>NC_138995.1:54136593-54671593 GCF_964341445.2 Mesoplodon mirus
CGCCCCGGCCCTTAGCCCCCAGACTGGGATCCCCACCCTATCTTTCCGCCCTAACTTGGGACCCTTTGAATTCCCAACGCTCGTACATTAATTCTCCCCGCACTGCCTCCCACCCCGCCTCACACTTTCCGCTGGGGCCGCAAAGCAAAAATCCTGGGTTTGAGCATACCTTCCCATCTGACATGCAGTGGAACCTGGAAAAAGTAATTAACTCTCCCTGGGCCTCGGTCTTCCCATCTGTACAATGGGAAAAGATCTCCAGTTCTGCAACCCATCTCCCAGGGTATAACTCATGACCCAGAAAAAGACCTTTCCAAAAAATGCTTTCAGACGCGTTCTGCAACTTTCAGCTTCACAACGGCCTATGACCCTGTTATTGTCGTTTTTCCTTTTGGGTGGCTCTAAACCATGCGGGGTTGGAGGACGGCGCTTAGCTGAAAGCACCTGCGAGTTCAAATCCCAACTCCACTCGGTCTCACGATGTATGTGACCTGGGACGAGTCGGTTTTACTCCCTGGGCCTCAGTTTCCCCACCTGTGCAATGGGAGTGATCATCCGTCCTCCGCCAGACAGTTGGGAAGCCTTGACCCCCGGCTCGCAGCCCTCATCTCACCTACTGGGCACTGAGCAAGTATTACTTCTCCTCTCTTTGTCCCCTTTGACAGATGGAAAAACTGAGGCCCAGGGAGGGGCGCCTGCTGGCTCAGCGGGGCCGGGAGGAGGCCCCTTCACTGCCGGCAGCGCCCAGCCCCCTCCCTCCTCCTCCCCACTTCCCCTAGCAGCCGAGGGGAGAGAGGCCGGGCGGGGCCAGGGACGATGTACCTGGTGTCCGCGCGGGGAGGTGACCGGCGGGGCGCCCGAGGTCGGGCTCGGCGATCCCGGGCCCGGTGTCCCGGCTCCCGCTTCCTGGCTCTGGCGGGGCAGGAAGTTGGGGCGTTTTTCCGGAGGCCCCCGCCCCGCCGCCCCTCCCCGCTTCCTGCCCGCGCCCCGGGCCCGCCCGGCACCTCCGCCTCCTTCCCCTTCTCGCCGCCAGCCCCGCCCCTCCTTTCCCCCACTCCGCCCGGGACCCGCCCGACCTCTGCCGGCTTAGTCCGTCTGACCGTCCGCAGGACGCGGGTTCCACTTTTCTCATATATCTCTGGCGTCGGCCATCACCTCCCTGGCGAGGCTGGGGGCCCTGCGTCCGCCTCAGTCTGCGCAGCAGCCGCCCCTGCTTTCCGTCTCTGTGTGTCTCTTGGTCTTCCTCTCTCTCTCTCTTTTTTTTTTTTTTTGCCTTTGTGTGTTTCTGTCCGTGTTCCTCTCTTTGTGTCTGTCTCTCTTTTTCCGTTGAGGTCTTTCCCTCCCGCTCCTGGGCCCCTGCTTCTCCCCGTTGTCTTTACAACTCTTTGTCACTTTCTCCCTCAGAGCCTTCTCTCCCCAGCTCTGGGTCTGGATCTTTCTGCATCGCCATCAGTCATTTCCCCAACTGTTGCTTTCCCTGGAGTCTCAGGGGTCAGCCTCTCGATGTCCATTTTTCTATGGACCCTTCTTTCCTTCCTATCTCTTCCTGCTGTCTGTCTCTCTCTGATGCCCTTTCTCCTCAGTGTCTTTCGATTCACTTGCTCTCTCTCCATCATTATCCTTGTCTCGATTTCCCTCCCCTCTCTAGCTCAGAAACTCTGTATCTCTGTCCCTCTCTGTCAACCGCCTCTGGATTTCCCCACCGTCCCCAGTTTAGGGCCACAGACTCTCCAAATCCCACTTCTACAAGTCCACTCCCAGAGAACAGGTGTGGCCATGGTCAGAATTTGGTACCAGTCTCACCAGACAGTCCACTGGGTCTTTGGGACTTAAATATGCATAAATGAATATGGTTACCTGGGTCCCCTCTGTGTCCCCCTCTGCTCAGGCACATGGCCTGGGTTGGGGCCCTTCCCAAGACACTTCCTGGTTCTTTCAGGGGACAGCCAAGACTGGCTACCTGGTCCCAGGTGTGGGGAGTGGTCAGGAGCTGGGGGAGGAGGGGGCTGAGGTCCTGGACTTCTGGGTCCCAGAGGAGGAGGGGGAGTGGTCCCCATGAGATCCGTGACTCCTGCGAAGGTCTGCAGTTGGGAAGGATTTATTATCACTAAGTGGCCATGACAGAGCAGGGAGGGGGGAGGTGACACTAATGAGGCTGCTACAGTCAGCTCCCCTAGAAGCAGCGACTAGGGCTCATTACCCGCTGGATGGGGGGGAGCCTGGGAAAGGCAGTAAGGGGAGGATTGAGTTAGGGTGTGGGGAGGGGATGAGGACGGTCTAGAGGGAAGAAGAGTGGACACTCCCAAGGGGGAAGTTGAGTCAGGATACTCCCAGGAAAGATTGTGAAAAGAGAGTGGGTTCCAAGGAAGTGGCGTGAGACACGGTTTGGGTGCCCAGCTGGTGGGGCAGCCCGGCTGGGTCACGGCTTCTCTAGCTGAACGTCTCCGATGTGGAGGCTGCCCACATCCTGGTAGGTGCCCTGGAGGCCCCGGGAGATGTCCTCATACATGGAGCAGTCATCGAGGTTCAGGCCCTGGGGTGGAAACGGGGTGGTGAACCTCAGGGCCTGGACGCCTGGGTCCCTGCTCCCCAGCCAACCTCAGGGAGGGACCCTGTAGGAGCCGCGCCCACAGACACGCACCTACCCCACCTTCCACTCACCTCATAAAGATTTTCATCTTCATAGTCATCCTGGACATCTGCCCCGAATTTCATGTTCTGCCACCGTTTCTGTTGGGGGATTGGGAGCCTCCGTGAATGGGGGGCGAGAATGTGTTTTCAGACCCTCATGGAGGCCAGGAGGTGCTTTACCAGAAAGGGTAAGGGACATGCCCAGAGCCACATGTCCTGTAAGTGGCAGGTCTCTCTGGGTCCAAGCCAGTGCCCTTCGGGCTGGCGCCACTGCCTGTTCTTCTCCACGAATAAAAACGACAATAATAGTAAATGGCTGTAGTTGCCCCACGGCCTAAAGAGAGACTGGTGCTGGCCAGAGACTCTGGGAGGACACCAGCCCCCATCTTCCCTGGCCTTGGCTACATCTGGAGGCTACGGCACTCCTGGGTAGAGGGGGAGATTTGGACATCTCTGTGGGGGGCGGGGAATGTGAGGACAACCCTGAGGGGAGACTGAGCCAGGACGCCCCTCCGGGCCCAGCGCCACGTAAAATGCTTTCATTATATTAAATTCCTGACGCCCTCACAGCCCCTACGAGGTGGGTGCTGCCATTCTGTCAAGTTTTAGGTGGGACCCTCAGACCCAGGAGGCCGCTGGTCCCCGGCGTGGCTCACCCTGAAGAGCAGCAGTGTCCCGGGCACCACGGCGCAGATCAGCAGGATGATGCCCTCGGCTGTGATGATGTTGTTCTTCGTGCCCTCCCCCATGTCCAGGAAGGGCCTGGGGAGTGGCTCTGTGAGGAAGGAGAGCCGCTCAGAGCCCAGCACCTCAAGTCCTCCCCTGGCCTCCTGGCCACACCCCCATCGAGGCCCAAGACCACTGAAGTCCCCACCTTGCAGGTGAGAAAATCAATCAGCCACTGTGTGTGAGCCGGGGAGCGAGGATGCCTGAGATGCAGGAGCTCAGGCACTGGCTCCATCCCCCCCCCCGTCACAGGTGAGGAAGCCGGTGGCCCCAGCTGTGGAGCGATGTGCACTCACCACGCACGCGGAGGTAGGTTCCACAGGAGCACTGGACCTTCTGGCCTTCCTCGACTTGGCACCTGTACACGCCCCTGTGGCTCTTGTTCACCTGCTGGATGATCAGCTCGCCCTTGGGGCCCGGGCCTGAGAGCCTCATAGGGGGCCACGTGGAGTTGCCTTGGAGGATGCGCCACCATGTGATGTTGGGGTTGCTTCCATTGTGTCTGCACAGGAGGCGGACGTCGTCCCCAATGCTCACTGTCACCGATGGTGGGCCCCAGTCCACCCACAGGGCCTGGCACCTGGGGCCTGCGGAGAGGCGAATGCGTGAGGGACCGTGGATGGAGACACAGGCCCAGCCCGGCCCCTGCCGCTACAGCGCTCCTGGCTGTGTGTGTGCATGTGTGTGTGGTGGGGGTGTGTGCAGAAGAGTGTGAGTGACACACTGCTGGGGGGATCCCCACTCGCCTCTCCAGAGCCACCTCCTGCCACCCTCTCCATACCTGCTCCGAGCCTCGGCCCCACTGAGCTCACTGGCACTTGGATAGTCGGGTCCCTAATGCTAGCAGTGCCCCGGCCAGGCAGCTCCTTCTAGAATCAGTTTGGGTATCACCTCCTCCTGCAGGCCCTCCTAGATTATTTTCTCACCCCAGCCCCAGCCTGGCCATACACCTGGCGCTTTATATATTGTGTATAACTCTCACAGAACCCTTAGACGTCGGTTCTCTCATTATCCCGTTTTACAAGTGTGACAGCTGAGGCCCAGGGCGGCAGGAGTGGCTCAGGCGTTCGAACCCTGGCCCCCTGGCCCTGGGCCCCTTCCTGCTGGTTTGTGAGCCTGTCCTGCCCTGTGACCCTGGGCCCGCCCCTCGTCCTCCGTTTGCGTAACTTTGTGTGTGTCAGGCTGGGGGCCAGGGGTGAGTTCAGTGTTTGGGCTGGGCTGGGCGTTAGGGGAGGGCCTCAGCTAGGTGGTTGGTGGGAGGGGGCTGGGTGGCCCAGGCTGGGGAAGCCCCAGTTCTTGTGACACTATCCCCCGCCCCCGGCCCCCTTGCTGCCCTCGGGCCAGTCCACATGGCTGTCTGTGGTGGGAGGAGGAGAGAGGTGGCGGCAGAGGCAGCAACCTGAGGGTCACGGACTCCAAACTCAGCTCCCAGTGGAAATTTGGGGTGACTGGCCACCTCTCTCAACTCCTCCGTCAAACGGGGTGGTCACAGCCCTGCCAGCTGGCATTGCGTGGGAGAGGAAGGGGGAAGGTCACCGGCTCCCCCAGCACCGAGAAGGGGTTCCCTACGTAGGGGACGGTGACTGGGATTCAAGGCAGAGAAGGAGAAAGCTTTTTCTCCCCTGAAGCTGAGCACTACCCACAGTCCCCTCCCTGCCCCCAGCTCTGGAGCTCAGTCAAGGGCAACTTTAGTTCCTTATTTTGATCTGGGGGGACGAGGGGGTGCGGAAGGTGTCTCTCACCGTGCCTCCCCCACGGGGGATGCCCCATCAACTTCGCTGAGCCCCCCTCCAGCCTCCCGTTGGCCTGCTTGGGACAGTCAAGCAGATGCAGTTTCTACGGGGTCTTTTCTAGCCCCCCTCCTGCCAGCTCCTCTCCCGTCCCCACTGCCTGGGCCCTCTCAACAGTCTCCCAGTTTCCCCCCCAACCCCCCCCCCAGCACCTGCCTGTTGACCACGTACCCAGGCCAGCAGCGAAGATCAAGAGGAGAAAGATGGTGGCACGCGGGGTTTGGAGGGCTCGGGGACCCTCAGGCATCTTCTCCCAGTGGGTTGTTTTGTCTGGGTGGCAGCGGCCCTGGGGTACCAGATCCCACCTCGGCCGAGCCCCAAACCCCGCCCCACTTCCTGCCCAGCCCTTCGGAGATGGGCTCCACTGGCCCCACTGCTGGGCCCTTTGGCTGTCAGGCTGGGGACAGCCCCTGCCGGGAGGCTTCAGGCTGTGAGTGGAGAGGAACTGCTCCCTGCACCTGTGGCCGCCACAACTCCCCCGAGACCAGGCTGCTTGGGTAGGGGGAAGAGGTTGGTTTAAGGCCTGGCTCATCACTGGAAAGGAAGCCCGAGGGAGCCGGAGTCTGGGGTGCCTGCTGCACACAGGTGGTCAGGGGACGCGGGTGGCTCCGAGCCTGGTCTTTGCCTCTCACTGGCCTTGGGCAAAACTTGTCCCCTCTCTGAGCCTCCGTGTCGTCCCTCCTTGGGGTTGGAAAAGAGGATTTAAAGAGGTTGTGCATGCACAGCACTGAACACAGGCCCTGGCACGTAGTAGGTGCTCAGTAAGTGTTAGTTACTATAAATGCTCATGAGGAATACACGAGGCAGGCCCACCAGCTCCGTGACTAGGTGGTGGCTTCCCTTTCCAAGATTTGGCATTTTTAATTCAAGAGATGAGGATAAAAATATCTCCCTGATGTTGTGACATAAGTTGATGTTCCCGACACCCAAAGGGGCACGATGGGCTCTTTCTTGGTGTTCTTTCATTTCAGCCTCTCCACAAGTGGGCAAGGTAGGCCACCCCCCATGTTACAGTGGAGGAAGCTGAGGCCATCACAGAGAGGGAACACCATCACTGTTACTTGCCCAGTTTATACAGTCTGGTGGTGGAGCAGGGATTCCAAGTCACTTATGTGTGACCAGCTTCCTTTGAGCATTATTGGAGGTCAAGTGGGAGGAAAATGAGGCCTGAGGGGATGACATGAGGTTGTTTAGATGTTTGTGAGTGGTTAGGGGACCATCTCATACACACGCACGCACACACAGACACACATAAGGAGACACCATGAAAAAATTCATGGCAGGGAGATTTTTGGTAGCAAAAACTGGGAAACAGACGAAGAGCCCATTTACAGGAGAAGGGATGCATAAATTGAGGTATAGTCAGTCAATGGAGTAGCACACAGCAGGAGAAGAGGCCGAGCTTTGCTTGTCAATATGGCTGCATCTCAGAAATAACAAGAAAATGAGAAGAAATGTACTATAACAGGATCCGGCTGGCTTGTTTTCAAAAGGCAAAACAACAGCGTGTGCGGTTAGGGACACGTGTCTACAGTAAAGGTGTAAATGCCCGCAGGGGAGTGATACCCCACTCCTGAGAGGGGTTACCTCTGGGGGAAGCAAGGAGTTTGCGACTGGGAAGGGTACACAGATGGCTTTGTCTGTCTTAGTTTTATGTCTTGTTTTATTTTTTAAGCTGGGTGGTGGGTTCATGGGTCTTATTTATTTATTTATTTATGGCCGTGTTGGGTCTTCATTGCTGCGCGCGGGCTTTCTCTAGTTGCGGCGAGCGGGGGCTACTCTTTGTTGCTGTGCGCAGGCTTCTCATTGCGGTGGCTTCTCTTGTTGCGGAGCACGGGATCTAGGCACGCGGGCTTCAGTAGTTGTGGCTCGTGGGCTCTAGAGCACAGGCTCGGTAGTTGTGGCGCACGGGCTTAGTTGCTCCGCGGCACGTGGGATCTTCCCAGACCAGGGCTCGAACCCGTGTCCCCTGCATTGGCAGGTGGATTCTTAACCACTGCACCACCAGGGAAGTCCCATGGGTCTTTGTGACACAATTATGTATAGATACTGTTTTGCATGCTTGAAGTATTTTGTAATTTTTAAAAAAGGTGCAACTATCACCCACACAGAACATGGGCCTCAAGAGTTCACACCTCCTGGGTTTGAATCTCAGCTCTGGTCATCTGAACCTTAGTTTCTCCTCCTGTAATCTGGGCATAACCTCCCTACCTGTGAGGCTGTAAGAATATCACGGTGTGCTTAGCACAGTTCCTAGGACACAGTTCCTCTTCTCTGGCCCTCGGGCCTTCCCTCCTTCCCTCCAGGGACCCAGGTGTTCTGTTGGGTCCCTCTCTGTACAGCAGGTCGTTAGCCCCTCTGTACTAAAGTTCTTCCTGTAACCCCCATGTAGGAAGAAGTCTGGATCCAGATGCTGCAGCCCTTAGGAATTCACCTCCTTCAGCATCCTTCCTGGCTGAGCCGGTTTCCAGGCCCTCGACTGCCCCCCAGTGGCTGGAGGGGCGCAGCCGCCGCATTGCAGGCCCTCTCAGGCTTGCAGGCCTGTCTGGGCAATTCCACCTCCCGCTTACCCAGCACCGGCGTATCTGGCACTGTGTGAGCAAACCAGACGCTTGGCATTGCATTCCCAGGACGACTCTGGGAAATATCTTCATCCTCAATCAGCAAAAGAGGAAACTTAGGCCCCAAACAAGGAGTGACTGGCTCAAGGCCATGCCCAGGAGTGTAACCCTTTGGGCTTCATTTTCCCCACTTCTAAGGGACAGTGCCCTGTAGTGGCTAGAGCCCAGGTCCAAATGCTGGCTTTGCCACCTCCTGGCTGTGGGACATCAGGCAAATTACCCAACCTGTGACTTATCTTCCCCATCTCCAAACTCCGCTTTTTGGCACCTACTTTACGGAGTATTAAATGATATATTTATAAAGCACCTTGCACGTGGTAGGCTCTAGTCCGGTGTTTATTCAGATCAGATCTTCCAGCCCTGACAACTTCCAGGCTGGGGGGAAATGACACCTTCATTCCCCACCGGGTGTAGGGGACTCTTCGGTTTGATATTCTTTCCATTTTGAACATCTTGGTCTATCAGGTGTGCTGCTTTGAGCCAAGATTCGCATCTCCCCGAATCCCTCAGGGAGGAGTAAGCAGCTTTACAGGCAGAAGCAGAAGGCTGAGGGTAGGTTGCTCAAGGTCGCGCATTATTTTGGGCAGCGTTGGAATTTGAACCCAAGTCATTTGGAGCTCACAGCCAGGCTTGGCACTGGAAGGAAATAGGTTTGATCTGAGGAGTAACTTGGGATGGGGGAACCTCAGGGGTCTTGGCCTAGCCAGCTCAGGCTCAGCATCTTAGTTTTCCCCAAATGGGAGGTGGGCCAGGTCTCACGGGGTGGTAAGGGGACCCTTCCAAAGCTTAGCACCTGCCTACTGGAAGCCCTTTGTATCTCCCACCTGGACCCGAAGGCCAATCACAGGTGGAGCTCCTGTCCCATTGCAGAACTGTGGTGGGGGGCGACACCTGGGAACTTGGCCTCTATGCAGGGTCCATGCCCCTCCCTTTCGGAGGGAAGTAGCAGCCCCCTGCCAGCTGGGTCCCTGCTGCAGCTTCAGCACTGCATCCCAATTCTTGGGGCAGGTACAGCTAGCTCCATCTTACAGCAGGGCCCAGGCCAGAGATCCCCAAAGTGTAGGTCAGGAAAAGGACGTGTATACTAGGCAGGTCACCTTGGGCTGGAGGCACACAAAGGACCACCCCGAGTGACGGCTTTCCTTGTCCACCTCCTTCCAGAGAAGCAGCACCTGAGCCCCAGGGCCCTCGTTTTGTTCCAGCAGGGTCCAAGGCTCCACGTGGGGCCACTGCTTGAACTTTCAGTTTCTTTTTCTGAGAACCGCAAAAGGCAAGGTGTCGGAGAGCAGCGAGGGCCCCTGGGTCTTGCACCACCGTCTCGCCCACCTGGGGCAGAACAAGTGTGAACCTGGAAGGCCAGGCCTCAGGTTTCCGAGGCTGTTGAGTACCACAGCCATCCAGGAAAGGCCCTGGCCCCTCTTTCTTAATGGAAGTGCAGTGCAGTGCAGTGCTCCTTCCTCTTGCCTGGCCACCCCCCAATCAAGAGACCCAGACCAGGATTACGAATGAGGCAATTTATTAACCCAGCATCATTTGTTCTAATGCTTCTTGTTGGCAGCTGCCACCTGTGGGAAAAGATGGACAAATAGTTAAGATCAGTTGTGGGGTCTGTGTTTAAGCACTTCACAGTTGCTCCCCAGCAGCCATGGGACGCCAGGCGCCCTGATTTGTGATTTACATGTGTTCACCTCATCCGATCCTCCCAATCTTGGGTACCTTCCCATTTTACGGAAGGATAAACTGGGACTCTCAAGGAAAGAGCGCGTTGTCGTGTGTTTCCAACATCTGCCCATTACTCCACACTGCTGTCTGTGCCAGGCCCTGCTCTGCCCTGGAAGAGGCCACCCCCAATCCCCAGAGGGCTGACACCTCCAATTTCTTTTGACACTTAAGTGACTCAATAGTCCAAGACTCCTAGGAGGCCCGAGTCAATAGGAAAGATAACAATGGGTTCACGCCAGACCCTGGGGGCCTCTGTTGCTGTAGCTCATGGAATCCTCACCACCACCCTCCGAGGTAGGCAAAAGCCGATCACTCTACAGACACGGAGACTGGCTCCAGGTGAAGGGACTCTGGCCCAGGGTGTCTATAGTCAGTCAGCATCTGGATGGAGACCTGGGTTCTGAGGCACCCTAATACTCAGTAAGCACGAAGACTAAGGAAGAAACACTGCAGTCAGAGTCAGAAGGCTGACCCGGGAAGAGGGAGTCGCGTGTGTGGAAGCGTGCCCTGCGGCAGAAGCAAGCCCGGCGAGCTGCACCCTGGGCCTCCCTTCACCCAGGCACCTGCATTTTCAACCAGCCCCCACAGGAAGTCTGTCAGAAACGTTCTTTCTCCTGCACCCTCCCCCCCTGGGCTGTGCCCTCCAGGGGAGGAAACTCCCATCTGACAAAACCCAGGCTCCAGAAACACCCAGGCGGTGACTGAGGTACCCAGCCCTCACCTGTCCAGCGATTCTGTCCAGATCTCTCTGTCCCTGAGGTGTTAGTTTGCGGCCCCTGTGGGAGAGAAGGGTCATGTAGCCCCAGGTGAGTGCAGGCTCCCACCAGCGTCCCTGATCCCTGCCAGGCCTCTCCTGGACGCGAGCCAGGCTTTCCAAGAAGGCACCTGGCCACAGGACCACATGACACCAGCCAAGTCCCACTGAGGTCCCCAGTCGGCTGCATTCCAACAAGCTGGAGGCTGGAGTGGGAGCTCCCCCGGGAGCTGATGGGGTGCCGTTTGTGCAAGCATTAGATCAAAAGCCCCGAAAAATCAATTGGGAAAAGCTAACGAGCAGGCTAATGAAAGCGGACAGTCACTAAATTACCTTCCTGGAGCCTGGAGTAGTTAGCCAGAGAGGTCGGGGGGGAGGCCCCGCGCTGTGCGCTACTCTGAAGAATCCCCTGCCTGCCTGGGGGGCAGGTGCAGCTGTGCAGGACAGACCTGGCACCTCACTGCGTGGGCCGAGGGGGACAGGCCTTGATAACTTCATCACAGGGGATCTGGCCCAAGGCTCCTCCGCACCCCCAGCTCTCCCCCCCGCCCCCCGCTTACCCATCTTGGTCCTTTTCCACCATTTTCAGCCCCTCCAGGGCCTGGAGGACCCGCCGGGCCACGCTCTTGGAGCCTCTGCTGAAGTGGCTGGGCATGACACCATTCCTCTGACGCCCCCCGTAGATCTTGGTCATGGAACCAACCCCAGCGCCGCCCCGGAGGTACAGGTGCCGTGCTGTGGAAGCTGGGTGGGAGGCAAGGGAGACTTGAGAACCCTTCTCAGGCAAAGAAGATGCTTCTCCACAGCTGCGGCAGCCTTAGGAAAGGGCCTTGCTCAAGGTCACAAATCTAGTTGTGTGCGGCCGCAGATTCTCACCTCACCGTGTTACGGTCAGGGAAACGTGAGAACGCACACCAAGCCCCAGCACCTGACCCCCCGCCCAGTTCAGGAGACTGGCGCGCACAGGTAGCGGAGGGACCGCCGTAGCCACGTGACCAGGCAGGCAACCCGCCCCCCAGGGGCCTGCTTAGCTGTTGGTGCCCAGCTATGCTGCGAGATGGACCTGAGGTTCTGTGGGGAGAGCCCAGCAAATGTTTAAGCCGTGACTGTCCCCCTCCATCTGCCTGGGAGCTCCAAAGGGCAGCAGAGCCGGAGAAGAGACCTGCTGATCCTCCCACACCCCAGCCCCGGAGAGCCTGGGTAATGGCGGTGGCAGGGCTGACGTCCTATGCAGTGGATGTTCCCAACCTGGAAGGGGCGTCACCCACTCTGTGGACTGGGATTCTGGTCCCTTGACGGGCTTGGGCAAGTCCCTCACCCACCCTGGCCAGCCTCCTTGGAAATCCTCTTCTGTTCAACGGGAACACTTGCCTGCCAGGCCCGATGCCATCTGCTTTTCACTCCCTCCTATGAGGCAGTAACATGGCCTTAGGAGCCCGACACTGTGGCCCTGGCAAGTCACCTACCCTCACCTGAGAACCGGGGCCAACAGTACCTCGTTGAGCGCTACTGTGAAGATTCCACGAATGCGTCAGGTGCTACTTTCCTTTATGGAAAAGGTTAACCTCCACAGAGTAGTACGCCGGGGCTCATGCCACAAGCTCCGTAGGGACCGCCCCTCAGGCGGTTCTGCTTTTCTACCTCCGGGGGCCACTGAGGTCTGAAGAACGGGGGCCCAGATGCTGGCCATCACACAGCCCTGCCTGGCTGAAAGCTCAACGGTAGGGATTCAGGCCACCGCAGAGACCAGCACGTGAGATTCCCCTTAGTCCTGAAGATGAACGGGGGAGCCAAGGATTCATTCCTTCAATAATGACTTGCTGCCAAGAGTCACGGGGCACTGGGCCATCTCCATGACCCTCCAGTGTCATGAGCTGCGGGGGAGGAGTAGGTGGAACTGACCAGGAGAGGGAGGCTCCTCCTTCCCTCCAGCTGCCACTCCCAGAGCAGTTCCTGCACACAACTTGTTCTCAGCCTCTCTCCTGCCCTCTAAGACCGGCTCCGGATACAGCCACAGGCTTCAGGGGCCAAGGGCACAGCACAAACCATCGCCACTCCTCCAGGACCACTGAGCAGCCTCTCCCCGGTACCACTGCCTTTGGCCTCTGCTCACTTTAAAACCACTTTCCTTGGTTCTTTTTGTCCTCACCCCACCCCCTAGATCGGGGCTCTGACCCTCTTCCAGGCACCAAGCAGCCCACTCACTGCCAGGATCAAGAGAGTCACCTGTTACAAGCCACCCCCCACAATCTTTCTGCCAGGAGTGACCTCATGGAAAACTCGCCTTTAAGACCAGTGCAAATGGCCAACGGCTACCACCATCCCTCCTGCACCCATCTGGTCATGCCCTGGCTCTAGGTGGAGACCTGCTCTCCCACCACTTGGGCTGTGGAAGGCGTAAGAGCCTCACGAAGGGGTAAGATGAACACTCCTAATTTCATGAACACCCAGAAGAGGCTGCACACTAGAAATGAATCTTGCTGAACCAGGACTAGCGCTCAGCCCAATCTCAGCACGGCAAGGGGCGAGCTGTCTGGTAGATGGGGTTTGAACCCCAACATTGCTCCCTGTCAGCTGCGACAGAGTCCACCCCCTTCAAGTGGTCTGCGCCATGGTACTAAGGGGGACAACTTACTTCAACCCTGAGCAGTGACTGGCAGAGAACAAACTCCAATAAAGCTCAACCTTAGTTTCTCCCAGGGGGAGTTTCACATCTTTCTTAATGACGCATAAAACTATCTGGTGCAGGAGAATTCCCTGGTGGTCCAGTGGTTAGGACTCTACCCTTTCACTGCAGGAGCCCGGGTTCAATCCCTGGTTGGGGAACTAAGATCTTGCAAGCTGAGCAGCATGGCGCACGCGCGCGTGCGTTCACACGCACACACACACGCGCGCGCGCACGCACTCAGGCACCCCAATCCAACAGCTGCTCGCTCACCGCTGGGCACCTACTGAAACACACACTGTATTCTTATTCTTACCCGCCCCGCAAGCAGACCCCTCTGAGAACGGAGGTCAAGAAGCCTGTCTAGGGCCACACTGCCCCGCTCCCTTCAGAGCCCTGCAGTAGTCTCTCCCCTCGACACTGCTCCTCCCCTAGAGCACTCCCCCCTCTCCTCAAACAGGCTCTCTCTATCTCTACACCCCACCCCTCACACACTGCCCCCTACACCACTGCCTGGTGACTGCTCGCCCCTCCAGATCTGCACCTCGTGCGGACCACCCTCAAGAAGGCCCTGCCATCTACCTCTGCCCTCTGGATCCCCCATACCTGAGGTCAATAGCTGTCCACACCGTGCTGGCTCTTATGTGTTTCCAGAATGACCCCCACTGTCCTGCTGCCTTCACTGCCAGACCTCAGCCTCCCAGGACAGGTCGCTATCCCACTGTGCTTTAGCCCCAAACCCCTGAGGAGGCAAAACAGGCCAAGCTCCCACGATCCAGAGGAGGAAAAGCAAATAGGGCAGACTGTGGTTTTGGAGTCAGCCTGCCACGCCCTCCCACGGTCGTTGTCACCGGTCCGTATCTCACTTTCCTCCTGGGTCAATGACTATCTCCTATGACTCCACTTGTCCAGAGTATGGACTGACCAAACTAAGCGGGAGCACTCTAGACTCCAACAGAGGTCGGCAGACTTTTCCTGTAAGGGGTCAGATAGTAGGCCACGTAGCCTGTGGCAACTGCAACTCTTGCCTGTCATGATTTTATACAAACAGGCATGGCTGTACCCCAACAACGCGCACACAACACACCCTGGTCTAGAACCCTTACACTGTGCCTCCAGGGCAGCTGGGGAACTGAAGTCAAAAGCGAGCGTTGGAACCCCAAAGGGAGAGCGGCAGGGCAGGCAGAGGACGCACGCCCAGCGTGATGTGTTGGGGAAGGTGCACAGTGGGCAGAAAGGGGCCACAGCAACTGTAAAGATGACCAGCAGGCTCCACTCAGTGTGTGTTACCCAGGGTCCTTTCCCCATTTCCCCTTAGTCTCTCCCCATCTAGAAAAATAAAGTACAAAATGCTGCCAAGGGGACAGTGCTGCCCCCACCTCCAATCACAAGAGTCGGGTAGACTGTGGCATCAGGAACCGACAGACCGCAAGCACGTTAACCTCCCTGATATCAACTGCAAATCGGCAACCACCAGACCTACTTTGTTAGGTACAGGTTATACAAAATATGCATATTCACCTGATCAAATGGGAAAAGCTATTAGATTCTTTCTCCTCATCTTAGATCCAAAGTTGCCTTGCTTGACCTATCGGCTCTTGGGGCATCACCGAAGAGCAGTCAGGACCAGGCATGCCTTGCTTCCCAAGATGGGTGGATTGACGGACGCAGTGGTGGTCTCGTCCAGGCCCCACCACCACTGACTGTGTCCAGGGAGGTCAAGTCACCTCCCCTTCTCCAAACTCATTTTTCTTTATAAAAACATACAAGTGAGTAGACAGATATGCTACCCACCCCACTCATCTCACAGATTTGACCTTTTAGTCCTCAGGGGTCAGAGGCTGTGGCTGAGCATGCTGGCCCCCATGCCCGGTCTAGGGCCTGAAAGACTGGCCCACCCATCTACAAAATACTTCATGCTCTGAGGTGCTGGGCACCTTATACCAAGGCCAACTCTTCTCAAGGTCATTCTGGAGTTTTGTCCAAACTCTGCTTCCCACCTACAGACAAGCTCCGATCAGGACAGAGTCCCCACTTCACAGAGGACAGCTGAAGACAGGAGAGGCCGAGAGTCTTTAGTGAAGGCCCTGTGCAGAGGCTGCCACCTTGGCACAATCCTGCCTTGAACCCCATCCCCTACTCCCAGGGTAAGCCTCCGTGGGGGCGACTGGAGAAACGTGAAACATTAAAGACAGATGAGGCCATACCAGTACTACCACTATGCAGTCAGGGGCTCTGCGTAGAGTCAGCCCTTCAAGATCATTACCAAAGGATGAAGAAGAAGGTGAGAAAAGGGACCAGTACAGGGCGACCATAAGGTTTTCCTCGGGGCACTTGAGGCTTGCCAAGATCTAGAGCAATGAGGGACCCGGTCAGATCTCCGACCCCTTAGTTACGAACAACTCATTTAACAAGACAGTCTAGTGCGATGATCTGAACAATAAAACAGACCCACAGACGTTAAAAGGACAATGCCTCTCTCTACAATGAACCACGTCCAGGCAAAATATGAACACTCCACTCATTTGTCCCTGGGTCTCCCACAAGACTCAGAGGCAAGCACAGGTCCTCACATGAATCTCTTACAAATGAAGAAACAGATTCAGAGTACAAGATTATTGAATGTCACAAAAAACATGCAGTGATAGAGCCAAAGTTTTCTCTCTTGTTATTTCTGGGGGCAATTAAGAGCTCACAAAGGGGACAACCAGCCCCCCACGCCCCAGCCAAAGGCCCCAGTTCCTCACCAGCTCGTGTGTAGAACCAATTCTCATCGTAGGGAGCGAGCTCTTTATGCTTGGCCAGCTTGACAGTGTCCACCCATTCAGGGACTTTCAGCTTCCCGGACCTGGGACCAAGACAGCGAGAAAGGCACAATTCAGGAGTCTCCACAAACTCCATCCCAATTCCCTCCCCTCAACACAACTGCAGATCAAGAAAAGCCCAATGTGTCCCCAAATACAAAGAGACTGAAACTCAAACACAACTCAGGCCTCCTGTAGAAAGGATGGACCCCCCAGAGTCCTCCAACAAGCCTCCCCAGACTGAAAGCCTGCGGGCGCTGAGGGATCAGGCAAAAGCGACAGCCTCCACCCACTCGGACCGCAGTCCCCACACTCACTTTTTGAGGAAGGCTGCCAGGGCTCTGACGAACTCCTGCTGGTTCACGTCCTTTACAGTAACTCCAGGCATCTGCGGGAAAGGTCGAGCATGTGAACACAGGACTGATGGAGACGACTGACAAGGGTCGGGGGTCAGCCCCAACGCGATCTAAACCGCCGCACGCTCCTTACTTCCGAAGGCCCTACTTCAATTCCCGGCTTTAAAGACCCCTGCGCCTGTGGGCCCTACAGAACTCACTGACGCCCACGGTCTCTCCGGATCGCACGAACACTGCCTGCCCCCGTTTGTGAAGACGCTGTATGACCCCAACCCCTGATTCTGGGGTCCCCCGCACTCCCCGTTGCCCACCAGGCCCAGTCTCGGTTCCCGGAGCGCGCGGACCAGACATGCCCGGGCCTGCAGCTCGCACGTGGCCGCGACTCCAGGGGGCGGGGCGGCCCCGCGCGAGTACCCCGGAGCTCCCAGGCACACGTTCCGGACTAGGGAATCGGGCCCCGACACCCCGCACCCGGCTCGGACCGGAGCACTCAGCTTACCGTGCGGCCTCCAAGCTGCCAGCCAGGGAAAAGGGAGCAACGGGGTTTCCCGGACGCACAAGTCGGGCGTTGGTTATCGCGAGAGTTCCGAGAACTCGCGAGAACGGGGTTAGGAAAAGAGCGGCCGCGCCTCTCTCAGGGCAAATGTGGCTTCCCCTCCGTGAACGTGGGAGGGTGTGGCGTGAGGGCGGAGGCTTGTTTCCTCCCCACCCTTCCTTCTCCTGCAGCGTGAGAGAGTGAGGAGCTCTCGTCTTGAGTTGGAGGGAATCTAGCTTTGTTTGCGTTGATCGTGCATGGAACAAACAAAGGCGGAGACTGTATCTCCTGGCGGAAGTTATGGGTGGGCAGGAAATAAAGAGACCTGGCTACTCCTGGCGCCACCAGGGGGACGACCACTTTTCCGGGTGGAAGTGGCTTTTCTGGCCGGAAGTGGGGTTAGTAAGGGCGGAACTGTGACCGAGAGCGCAGGAGAAGGGCAGCGAAGAAATGTGGCCACCACCTGCCGTTCCTCAACCAGCAGTACTCGCGAGAGCGGAAGGGGACGGAAGCCGCACCCTTCTTAGGGCGGAAATTGCTTCACCACGGCCCAGGAAAGCGGAGTGGGAATGAGGCACTGGAGGCGGGGAGCAGATAAGGGCAGGGGCAAAGGGGCAGAGGCGGGACCTTCCGAGAAGCTCAGCTCTGCCTCCTAGCGCCTGAGTCTCTTCGCAGGTCGTGCACACATATTAATTCTATCAACAAATACTTTTTGTGTGCCTACTCTGTGCAAGGCACAGGTAAACATTATGTAGTATTACATGCATTATCTAGTTTAATCCTTCTAAGGTCCAACACCCAAGAACACAAAGAACACACCTGTGGTTTGATAAAGTTGCTAACTTGCTGCAAGGAGAAAACTCTTTTTTTTTTTTTTTTTTTTTTTTGCGGTACGCGGGCCTCTCTTGTGACCTCTCCCGTTGCGGAACACAGGCTCCGGACGCGCAGATCCAGCGGCCATGGCTCACGGGCCCAGCTGCTCCGCGGCAGGTGGGATCCTCCCGGACCGGGGCACGAACCCGTGTCCCCTGCATCGGCAGGCGGACTCTCAACCACTGCGCCACCAGGGAAGCCCAAGGAGAAAACATTTAAATGTGAATCCTAATGTAAACGATACTGTGTCAGTGTAGATTCAGACAGTGCAACAAATGAACCACTCTGGTGTGGGATGCTGGTAGTGGGGGAGGCTGCGGGAGGGCCGGGGCACTATGGGAACTCTTACTTTCTGCTCAATTTTGCTGTGAACTTAAAAACTACTCAAAAGAAAAAAAAAACCTCTTAAAAAGTAGTTCGAGGGTAGGAAGTTGTTTATGTTGTGATGAGGGGAGAGGCCACGTTAGAGTACATTAACTCTGTAGGAAAAAAAAATCCTAAGGAATCAAGACAGCGTGGTTTACTTAGTCATCTATTCTGAGAACCCAGAGAGGAGTTGCACGCAGGCCCTGCCCTCTGAGAGTACTTACTCTTGGAGGGGAAGACATAGTTGGACAGAGATAGGCACAGCTCAGGGTGATCAGGCCTGCAAACTGCGGACCAAGGGCCCCTAAGGAATGTAAGGAAATCTACCTAAGGGGCTTATCAGAGACATTAAGTCAGATGAAAAGGATGAGGGTCTATGCAGGGCATGGGTTATAGGACTGTCTATGTGTCTATACTGGTGGCTGCAGAGCCAGCTACACAATGGGACAGGGATACAGAATGAGGCCTACATGGCCCAGGCAATGAGGGCCTGAGTAGAGAAACTGGATGGGGATGGGTGGTATGATGTTGATTCTACATTGCTCAGGGAGTGTGGTCTGGGGTGGAACAGGTTCACATAGGGCTGACATGAAAGGAAGCATGGATTCCCGAAGGGCAGAATGTAAAATGAGCTCCTGAAGTGAAACATGGGTGTCTGTGGGGGAGGAGACTTGTTTGGAGAGAGGAGCAGGATGGTGCTTCACATTTGGAACCTCATTGGTTATTTCTGCAGAACATCAGGATGGTACACGAAGGAAGCTTAGAAGAGGGATGATTTACTCAATACCCTATTGGACCTGGGTGACACCTTTCCTCACCTGGCAGTGGGTAATGGGAAAGGGAGTGACACATGAAACAGTGCTCACAGTCTATCGGCTTTAATCTCCAAAGGCTGGTCAGAGGCCAAGGGCCCGCTGGCTCCCCACAACCACAGGTGAAGGATGCTGCAGCCACAGAGGAGCGTGAGCAATTCGTAAATGTGCCCTTTTCCCCACAGCTGACCTCTGCAGAGCCTCCACCCTTCTCCCTCAGGCACCAATGGGGAAGCCCTGACAAGTTGATAGACAAAGCAGGCCTAGCCAGTAGTGTAAAAAGCCCTGCCAGGTCTGACAAGAAGGGGAGATGGGCTGCAGAGGAATGGTCTGTGAGGAGTGGCCTGCCCCCGGCTCCCTCCTCCAGTCTCCATCACTTTTTCCCCTCCCTTTTCTCATGTCATCCTTTAACCTCAAATTACACTTTCTCTTTTACTCTTCCCAGCTGTGTGAGCTTGGTGTACTGGGGACCTTTGGTCAGCCCTGAGTGGCAGGGTCTTAGCCACGTTGCATGTTGCAACGCTTCCCTCCCCCCTTGACTATGTGGGCTTGGTTTTGTGTCACTGGGAGAGCATGGCACAGCAAGGTTTAGGCAGGTCTATTAAGGGGCAATCACACATCTAAGTTAAAACAAGGTCAGGGAAGGAAGGTGTGAAGCAGACTTTGGTCTTTGGTTATCTTGCACTGGGTCCTGAGAAGTGTTGGAGATTTGTTGCTCTGTAATCTGTTAGAATTAGAAGCAGCTCACTTTCTCAAGGCCCCAAACTAGAAAATAGCAAGTTGTAATTGGATGCCATCACCATCAATTATCTTGAATAAAAAGAGGTGTAGGTAACATTAGGAAAAAGAATCAGTGATCAGGCACGTCCCTTGAACTTTCTGTTTGGCCCTGCTAAGAGTAGGAATGGGGATGGGGGTCTCCAAGTCTTCATATCTTTGGAATAGCTCACCAGGTCTTCACATGCTTGGAACAGTTCAAGAAGGACTTGACAGCAGAGGACTAAGAAACAAACGTGAGTAAGACATTATTACTTACTGCTATCTTGAGTAGAAAAATAAAGACTTTTTGAAAAACCCTTGGGACTTGTGTCTGTCTCCTGGAGTCCTGAATTTTTCACTCTATGTATTATAAAAATTACCTATTAATTGATTTGGGGCCTGGCAAGGAAGGAACCTTTCTCCAATATTTGCCTACAAATTTTCCCTAAAATACTTGGACAAGTCACTTTATCTCTCTAAGGTGTTCCTTTATTTGTAAAATTGGAGTAATCATGCATAGCTTACAGAGTTGCTGTGAGGATATATGTGAATTGCATACAGTGTGTACTCAATAAATGATAATAACTGTCACTAACGTTTTATAGGTCCTTCAGAACTTAGATACATTAATCTCTCTAGTTCAGGAAAAACCCTTGATAAAGACTAACTTGATTCTTCCTGTCCTGATTGGTCTCAGTCTCCTTGTTTGAAAAATGTTATGTTAGATTAGCATTAAGTCGACATTCCATTGACTAAAGCTGGCCTGAAGATATGTCTTGTTTGACCTACATAGGATTTAAAGAAGAAAACTGAGCCAACATTTGAAAATTAAAATGTTTTAAAAAGAAATCTAGTTTTCCAGCTTCTCTTGAAAAATCAGAAGATATGGCAATCCGGAGCCCACATTCCTGCCTGGCAACAATCCACTAGGGCCAAAAGGAAGCTGCCTCCTTAGGTAGGGCATGCATTCTCAGTTTTCTAGGGCTCCTCTGGCCTTCTTTACTCATTTATATGATCTGCTTGGCCTTGTAGGTATTTCCACTTGTGCCCCTCTGGGCAGCTGGAAACTGTCCATGCTTGGCACAGAGCAGTCACTTAATTATTATTATAATTATTATTTATTTATTTTTGCGGTACGCAGGCCTCTCACTGTTGTGGCCTCTCCCGTTGCGGAGCACAGGCTCCGGGCGCACAGGGTCAGCGGCCATGGCTCACGGGGCCAGCCGCTCCGCGGCATGTGGGATCTTCCCGGACCAGGGCACGAACCCACGTCCCCTGCATTGGCAGGCGGACTCTCAACCACTGTGCCACCAGGGAAGCCCATCACTTAATTATTGAGTCAGTGAATCACCTACTGTGTCTGCCTACCACTCTTTCTTATCTGGCCATAAAAAGAAATCCAAGTTTGTAGTTATTTGTGGTAGTTACTGAATAACTGATTTTCACTTTGAGAAGTGAATTGAACAAGTCCTTTCTGTCAGTCAGGATAGACTAGGTTAGGCTGCGGTAGCAAACAATCCCCACATCTCAGTGGCTTAAAACAATACAGGTTTATTTTTTGCTTACTCACACAAACCTAGACACAAAATGAAAATTCCCTCCTGTTTTCACATGCATGGAGACAGACATGAGCGCACAGGTATATACAGAATCACACATCAAATAAATACCCTGGAACATGAACTCATGCAAAAATCTATTTAGATACTGGTTAACCTAAACTGCACAACTTTCTCTTTGTTGGGGATCTTAAAAGGTCCCAGGATCAGAGGAAGGTAAAAGAATATCCACCTTCAGCCAAGGAAATGGCCATGCTACAAAAGGAGCCAAAAGCTAACAAAGCACCTGAAAGCTTTAAAAAAAAGACTGAAGCTTGTACTACATTAAATTCCATGCACAAATCTGTAAGTAAAATACCAAATATGCAATGCCTGCAGGCTGTTGCCCCCCAACCCCAGTGAGGCCTCCACCTCTGGGCTTCTAGCTCAGGAGGGAGATGGACCCCATATGCCCAATATGCAGAGCCACGGAGGGGGCTGGACTGGGTCAGAGAGAGGGGACAACAGGCTGGAATCCTCTTTCTTCAGCAGGAGCTACAGACAGGAAGGAAGCGGGCAGGACCAGGTCACATCTATTTCCCCTCCCAGCAAACCCTCTCTTTTTACCCCATCTAATCCAGGCCCATCTTTGTTCACCTGGACTATAGCAAACACTTCCTCCTCACTGATTTTCCCACTTCTAGTCTTGCCTCATCCAATCCCTCCATGACAGCCACCATACTTGTCTTTCTAAAGCTCAGGGATTCAGAATATGTCCCTTACTCAGAAACATTCCCTTGCTCCCCTTCATGGACAGGTGCTTGTCCAGATGCCCCAGCCTGGCATGCCAGACCTCCATGATCAGAAGCCCCTCCATACTCATCTGCTTCTGTTCCAGCAGTCCCTCCAGTCCCACACAGCATGTCCAATCCACCATTTTGGACAGGAGAAATCTCAGCCTTCTCTCTCTGTCCCCATAGGTGTTTCTCATGCCTCAAGATTCCTCTAGTTCTCTCCAGGTTTGTCACTGAGCTTTCTGAAGGCATCCAGGTTTCCCAAATAGAACGGAAGCCCCTTGAAGGCAGTTATCAAATCTCCTTCCAGGCCCTTGTTACCTCTTCAGCCCCTCTCCAGACTTCAGCAGGCAGTTTGGGTCCAGAGAAAAAGCCTTGGGCTGGAGTCAGGAGAACAGGCTTTGCCACTGTCTTGCTATATGCCCTCAGGCAAGTCCCTACCTCTCTCAGGGCCTCACTTTCCTTGACATCAGGGCACTGGACATTTGCTTCTGAGTACAAAAAGGATAAAACAGATTCACTGAATAACTCTCAACTGTAATCCCAGGGGCTAGGTTGAAAAGCTTGGGGCCGGGGCCTGGGCCTGGGATCTTGAACTTGTGATTTCCTGATCTACTTGGTTAGTCCCTGCTTACTCCAGTACCTCCACTTCTCAGTCATGCCTATCCCATCCTCTCCTTTTAAGGAACAGGTTACCTGGTGTGCCACAGGGGTGGAGCAGGGAAATCCTGGCATGGTTGGAAGGACCAGAAGGGGTCAGGCGGGGAGCCTGAAACGAATCTTTCAGTCCCATAAGAGCCTCGGCTGCCTCTAGCTGCAGCTGCCATTCTGAGGGGTCAGAGGTCCAGGCCAGGTGAGAGGCTCCGGGGGCCTGCAAAGGAAAGGGAGAGAAGCAGACTGGGAATCCTCACTTCTGCCCACCCTCCAGGTGCTCCCTCTGCCCCTGGTTACTTCATTATCCCCTACTCGTCCCTTCCCCAAGCTCAACTTCCTCCCAGGGTCCTGGATCCCACTTCTTCCCCAGGACCTGTGGCTGCAGCAGAAGGGGGTCTGGGGTGCCACAGGGCTGAAGCATCAGAGTCGAGCACCTGGAAATAAGGAGAAAAGATGCTAGGGGGATTAAATATGGACAGACAGGTACACGTGGAAACAGGGGCAGGATTTTGCTATGTTCTGATCTGGGAATCTGAGTGCCTGCTGGGTCATTAGGCTTTGTGGCCTTGAGCAAGTCCCTTCCTCTGTCATGGCCTGCTTTGTTTTCTGTAAAATGAAAATTATCTGTCAGCTTCTTCCTACCAGGGCTACTGTGAGGATTATGGGAAATAATTGGTGTCAGCTAAAAAAAAAAAAAAACTGACAAAACATCTAGAGGGATTGAGGTGACTGTTCCTGCCCTACCAGAGTCTGGTTTCCTTCCCTCCTAGTTCCCCAATCGCCATGGAACTTGAGGAGCAGCTTGGCCCACCTTTAGGAAGCTTTCTCTAATGGCCTCTGGCCTCTCTCCTAGGCCTCAGAGGCTCTTAGCATCATGTCGTTCCCCCCTCCCGCCCCTGCCTTCGGCAGGCAGTTCAACCCTATCTTACCTGTTTAAGTGGATTTAATAGCCACTATTTGTTTAAGGCCAGGGCTTGTGCTAGGTGTATCCCATATATTATTGCTAATTCTCATTATTACGAAGAAGTAGTAGTGTCTCCGATTTACTGACAGAAGAACAGGCTCAGAGAGGTGAAGACACTTGTACCAAGGTTCACAGCTAGGAGAGCTCTGCCGCACCCATGAGTCTGAGACCGTTTCTTCTTCTTCATCATCTACTATGGTATCCAGCACAGGCTTGGGCACATCATAAACACGTATCTTTTTCTCCCTACTCACGTGTGGGGCAGGGTAGAGGGCCCTTGGGATTCTCCAGAAAGAGGAGCCATCAGTACTGGGCGAGATCCTGAGCAGGCTGGGAGGGGCCCACGAGTGGGCAGCCAGAGGGCAGTGCCACGGTCAAAGCCTAATGAGGGTAAGAGAATGCAGAGCGTATGCAGAGGTCACGGCTTGTCTTCCCTCTTCCTACCCTGTATCTTTTTCCTCTTGTCTTTCTGATACAGTGGTACCTAGTCATTCACATATCTCTTGAATTAATGTTGAATTCATCTTACCAGGGAAAGGATGCAGAGGGACAGCAGGTTCTTGGCATAGCAAGCGGCACACCACTGGGGTTGGTATGGGAAGGCCTGGAGGCAGCCAGTGTCCAGTGGCCCAAGGGCCTGGAGGCACTGGAGTCCAGGGCAAAGGCAAGGCTTCTGGGAGACAGCTGAGCAGCAGAGGCCCCTGGGAGTTCTCCTGCAGGGGGCATAGGTTGGAGTCAGGTACAAGGCTGGAGAAGGAATGGGTATGTTCCAGATGTAGGTAGGACCCCAAAACTTTAGAGCTTGAAGGGCCATAAAATCCCAGCCCCTCATTTTGTCCATGGAATAGAAGTGATTTGCCCAAGATGACACAGCAGTTCAGGGCTGGACCTAGAACCCAGGTGCTGAAGGCATAGAGGAAGGGATCTGGGCAGGGGCTAAGACAGGAGTCCCCTCAGGGCCCAGTTTTCCCTTACCTTCTCAGGGGGTGTCAGTGCCAGTGGGACCGCCCTGTGGGGAGCCTGAGGCTGGGGTGCTATGCTCTCCTTTCCAGCTGTGAGAGACCAGGGAGAGCTTTGGTGAGCTCTTTCTCCTGAGGGCCATCCCACTGCAACCCCAAACTGAATTAGCTCCCTCTGTCCCATTTCTCCCCACAGACCTCACCGCATCCTCCCAACACTTCACCACATTTTATAGTTGGGGAGGCTGAGGCCCAGAGAATAGAAACACCCTGCCCCAGGTCACACAGCAATTCAGGGGCAGGACTGGGACTCTTTTTCCTACGTAGGCTTTCCCTGCCCACATTCCTGCCCTGGCCCTGGCCAGAGACACTCACGGTGGACCCCTGGCCGAGTGACTCCCTTCTTGACACGGCTGGGAGCTCTGGGAGGAGCCGCCCCTGTCCTCATCAGTCCCTGAGCCAGGTGCTGCTTCAGCTGCGCCTCCTCCTTCCTACGCAGGGCCACCTGGGCAGCCATGACCCTTCGGCGCTCCCTAAAGAGGGGGGTGGCGAGTCAGAAGTCGAGTCAGCCGCCTTTTAGACGAGGCCCACCCTCTCCCTTCCCTGGATCTCATACGCACAAGATGAGGACACATTTGTGACACTTGCAAGCCTCAAAGAGGCAGAGGCGCTTGTGGCCCTTGAACTGGGCGGTGACACCGTGACTGCGGCAGCGGGCGCAGGTTGGAGAGCGACTGACAGCTGTCCTGGGGATGAGCTCCATGCCCTGGGGGGCTCTAGTCTCATCCCCTGTGGCAGCGTCTGAGGGGCAGTGCTGGACAGCAGGCATTTCATCGGGTTCCATGTATCTAGGGGCAGAAGTGGAGGGTCAGGGCGGACACGCGGGCCCTCTCCTGACCAGCCCTCTTGCCCCTGGGAGGCCACGCCTGAAGGATTTTTCCATTTCGCCCACTCCTGGACTCAGCTGTCACCCTTGAGTCTCCCCTGGCTTCCTCCTTCTTCACTTTCCTCAGGCATCATCCTTCCCAAGAACCTCTCTCCTCCTTCCTTTCTCATGTATCTTTCTTTTTTTTTTTTTTTTTTTTTATGCTGCACGCGGGCCTCTCACTGTTGTGGTCTCTCCCGTCGCGGAGCACAGGCTCCGGCCGCGCAGGCTCAGCGGCCATGGCTCACGGGCCCAGCCGCTCCGTGGCACGTGGGATCTTCCCGGACTGGGGCACGAACCCGCGTCCCCTGCATCGGCAGGCGGACTCTCAACCACTGCGCCACCAGGGAAGCCCTCTCATGTATCTTTCGATCCAAACATTATTCTCCGCTCACGTGTTCCTTTCCAGGCAGAAACCCCAGTTTGGGGCACACTCGCGCACTCTCACGCCCCCTGCAGCAGTTCTTACGCCCGCCTTCCACCAACACCCCATTCCCACAGTTTCCCTGGCATCCTCTTCAACAGTTATCATCCTTCCCTCCTGCATTTATCCAATTCCCACACATAACGTTTATGCTTCCCTTTCAACTCTTAGCCTCACGTATGCCCTGCAATTCAATTTCCCCCTGCAGGCCTTTTAATCAGACCACTCCCTTGCACC
Organism: Mesoplodon mirus; assembly: GCF_964341445.2. NCBI lineage: Eukaryota > Metazoa > Chordata > Mammalia > Artiodactyla > Ziphiidae > Mesoplodon > Mesoplodon mirus. The sequence goes on from NC_138995.1 coordinate 54,162,503, forward strand.
TCAGTACCTACATCCTTCTCAGGGCTCCCTTGCCTCACTTTCAAGAACTATTTTCAAAAAAATAATAATTATTTTCATTCCTTCAGCAAAGGTTTACTGAGCCCCTTCCATGTGCCAGGCCCTGATCTAGGCCCAAAGCCCCCTCCCCACGGCCCAAATTCCTCTCTTGCACCCACACGCCTTCCAAACTAAGGCAAACCCGCGCCGTCGCTGCGCCCGGCCTTTACGCGCCTTCGCCCATTCCCAGCAAGCAGCCTCAAACCGCGCCCGCCACACCTCCCCGTGCATCTGTTCCTCGCGCGCACCCCCTTCTGCAGCTGTCCCCGCAAATGCTGGGCCCGCGGCCTCGCCCCGCTCCGGAGTCCCCGGGAGGCGGTGGGGTTCGGGGAGCGCGCCTAGGGGCCGCGGTGGGGGATGGGTGAAGGAGTCGCGAGGAGCGCTAGTGAGGAGGTGAAGGGATGTCTGGGGCGGGGAGTCTAGCGCAAGCCAGGGAGGGGAAGAGACGGGAGGGGCGGGGTGGCGTTCGCGTCGTCAGCCTGCGGTTACCACAGCCTCGAGCGGAGTCAGACTCAGGATGAGGCGAAAGGAGTTGGTGAGGCAGTGGCGTGAGGAATGGCCTCGCTCGCGCCACTTTTCCCGCCCCTTCTTACAAGGACCAATGAGCTTCAAGCGGCGCCTTCTGCCGCTGAGGCGAGCGACCAGTGCGCTTCAAGAACCTTCCCTGACGGCCCGCCCCTTTACCTCCAGCCCGCTTCTCCTCGCGCCAGACTATCAGGCCAGCCAATAGCGCGTCGAGTTGAGTCTCGTGCCACTTCTCCCTCCTCTTGTGATTTGCCTTCCCAGACCGTTCTTTCCCTTTTTGGGCAGGTGGCCAATGGGGCGTCGAGTACCGCTTCCAGGCCTAGGCTGACCCTGCCCCCCAGGAACGGCTGCCCGGCCGCCCTCCCGCGCACGCGCAGTCTCATCCTCCGGCCCTGCAGGGACGGCGCTTGTTGAACGTTTGTCTTTGACTCTGTGCAGGTGGCTACTCTTCGCTGTGTGGACGCCCGTGTTTTCTCACTTCTCTCCCTCTGCCCCAACTCCCGATCTACCTTTCTCCTTTTATGTTCCCCACGCTGCGATATCCCTGTTTCCTTCCTGGGTCCCACCTTCTCACGCTGAGCCCCATTCCTTGGGTCTCTTATCGTCCGTGCTGGTGCTGATTTTCCTAATTCTGACTTTTTCCGTCTCTGAGAGCCTCTCTCTCTGCCTGTTCATCCTGCTGATTTTCGGAACCCCTTTCTCCACGTGCCTCATTCCCTCATAGCCTGGACCCCTGCCCCTCCCATCCCCCTCTTCGATTCCCGAGACGCTTCTGTGGTTTTTCTGTCTTTTTAGCCCTTTCCACCCTCTGTGTTCATCTTCCTCCCGGATTTCACCCCATTCTCGGTGCTCCACTCTCTAACTGTAGCCTTCTCTGCTCATCTCTACTAGACCCATCTCACGGTTTCCCTCCCCATTCTCTGTGGTGTCCCCTTTTCCCTATGCATTCCGCCCTGTCTCCTTTTCTCTCTTTGAGCCTCTAAGATTGTCTCCTCTCTCCCCTGAGGACCCGGTCCTTGTGCCCCACTCCTCATTTTTCTGCTGCTCCCAATTGTGCTTTCTCTGCTCCCTGCAAGGTTCCATTCCAACAGTTTGCTCCTCCTTCTCTGTGTGGTTTCTCTTTTGTAGGGATAGCATCGCCTCTGACCACTACTCCATCCCTTTTTCCTTGAGGATTTCATTCCACTCTTTTCTGGTTGTGTCCGTGCTTGTTCTCAGATTGCTGGGTCCCGTTGTTTTGCGTTCCCAGGCAGGTGTGTGCCGTCTTCTCTGCTTGGTCCAACTCCTTTGTTTGATCCTTTGTCAGCCTTCATTTCCCTTTCCTGTGTTCCATCTTTTCTGCTGGTCTTGGCCCCTTAGTTTGCCGCAGATTTCTGGGTTACAGATCCTGTGTCAGGTATTCTGGACAGAGAAGTGTGGCCGAAGTGACCTCTAGCTGGACTGCTGTGCAGGGGGGCAGTACTAGACGAAGTTGGAAAGGTTGTTTGGGGCCAGTCTGGGGGAGGAAGGGTGAGGGTGTGTGGGATGCTTTAATGCCAGCTAAAGCAATTGACATTGAACCTTTAGGTAGTGGAGAGAGAGATAGGGGGACCAACATTTTTGGAGAGCTTAGCTCTTGCCTGGCACTTTATACTAATAATCTTATTAATTTTCAACAATCACTCTATGAGATATATTACTAATATATTTTATAAATGAGTTCAATAAGATGCCCAAGATTACACAGCTAGACAGTGGAGAGGTAAAGATTCCAACGTTGGTCTGTCTTTGAGTCCAAAGTCTATCAACTTTGTACAACCTACAGTGTTTTAGTTATTTCCAGTAATCCCCAGTTCCCCACTTTTATTCTCTTAAGTGTTGCATAGGCACTCATTTCAGGTGGCGAATGCATATCTTTTAGTCTGTGTGTGTTCTTGCAAGATGTGTGGTGTTTTATGTGCGTGATGCTTCAATTTATGCGGATGACATCATTTACCATTTAAAATCATCAGCACTGTTTTTATGATCCATCCATGTGCATGTGATGCGTACATCTAACCAGTGGCTTCTAACTGCTGCATGATATTCCATGGTGTGCATCCCCTGCGTGTCGCATGTGCACGAGGTCTCAGGGAGGGACGCCCACATTGCCTTCAGCTCACTGTCACCACAATAATGCTACATTCTTATATGTGTTCCTTCGGAGTTGAAGGTGGAAATCTCTGTTATGTGTACCTAGGATATACCAGAGATGGCTCTTTGTAAACCTAATTTGACTAAGTATTGCCAGACTCCTCCCCACGATGAATGATACTTTGGGTCTGAGACACTGATCAGAACTCCTCCCTTCCTCAGGGTCCAGAAGAGGAGCCTATCCCTGGCCCCAACTACCCCACGAGCAGCAGTGCACAAGGGTCTCTGTAGCCCCACAGTCCTACCAATGCTCATATTTTTCCAGCTTTCTGATCCCTCGCCAGTGTGATAGATGCACATTTGGATACATTGTATTTCTCTGATTATTGTTGAGCTGGGGTGTTTCTTCATATGCTTGTTAGCCTTTCTGGTTTTTTTTTTTTTAGATTGTTTCTTCATATGCTTGGTCCATTCCCCTGCTGGGGTTGCTCTCTTTTTCTTGTCAATTTGCCTGAGATCCGTGACCATTCTCATCGTTTTAAGACTCTGTATACGCTCTTCTTATGCCAATTTTGGCACTTCATATTATTTTAGAAATGTATCCACTTCATCTGGGTTTTCAAATTTATAAATGTAGAGTTGTTAATGACACTTTTATTATTCTTAGAACATGTGATGTCTGTTCATTTTTATTTTTCATTCTGTATTTTATTTGCATCTTTTTTCTTGATTAGAGTTGCCAGAGAATTATCTTAGTAATATTGTCAAAGAATGAATATTAGTCTTTTGTAATACTTTTTTGTTGTTTTCTGTTTCATTGACTTCTGTCATCGTCTTTATTTCTATCCCTTTTGGGGGGATGCTTTGTTGGCCCTTATATAACTTCTTGAGTTAATTCATAAACATTTTGTAATTCTTCTTGTTTCCTGATAAATGTATTTAAATTGTAAATTTACTTCTGAATATTGATTTAGAAATCAGAGTCCCAAACTTTGATGTGTATTTAAAAAAACTTTTGATGTTGAAATGATTATTGGCTTACAAGAAGTTGCAAAAATTTTACATAGAGTCCCTTAAACCCTTCCTCCGGTTCCCCATAGGGACATTCTGTATAACTGTAGTATATGAGCAGGAAACTGACATTGGTACATTACTCTTAACTAACTTACAGGCCTTATTCAGTTTTCATCAGATTTTACATGCATGTGTGTGTGTGTGTGTGTGTGTGACATGTAGTATGTTTGCTATTATTCAGTTCTAAATACTTTTTAATTTCTTTTTCGAGTCAAGGGTTATTTAGTAATATGTTGGTTAACTCCTACACACACATTTGTTGTTCTGATCTCATTGTCTCTGGATGGAGAATAGCCTGTATAATAGTGATCCTTTGAATAAGCCCGCGTCCTCTGCTCGGCACCATGTTCAGTGGCAGAATCTAAGCAGGAGTGAAGAGTCAGGATTTGAGAAGCTAATGTGGGTTCGGGTTAGGTTGGAAGAGAGACTATGGAGATGGGAAGACCTGTGTCCCTGAAGGGCTCGGGGAGCCTATGTCGATGAAAATGACAATCAACTTTCTGCTCCAGAAACAGTGACCCAGAGGCTGACAAGAACTGAGCTTGAGACCTAGATTGAAGTTGGTTCCAGACTGAGGTCCAGCATCCAGGACCCAGACCCAGGACCATGGGACCTCAGCGTTTGAGCCCTGTGCAGCTGCTTTGTCTCCTAGGGGCCATTTCCACTCTGCCTTGTATGTCCTGTGGGGCTGGACGCTTAGGGACCCTCTTGGCTGGGATGGGAGGGCTGGATTCATGTCACTGGGGGAAGGAAAGCGGCATATCTGGGTCCCTCGGGAGACAGGGTCTGTGGAGGCTGAGCTCTTGATGGGCGGTTCGGGGCTGAGAAGGCCATGTGAGGGGCAGGTGACTGGAAGAACATTCTCTCTCTAGGGGCTGGAGCTCTTTTGTGTTATGAAGCAACATCTTCCCTCTTCAGAGCTGTCGGTCTCCATAACTGGCAGTGGCTTCTGATGAGGAGCATGGTGTGTGAACTGAATGAAGGCTGTGAGGAGACGCTGGTGTTCATCGAGACAGGTGAACGGGGGTGGCTTTGCTACATTTTGTTTGCTTGCTCTTCTGACCCCACCTCCATTCCTAGCACCCAGGGACTCTGGACTTGAGTTCCAGATATTTACCCCGTTATATGTTTGGGAACAGCATCCAGACATCGGCAGGAGAGGGGCAGGACCCAGCTGGTTGTGGTGTGGGCTGGATAAGAGGGCAGAATGGAGGTGGACACATCCCAGGAGGAGAGGGGGACTCTGGGAGAGAAGACAAGTTTGGGATACAGGGGAGAGAGGAGCAGACGGGCCCCTGCGGGGGGAAGAGTGAGGAGGGGCAGATGGGACGTGGCGAGTCTGAGCGGTGAGTGGGCAGTGGGGGAGGGGCAGAGTCGGTGATGGGGCAGCGTGAGCAGGAAGAGCAGGGGGTGGGCTGGGAGGTTGAACTGGGTGTGGCCAGCGACACTGATCAGAGCTCTGCAATCTTCTGCCCCGCAGGGACCAGAAGGGGAATTGTGGGTTTTAAAGGCTGCAGCCCAGCTTCATCTTACCCCCCGCAAGTCTCCTACCTCGTTTCACCGCCTGGAGTGTCCATTGCCGCCTATAGCCGTGTCTGCCGGACATACCTCTGCAATAACCTCACCAACATGGATCCTTTTGTGAAACTCAAGGCCGAGGCTCCTGAGACTTCAGCCTCTTCTTCCCGTAGTTGCCCAACCTGTGTGGGCGCGCACTCTGAGGACTGCCTCCCACAGTTTGTCACCACCGAGGCTTGCCCCAACACTGCTACTGAGTGTTACAGTTCCACCTTAAAATTTCAGGCAGGTGAGAGAAGAGAAGCTTTCTTTCTCAGATGCCTGCTCTAGGCCTGCTGCCTTCCCATCTCTGAAGGAGGTGGGTGGGACTGAGGTCCCATGGTCCTGTGTCTGGGTCCTGGGGGATGGGGGTTGTGGCACATAATTCCAAGGAGGAGGGGAGAGGGTGCCTGGTACCTGAGTGTTTGGTGGGAGAGCAGGGGCCCTGGTTTGTGAGGGGTGTCTGGAAGGAGGGGTAGGATGTTTGAGTCTTGAAAGTGTCTCTGACTCCTTGCTCTCTTCCTTACAGGGTCTCTCAATACCACCTTCCTCCTCATGGGCTGTGCTCGTGAATACACCGATATTTTAGCCCACTTTCACCATATTGGCAGCATCAGAGTGACTGAGGCCATCAACATCTTAGAGAAGGCCCAGTTTGCTGGTGCAGAGCCCTCTCGTCGGAGAGCTGCTTGGGGCGTCCTCTTAGGCCTTCTGTTTGCCTTCAGGGACTGACGATCTAGCTGGACCAAACACCCCTACCCCTTCACATAGCGAAATAAAGTTACAGAGTTGCCTTTCTGCTTTGTCCTGTGGTCCATGAGGGTTGTGGAGACCTGAAAGGTCTGAGGAGGGCCAGACATGTCCAGGGAGGCGGAGGGGAGGGGCAGGTAATGGGCAGTGCTTGCTGTGAAGTGAGCTGGGGGCTTGGGGAGCAGGATCATTGGCAAAGTGACAGAATCATGCCCAGTAAGCAGGAGAAACCTAAACACTCCCCTTCTCCTCCTCCTCCTCCTGGGGACCTGAGTTCTAGCCTGGGTTCAGCCATTGACTTGGAGATCCTGGCCAAATCTTCTCCCTTTTTTGGGCTTCCATTTCCTCCCCTTTAAAATGAAGGCCTTGTAGGGAAGTCATAGGGATTATAAATTCAATTTGAGTAAAGTTTAAAACCATATATTTTATGATAAAGCGCCTTTAACTTAAGATGGCCAAAGCACTGACACTGATATGATATATTTGCTGTAAAGAGAATTATAAGAGTTTTATGTTTCTGATATTAAAAATTACTTAATGAAGATTTGTTTCCACTAAGAAAAATAAAATGAAGGCCTTATGAATTAGAAGTGTGACTCATTGGTATGTGTCAGATACTGTGGTAGTACCTGGCTAGGTTTTTTTTTTTTTTTTTTTTGTGGTACGTGGGCCTCTCACTCTTGTGGCCTCTCCCATTGTGGAGCACAGGCTCCGGACGCGCAGGCTCAGCGACCATGGCTCACGGGCCCAGCCCCTCCGCCGCATGTGAAATCCTCCCAGACCGGGGCACGAACCCGTGTCCCCTGCATCGGCAGGCGGACTCTCAACCACTGCGCCACCAGGGAAGCCCCAAACCTATATTATCTTTAGTAAGACAATGTCTGATTCATTACTTTAAATTCTTTCTTTGCCCCACCTAGCTCTTACCTCAGAAAGGTTTGTTGAATGAGTAAAAGAATAAAAAGTTGGAAACTGGAGCGAGATTGAAGGTGGTGTTAGATAGAGGTGTGTGTATAATCTGGATTGAGTTTGGAATGAACAGGGTAAAGTGGGTTGTCTGGATTGAATGTGAGTTTCCAGACCCCATATGAAAATGATTTTGACCTATTACATTTAAATATATTTATTGACTTTTGTTTACTACTTGTCTGGTTGTATTTAAGATCCAGTGGGACCAGCTAGGCAACCAGAGATTCCCGGTAAGTAAGTTAAAGCCTGGGTAAGGGGAGGCCCCAGGAAAAGACTGACAAGAAAAGAAGCCACTAGAGGGGGCAATAATCATGGGGAACATGCTTTTTGGGAGTGGGGACAGGGATGGGGAGCTTGAGGTGGGAGAAGAGCATCTTCTAGGTGCACTCACTGCCTTGTTGACAGAGTGTTTTATCGGGACGGTGGGCTCTCAGAGCTCCTATAAGGGCAGAGCAAAACTTGCCAGCTGACATCGTCTGAGAAATTGCTGGTAGGCTCTGGAGGGTTTGGTTGGCTTCTTGTGGTGTCTTTGGTGTCCTAGGGTAAAAAGAAAAGGGAGAGACTACTGTTAAAAACATTTTTAGAATTTATTTTTTATGAGAGCTTTTAAAATGTTAAAAGTAAGACTCATCTAATGGAAAAAATTAAAATGAAAAAGTATGTCCAGTAAAAAGTTAAAGGATGCCCCAACCCCAGCTGCTACTCCTCATTCTGTAGAGCTAACTGTTGTTACTTGTTTGCTACATAGTTTTCCATACATTTTTGTATATAAACATAATAGTTCACTTTAAAAAACAAAATGAGGGGCTTCCCTGGTGGCGCAGTGGTTGAGAATCTGCCTGCTAATGCAGGGGACATGTGTTCGAGCCCTGGTCTGGGAGGATCCCACATGCCGCAGAGCAACTAGGCCCGTGAGCCACAACTACTGAGCCTGTGCGTCTGGAGCCTGTGCTCCTCAACAAGAGAGGCCGCTATAGTGAGAGGCCCGCGCATCGCGATGAAGAGTGGACCCTGCTCGCCACAACTAGAGATAGCCCTCGCACAGAAACGAAGACCCAACACAGCAAAAATAAATAAATTAGTTAAAAAAACACACACAAAATGAGCTTATCCTATACATATTGTTTTTGCTATGTTCCTTTAACAAATCTTTTATTATGGCACGTCTATGGAAGTCCTTAAGACTTAAATGTGCCGTTCAATAAGTAGTTACAAAGAAATATTCATGAAACTACTACCTAGGCCTGGAACTAGAATACTACCAGCAACCCTCCTCCTCATCTGATCACTATCCTCCCTCTCCCCCTCACAATGGTAATCCCCACTTTTGCAGTAAGCATTATTTTCTTTTCTTTATGGCTTTACCACCTACCTATACATTCCTATATAATTTAGTTTAATTTTGCCTTATTTTAAACTTTATGTATATTAAATCATGCTATAACTATTCTCTCTTATTTTTTTCTCTTTTACTCAACATTATGTTGCTTTATTATTGTTCATTCTCACAGATATATAATATTCAAATATACTACTACTTATTTATTCACTGACCAATTTTCAGTTTGGGATGGTTATAAACAATCCTGCTATGAAATCCTTGTTCATTTCTTCCAATGTACATAAGCAACATTCCTTTTGAGTACGGAATTGCTAAGAGTGGAGTTGCTTGGTCACAGAGATTAAACTTTAGTAGATAACTACCAGCACTTTCTCAAAATGATTTACCAATTTACACTCCCTTTAGCAGGAGATGATAGTTTCTCTGTTCTACTCTCTGACAATACATGGAATTATCAGACATTAAAATTGTTGCCAATCCTTGGGATTGACGTATATACACTAATATGTATAAAGTGGGTGACTAATAAGAACCTGCTGTATAAAAAAATAAATAAAACAAAATTCAAAAATTCAAAAAAAATTGTTGCCAATCTTATGATGTGGAGTGATCTGGGTTTTTTAAAATAAATTTATTTATTTATTTTTGGCTGCGTTGGGTCTTCGTTGCAGTGTGTGGGCTTCTCATTGTGGTGGCTTCTCTTGTTGTGGAGCACGGGCTGTAGAGCGCAGGCTCAGTAGTTGTGGTGCACGGGCTTAGTTGCTCTGTGGCATGTGGGCTCTTCCTGGACCAGGGCTCGAACCCATGTCCCCTGCGTTGGCAGGCAGATTCTTAATCACTGTGCCACCAGGGAAGTCCCTCTGTTTGGTTTTAACTCATATTTTCCCAGTTACTAGTAAGGTTGAGTGCCATTTCACATGTTTATTAGCTATTTGGATTTCTTGTCTCTGAAGTGCCTACTCAACTCTTTTGCCTATTTGTTGTGTTTCCTGCCTTCCTCTCATGGATCTATAGGAATTCCTTATCAGTCTGAATATTAATCCTTTATCGATATTAATATTTGCAGACATACCCCTACTCTTCTTCTTGTCATTTTCTTTTGATGACCAAAATTTCTTAATTTCAATAAAGTCAAATTTATTAATCTTTTCCTTTATGACTTATAATTTTTGTTACCTGTTTAAGAAATCCTTTCCTACCCCAAGGTCATGAATATAGTCTCCAATATTCCCTTGTAAGTTTGTCTTTCAAATTTAGACCTTTAATTCACTGACATTTATTTTTGTGATGGGCTTGAAATAGGGGGTCTCTGCACCTTTTATTCACTTACTATATTGTGGATATCTTTCCAATCAACATATAATGACCTACCTAATTATTATTATTATTATTATTTTTGCGTTACGTGGGCCTCTCACTGTTGTGGCCTCTCCCGTTGCGGAGCACAGGCTCCGGGCGCACAGGCTCAGCGGCCATGGCTCACGGGCCCAGCTGCTCCGCGGCATGTGGGATCTTCCCGGACTGGGGCACGAACCCGTGTCCCCTGTATCGGCAGGCGGACTCTCAACCACTGCGCCACCAGGGAAGCCCACCAATATTCTTTTTATATGACATTTAATTATACCTAGACTAGGGAGGAATCACATATTGTTTGACACCAACACCGGTGTCATCGTCAGAGATCAATGACCAGGTCCCCAACAGCCCCATCTGCCTCCACTTTGATAAGCAATGGCATTCTATCATTAAGGAATTTGGTTAAGCCTCTCTAGTATTAGGAGAATTGCATTTTGCTTTTCTTTCTCTTCCTATTTCCCCACAAGTTAACACTGAGTACAAAGGGCTGAGAAGTGTGCTTATCCTGGTCTTCATTTCATTTCTCTTGTCTCTTCTCAACCCCTGCTTCAGCCCTAGTTGATTCCACAGAGTGACTCTGGTTTAAGGAAGGTCATTCTTTTGGAACTTACTGGTTTTCTTCACTCTGCCCTTGAAATGATCACAGGGATACGGCTTCTTGGGCAGCCCAGGCACTGCCATGAGTTTTCTTTTATGGGCTCTCAGGAACCAATCTGAAATAAGGGAGTTGCTGCTTAGAAGGGTTAATATGTTTGAGGCAGGACTTTACTTGCCATCTTCCTTGCCTCTCGATTCGTTTTCATACTGCAGTGGGTGTGGGAAAGGGTCAAAACACAGAACAGTGGAGATATCCAGTTATATGAGCACTAGGGTCTCTAAGTTGTTTGCCTGACCTGTATGGGCAAGGATTTGGTGGCAGGTTTGGAGGAAGCATCAGGGTATCATTAGGGAGACTGAAAAATGAGGAATAAGACCTAGGTGTCTGCCTTTTAGTGGCTGCTTTACCTCAAGCAAGCCGTTTTGCCTCTCTGATTTCAGTCTACCTGTGAGTAAAATAAGGTTGAGAATGGCATCCAGGAAAGACTTGGAAGGCAGCCCTGGGTTGTTGGGGAAAAGAGGGTAAGGGAGAGGGGGCAGCCAGAGATTCAGCCAGCTCCCCTTTGGACCTTGGAGGAGTCCAGCTCTTGCCTAAGACTCAGAAAGAAAATAAGTGTTGGTGCTGCATGCGATGGTCTTGTGGAGAGGGGAGAAGGTGAGCTCAGCTCAGATAACATCTGCTCTGGTCCCAGAGGGACTCAAGGGAGCAAGTTGGGATCTGATGGTGCATCGCTGTTGTCGATACTGGATTACTGACCTTTGCACTCACATTCTTGGCCTCCGTCCTGGAGCCACCTCCCAGAAGCCTGGCGTTGGTCCCTATGGCCTCTGGCAATCCCTGTGGGAAGGAAACTGGTCACTTCCAGTCACTGGAAAGGGAAGGGGCCAAGAGAATTGGTCCCCCATCATCGTGCTACCGAGGTCAGCGTAGCTCCATTGCTCTTCCTTTTTACTCAGGGATCTAGGGTGCTTCAAGAGAGGAGTATTTTAAATGGATAAGGAATTGAGGTTTAAAATCTGGCCTAAAGAAAAGCTTAGCTGGAGGTAGGTGGAGAAAGAATGGCTTCTGGATGGAAGAGAGGACCATAGGTAGGGGTTAATCAACACCTTACAACCTCCCCCCATTAAGATCCCCCCCTACACACATTAAAATCCTCATGACCTAAGGAAGGAGAACAAGGAGTAGATTATTCCATAAACCAGTCAGGAGCTTCACCGGACCTCCACCTTCGGATGTATTTGAATCCATTATCCCAGTTCAACTATAAGAGGTTGGTATTTACCTTTGTTCCTCTGCAACAAATCCATTCCTCTTTTGGCCTCTATTCAAGTCTGTCTTACCACCTGATGCTATCTTATTCCCATTTTGTGATACCTAAAATATTTTAATGACAATCAAGTATGATGGTTTATAGAGATTCTTGAGCTAGAACTGGGTCCAGATGATGCTTCCTCTGTACAGGAGTTGCTCATATTTCCTGCCAGAATTAATTACGGTTTCCCATGTTTCCCCATCACATTTGAATACAGCTCTATCCTTGCACAGTTATAGTTTGTTGTTTGAAATGTGTTGTGGACTGAACTGTGTCCCCCTAAAACTCATTGAAGCCCTAACCCTTAATAACTCGGAATGACTGTATTTGAGGATAGGGCCTTTATAGAGATGATTAAGTTAAAATGAGGCCCCGATGGTTGGGCTCTAATCCAATCTGACTGGAGTCCTTATAAGGAGAAGAGACTTGGGCACACAAAGAGACACCAGGCATGTACATGCACAGAGGAATGACCAGGTGAGGAAATAGCAAGGAGATGGCCATCTGTAAGCCAAGGAGAGAGGCCTCAGAAGAAACCAAAGTTGCTGACGCATGGATCTTTGACTTCCAGCCACCAGAATTGTGAGAAAATAAGTTGCTGTTGTTTAAGCCTCCCAGTCCGTGGTATTTTGTTATGGCGGTCCTAGCAAACTAAAAATTTTTCTTCCTCACTAGACTCTGAATCAATGGCTCAGTGGTCATTCAGCTACATGGCTCGTGACACATGGTAGACACGTGGTAAATGTTTGTTTGATAAGCGGAGGAACAAGGTGTCCAGAGAGGGCCCTTAGAGCAGCATCCGGTTCAATCCCACTCTCCTATTTCCCAGACTCTTTCTGCCCTCCTGCCACACAGATGAAGGGTGTTGCATCATTTCTCCAAGTGCTGGTTTCCAAGTGTTTTCATGTGCTATTTGGAGTGGCGTTAAAGTAATTTCAACGGGCATAACCCCAGCTGTCTAAACTTTTCTACTATATCACTGTCACCTGACCTCTACTTCTGGTTCCAGAGAAAAGCCACAGAATATTAGAGCCAGAAGGAAACTTGGAGATTATTAGTGGAACCCCTTCACTGAGAAGTTTTTCTTTTTCGTTTTTAATGCAATATAACTATATTAGAGAAAATGTGTAAAGTAAAAATGAAGAAATCCTTACCCTTACTAGCTGTTGCAATTTGGGTGTGTTTCCTGCATATAATTTTTTTAAAAAATTACTTATTTAATTTATTTATTTTTGGCTGCGTTGGGTCTTTGTTGCTGCCCGTGGGCTTTCTCTAGTTGCGGTGAGCGGGGGCTACTCTTTGTCGTGGTGCGCGGGCTTCTCATTGCAGTGGCTTCTCTTATTGTGGATCACGGGCTCTAGGTGCGCGGGCTTCAGTGGTTGTGGCACGCGGGCTCAGTAGTTGTGGCTCACGGGCTTAGTTGCTCCGCGGCACGTGGGATCTTCCTGGACTAGGCCTTGAAACTGTGTCCCCTGCACTGGCAGGTGGATTCATAACCACTGCGCCACCAGGGAAGTCCCTGCATATAATTTTTTAATGAAGTGATAACCATAGTATATGAGCCAATTTCTTTTTTTCACTTTATAAGCTTGTTCCTGTGTTTTCCTACAACACTTATAACAGACATTTTGAATGACTGCATAACACTCTCAAGTATATGTGTTTCCGATTATTTAACTCTTCTCTCATTGCTGAATATTTAGATTGTTTTATTTTTGGAGATTGATAAATTTCTTTGTGCTTGTAACTGTCTTCCAAATGTTGGATTGCTGCCTTGGGCAAGGTTTCCCAAAATGGAATTACTGGGTCAAAAGTTATGAACAGTTTTATGTTTCTTGATATCATTACCAAGTTGTTTTTAAAGCATTGTACTGATTAACTAAATCACCATCTCTTTTATTTTCAGGTGAGAAAACTGAGGCCTAGAGAGAGCAAATGAAATGCCCAAGTTCACAAAGGTAATGGTGACACACCTGGAGCTAAAACCTTGGTCCAAGGCTCGTAGTCTGCTGTTCTTTCTGCAGCCCTACATGACCCTAACTTCACGGTGTAACTGAAAACGAAGGTGTTAGTATAATATTATGTCCTCCAAGTGTCAGTCAGACATTTTTGGACCACCTTATTGATTTTTGCTATAAATTATACCACCTTTTCTACTATTCACTTGATACTTTTTTCTAAATAAATTTAATTTACATAAGAGCTTCATCCTATGCAGTGTTATCTGTGAGATTATGGGTTTGATACATGCTTAGATTGTTCTTCTAACATGCATTAAAATAAACATATAACTATTAAAGTAAAAGCTTACTTCTGTTCTACGTAAAATCAGCTTTGGATAATATTAATACAGTAGAATAGCATGGACTTTATATCCAGGCAGACCTGGGGTCAACTGCTTGCTCTGTCAGTTAACTCTGTAGTCTGGGAGAAGTCACTTAGCTTCTACGATCTTTGGTTCTCTGGTTTGTAAAGAGTGGATATTAGTATCCACCTTGCAGTGTTGTTAGGAATAAAGGAGCTACTGGGGCCTGGTGCCCAAGTAGGTGCTCAGTACCCGATGGGTATTATTGTGGTTATTATTGCAGACTTCTAGTTATTTCCCAAAGGGAGTGTCTATGCTGGAGTATTAGGCTTACTGCTTTTTGCTGACTTGTTTGTGTAAAGAAGTTACTTCCACTTGTTAGGTTTTGCAGTAGCTCTGTTATTATTTTGACTTCTCATTTCCACTACTTACTAGCATTGTGATTTTGGACAAGCTGCTTACCTTTTCTGTGCCTCATTTAAATAATTTGTATTGGGTCGGCCAAAATGTTTGTTCGCGTTTTTTGTAACATCTTACCCGAATGAACTTTTTGCCCAATCCAATAAAACGGGGCTAAAAAAAGTACATTGGTGTGTGTATGCACACATCTGTCCACCAGAGGGCCTAGACGCAATAGCCCTAGTAGCCATGGGCAATACCTAAGTGCCCAAGGTTTGTGAATATCGTTCCCCCATGAAAGGAACCAGGGCTCCGTGGACAAACGGATGACTCCAGGGCTGCGGAAGGGAAGTACAAGATGAGCCTGGAACATCTCGTGGTGTGAGAAAGTCAGGAACTGCTAAAGCAATGACATGTCAAAAAGACACCATAGCCACCTGGAGCTCAGTGGCCAGCTTTGGGACAATGTGAGCACCGTGGTGAATAAGGATAGTAATAGATTATAATCCACAAATATCCCCAAGTCTTTACTTATAAAAATAAATAATGGAATACCTAAATAAATGGGAGAGAAGGAACAGCTCCTTCTTATAGTAGAATCTTAATTAATAAACGTAGAGGGAATGATGGGAGTAGAAAATCACTGCTTTGCTAAGACTCTATAATACCTGTTGTAGGCAAGAATCATCAATGGATTTTAAAAATTAACGGGCAAAAATATGATGAGAAGAAACAGGCTATTTGCATAGTCGCAAAGTATCTCTCCACAGGATACTTATTAACTACAATGAGAAAATAGTACCTTTATGGACACCATCTTACCCAGTGTTCAAACTCAACATCACCCATCATGAGACATCTTGTTATCGTGGGCCTTCTGATGCGCTGCGCTGAGAGGGCAAGTATCGCTTCTGTGGTATCAGTGCCAGAAATGCATAATCTGAATTTAGTCATGAGGAAACATCCAATAAGCCCAAATTGAGGCACATTCTACAAAATAACTGACAGTATTCTTAAAAATGTCACGGTCCTGAAAGACAAGGAAAGCTGAGAAAGTGCCTAGATTGGAGGAGACCAGGAGTGATGATGCCTTTCTTCAGTGTAGGATCCTGGATTGGATTCTGACCAGGAAAAGGACGTCAATGGATGATTAGCAAATTCTGAAAATTTGTACATTAGTTAATAGATTGTATCATTGCTAATTTTCTGGTTTTGATAATCATATTATGGTTATATACGGTGTTATTTGAAAAAAACTGGGTGGGGTTTTTGGATCTATTGGAACTCTGATTCTTTTCACAACATTTTTAAGTCTGAAAAATGAAAAGTTAAAAATAAAAAAGTACACTACATTTCTGTGAGGACACAATGAAGTAGTATGTATAAGTGCTTAGGAGAAGCCAGCCACATGGGATTGTTTAACACATGGGAGCTATTTATTATAAATAATTGTATAATTAATAAGTAATCTTACAAGGAATGAGTATTCTATTATTGTAAGTAATTTATTTCTTAACATTGTCATGGGTTCTCTTTTTTTTTCCCTCTTCCCTGTGAAAAGCATATTAAACATGTATGTGGTTATTTGAAGAGATAAAGCAAGCTCAGATTTTATTTGGAGAATTTTGGGGTGGGAGGACCGTGTAGTGTTTTATTTCTTCTCGCCAGACTTGGTCCAGCATTGCAAACTCCCTTTGCCTGGGAAACAAGAATTGAGCCCGGCCACCACCGGTCCCCTCTGGTTTGTAATTGTGCCACCTGGCAGCTCAGTGAGCTTTCCCCAACTCATTGCCTTTTTGCCTTAGTAGCTACTTTACTCACCTGATTGACTGAACCCTTACTAAGTTCACATTATCAGTCGTTGACTCGTTAGAACAGTTGCACACGCTAAGTGGTATTTTATTCATTTTAAGAAGATAAAACTGAGGCTGAAAAATGTTAAGCATCTTGTCCAGGATTTCAAAGTAAGTGATGGAGCCAGGATTTGGATCGCGGTTCCCCTCAATTCAAGTCTGAGTCTCAAGGTCCAGGTGAGTCTAAACGTGTCGCCATGTTTGAGAATTATTGGTAGAGAGCAGTGGCCCCACTGGGCAGTGGTTCCCCCTCCAGGGGACATTTGGCAATGTCTGCAGATATTTTTGGCTGTACTAACTGGGCGGGGCAGGGTGGTAGGGGAGAGGCTGCTCTTGGCTTCTAGCAGGTGGAGGCCACGCGGATGTTGTTAAACAGGTTACAAAGCACAGAACAGCCCACCGTCCTCACAACAAGGAATTATCCAGCCCTAATGTCAGTGGGCCTGCTATGAAACGCGGGTGTCGAGTCTCCTAAGGGCAACATTTTGAGCTCAGAAACCTGAGGATTTATTCTTTCACTTTGCAAATATTTACTGAGCACCGTGCGGGATAGTGTGAGGGATGTGGAAACAATACAGCAGATTGTGCCGAGGGGAGGCTACAGTGTAGAAGGGCAGGGGTGGAGGTGGGAGAGGCACACCAACACCTCAGCTTAAGGGAGAACATGAAAAGCGCAGAGAGTCGAGTTAGGGTTGAGCTTGTTCACAGGCAGGAGGGCTCCCATGTGGTCCTGGGACGAATCAAGGGAGGCTGTGGGAGGAGGGGCCGTGGGGTGGGTTTTGTGAGCGAAGCTGAGCTGGTGGGAAAGCACAAGCACAAGAGCAGCTCGGGAGCAGCCCGAGGCCTCGCTGAGTGGAGCACAGAGCACTTAGTGCGCGGAGGGGTGGACTGGAAAGGCAGCTGTGGCTGCAGCTTGGAATCCAGGCCGAGGACTCTGGCCTTGGTGTCTGTCCTAGTGGTGGAAAAGCCTTCCCTTCCAGAATGGTGGTCTAGGCCCCAGGGCCGGGGGGCCCAGCAGCTTCCAGAGAGCTCTCTCTATAAGGGAGGGAACGTTGGAAATGGGGGTGGAGTAGGGAGAACTCCTGATTTTGGGACAGAGTTGATGCTCAGTATATAACAAAGCTATTTCACCTCAAAGTAGCCCTTGGGGAGATGTTCCCCTCGAGTGCAGACATAGGTCGGGATGAGGCCTCTTCCGCACAGCTGTTCTGCTAAGGGCTAGACCACTTCAGCTGTAGTGAAAAGTGGAGCCGATTCGGAACCCCTAACCCAGGGTCTGCTTCCCAAAGGTGAGCTGTTCAAACAGGGCTTGGCGTGGCTACAGTTTCAAACATGGGTACGACCTGGTGGTGTGATTTTTCTAGTTTATCACCGTCCCATGAAATAGCATTAAAAATTGTTGGGGCACATCTGGTGCACTGTAAAGAATACGGTCGGGGATGACTTATTGTCTGTGGTTGTACAGTTGCCTGCAACACCCTCCCACCACTGCCTCCGAGCCTGGCCCTGGGGACATTCATTACTCTCTAGAACAGGGACTGGGGGGCAGGTGAGGCAGCTAATCTTTGTCGGGCCATTCTTGTTTTCTCCCCCACCAGCTACAGTTGCAGACACTTCCATACACACGGGCTTCTTTAACTCTCACAACACTCTTTGGATTTATGTACAGTTCTTTCCTTTTGTAAGTGAGGGAACGGGCACTGAGACAGGCTAACTTGCCCCTAATCCCTGAAACCTAAAGGGGCTACATTTTACTGCATGTGTGGTCGTGTTCTTTTCTGTTTTGCCATGTGTCTCCCCCCTCTTTATCTTTCTTAGAAAACAAACTTTTTTACCTGGATTTGAGGTGCTGTGGACCGTGGACACCAGCATTAGTGGCAGCAACAGAAGGAGGGAAGAGATCAGAACCGTCATCTCAACCGCTGGTGCTGCCGCGCGTTGCTTGAAGAGTGTGTGGACGGTTCCCAGCGAGAGGGTCCCGAGCTGTCGGAGTGGCTCAGGCCGTGCGTGGTACGTGGCCTGGGGGTCTGCGCTTTACTCCCAGGCCATTAGCGGGCGAGATTCTGGCCAAGTGATGCTGGTCTCATCAGGTAACTGGACCGTGTGATTTATGGGAATCTGGAAGGTAAAACTGGCCAATGAGAAGGAGTGAAGCCTATTCTTAGGAACATGAGAGGGTGACCGATAACTTGGCAGCAGTTCTCAGCCCCTCCCCTCCTCCCTCCCACCTCCCTACCCCCGCAATGTGCTAAGATTTCTTCCCCAAGTCTTTTTCCTTGTTTGAGTTTCCTTATACATGTGAGTGACATTTTCTAGCTGAGTATCTGGCGGGAAGGAGAGTGCTAAGAGCAAAGAGAGAGTCACACGGCGTGTTTCCCCTCTGTCCTCCCCACTCCCGTCCTTGGATCAGCAATAGCAGAGTTGTTGTCTGGGAAGTTGCCGTGTCCCCACTGTTCACAATTTCCTCCAATTCTGTGGCCACATCAGGAGGGAAGCCGAGAGGATCAAGGAGGAGAGGCTCTTCTTTCTTGCCCCGAACCCTGGCCTGGAGCACTGGGTCAAAGCAGGCCTCCTTGTTGGTGGTCAGGCAGGTGGCTGTGGCCTCGTGGCTCCCGCTTAAAGGAGAGGGAACTGGGTTGGTGGAAGACCCTCAAGGTTTCATGTCCAAGAGGGTTTGAGAAACAGGAGCCACAGCGGGGAAGGTGTTTGCCCAGGCTGCTGGGGCTCTTGTTTCAGACCTTGTCTGGAAACAGCCCAAAGCGAGAGGAAGTGATACTACTTGGAGCAAACATTGAGGGTACACACCATCAGCGCTTACCGAGTGTGACTCATTCCAGAGGCTTCAGGAAATGGGTTCAAAGATTGGGGGGAGGCTGGGCTTAAGTGCTGGGTGATATTTATGGGACTGAGAGGAAGGTTAACGGGAAGTCCTCCCTGGCTCCTCCAGGCAGGAGTGAGTAAAGGTGGTGTGACTTTTGTTCCAGCCAAGAGGAGGGAAGAGGCCAGCCGTGGTTTTTGTTTGTTCATTCTTACCCTCTCAATTTCAGATTATTTCTGCCTGTGGACATGTTGGAGAGTTGATTGTAGACTTTGCTACTACAGAGTTTATAAAGCGTCTGCAGGCGGCAGGCACTGTGCTCAGCAGTGGAGATTGTCCTCGAGTTGGAGGCTCGGTCTGCGCTTGGTCTGATGTAAACCACTGATGTGGCTTCTCCCTGGAAAAAAGTCAGACTCTTCTCTTGTTAATATTGACAACTAATTAGAGCTCATCTTGAGAATTTTAGTTGTGTAAGCACAGTCTTTGTGACTTACAAAGTTCCCTCTCCAGGAAGGAGGTAAGGGGAAAGTGGGAGAAATAACCATTTTCCCGCTGTTATTTGGTTTCCCCACTCTACAGTATACGTAGTAGACATTCACAAATGCTTGTTGATTGATTCCATGCTTCCTGTTGCTCTAAGAAGAGTCATTTATTCATACACACATTCAGTGAGCATCTGAGTCCGTAATGTATGCCCAGTATTTGCAGGTGGTGGCTCCCGAGAAGAAGAAGGTGTGACGCCATCTCTAAGGAGCTCCCACTACACACATAGACCCGTGGAGAGTTAGTCCAGCTGCTCCATTTTATGGAAGAGGGAATGAAAGCTCAGGGAAGTTACTTGACTTGTTCAAGATCACAGTCAGTTAGCCTCAAAGCCAGGGAAGAAAAACTCAATTTTCCTGACTTGCTGGAATGTCTGTTAGTACGCAGCTGCCTGGCTGCTGCATGTGCCAGCGTGGTGAGCTCTAATAAGAGAGAGAGGACATCAGAATGAAGTGGGAAAAAGAAACGAAATTGAGCTATTTGTAATGGGGTGGATAGACCTAGAGTCTGTCATACAGAGTGAAGTAAGTCAGAAAGAGAAAGACAAATACCGTATGCTAACACATATATATGGAATTAAAAAAAAATGTCATGAAGAACCTAGGGGTAAAACAGGAATAAAGACACAGACCTACTTGAGAATGGACTTGAGGATATGGGGAGGGGGAAGGGTAAGCTGTGACAAAGCGAGAGAGAGGCATGGACATATATACACTACCAAACGTAAGGTAGATAGCTAGTGGGAAGCAGCCGCAGAGCACAGGGAGATCAGCTAAGTGCTTTGTGACCACCTAGAGGGGTGGGATAGGGAGGGTGGGAGGGAGGGAGACGCAAGAGGGAAGGGATATGGGAACAGATGTATATGTATAACTGATTCACTTTGTTATAAAGCAGAAACTAATACACCATTGTGACGCAATTATACTCCAATAAAGTTGTAAAAAAAATTAGAAAAAAATAAAGATAAAAAAAAAAAAAGAATGAAGTGGGAGCCCACCAACATCTTGGATTATCCAGAGGGAGATGTCTGGTTGAACCTTGACTGCAAAACTCGGGGACACTTGCGTTCTCTTTCTTTTTCACTTTGAGCTTGAAATGGGGAAAACGGGAGCCCAGAAAACCCAGAGTGGACAATCTTCACAGGGGGTTGACGAGATGGGCCCCCACGTCTGCGGTCACCTCTATCAGAGTGTTTCTCACGTAACAGCAATGCTCTGGCTTTGGACTGGGTTCCCTCCGTACCTGGCCCTCAGTGAGGGCTGGGACCAAGTCTGATTCATCCTTCCATCTCCAGCGCATAGTGCACCGCAGGCTCTAATAGATATTTCTTAAGAATAAAACAACAGGGGCTTCCCTGGTGGCGCAGTGGTTGAGAGTCTGCCTGCCGATGCAGAGGACACGGGTTCGTTCCCCGGTCCGGGAAGATCCCACATGCCGCGGAGCGGTTGGGCCCGTGAGCCATGGCCGCTGAGCCTGCGCGTCCGGAGCCTGTGCTCCGCAACGGGAGAGGCCACACCAGTGAGAGGCCCACATACCGCAAAAAAAAAAAAAAAAAGATTAAAATAAATAAATAAATAAATAAATAATAAAACAACAAAAAGTGTAACCTACACAGCTATGGGATGCCTGGGTAGCAACACAGGTCGAGAACCCATCTCCTCACATGAGCTGATGTGGAGTTTGGCTCTCTAAATACAGGTGAAGTGCTCAGAATGGGGATGTGGGTCGTCCTGTGGCTCTGCTGCTGTGCTTGGGACACTCCCAGGATTCGGAGTTTCTGCTCTGGTTGACACACTTCACTTGCCCTTCAGAAGGTGACAGGAGAGTACAGGGAACTTCCGAATATGTCCTTTTGGAAATGGCTGAGGGAAGATGGAAGGGCGTATGGTGGTTGTTCACAAGAATGTGAAGGTCTGCTGTGTGAAAAGGTATGAGGCTTATTTCTGTGCCTACACAGAGTAGCCGCAGGCTTGGTGAGTCTGCATCAGACACACTTTGGCTCAGGATGAGAGACAACTGTCAGAGCAGAGTAAGTTTCCTTGGAAAATTACAAGTTTACTGATGGAGTTCAGGTTGGGGCTGGACGTCTGAAAATAACTGTCACAGTGATTTTTTGTTCTTGAAGTTTCCAAGGGTAGAGCTTGGCCTGGAACCCAGGATTCCCACTAATACCACATTTTATTAGGTATTATAAAATCTGCCCTTTGAAATGTGACATTACTCTATGATGTAGGCCCAGGTCTGTCTGGCAGTTACTTCCAGTCATTGTGGGTGGTTGTGATTCTCTTATATAATCTGTGACTTAGACGTCACCCCCCTCTGCCAACCCTCCCGCCTCCTTTCCAGGTGAGAACGGTAAGATCAAGTGCATTTACTGATCATGACCACAAGGTGGCAGCGCTGTCCCATCCGTGTTTCTGAAAACGCTACTGGGATACGGGCAAGTCTGAGAGGTCTGGTTAGGATCAGGAAAAGGGGGCAAGTGAAGTGACTAGGTAAATTTTTTTTTTCCCCTGCTAAGTGACGGAGTTGAGGTGAGTCTGAAACCATTGCATTGTAGAAGTGGCAGACACTTTAGAGAAGTGACCCAAACTTTAATGTGCTTACAGATCACCTGAGTATCTTGTTCAATACAAATCTGAGTTTTCTGGTGGAGCCTGAGATTCTGCATTTCTAATAAGCTTTTGGATGATGCCGTTCCTGCTGGTTATTGGTCCCCACTTTGAATAGCAAAGCCTTAGAGGTCATTTAGATTAATTCTTCCTTCCCCCGATTTATGGATGAAGAGAGGCTGTATTTGTCTTTCTCTTTCTGATTTATTTCACTTAGCATAAAGCCTTCCAAGTCCGTCCATGTTGCTGCAAATGGCAAAATTTCATTCTTTTTTATGGTTGAATAATATTCCAGTGTGTGTGTGTGTGTGTGTGTGTGTGTACATATATAAATATCACTTCTTCTTTATCCATTCATCTGTTGATGGGCACTTAGGTTACTTCCATACCTTGGGAATTGTAAATAATGCTGCTATGAACATTGGGGTGCATGTATCTTTTCGAATTAATGCTTTTGTGGGTTTTTTGGATATATACCCAGCAGTGAAGTTGTTGGCTCATATGGTAATTCTATTTTTAATTTTTTGAGGAACCTCCATACTGTTTTCCACAGTGGCTACACCAATTCACATTCCCACCAACAGTGTAGGAGGGTTCCATTTTCTCCACATCTTCTCCAACGTTTGTTTTTTGTGTTCTTTTTTTTCCTTTAATATTTATTTATTTATTTATTTGGCTGTGCTGGGTCTTAGTTGAGGCACGAGGGATCTTTAGTTGTGGCATGTGAACTCTTAGTTGCGGCAAGTGGGATCTGGTTCCCTGACCAGGGATCGAACCAAGGCACCCTGCATTAGGAGCGTGGAGTCTTAGCCATTGGACCACCAGGGAAGTCCCTATGTTCTATTTGATGATAAGCATTCTGACAAGCGTGAGGTGATACCTCATTGTGGTTTTGATTTACATTTCTCTGATGATTAGCCATGTTGAGCATCTTTTCATGTGCCTTTTGGCCATCTGCGTTTCCTCTTTGGAAAAATGTGTATTCATTCAGTTCTTCTGCCCGTTTTTTAATTGCGTTGTTTGCTTTTTTGATGTTGAGTTGTATAAGCCGTTTATATGTGTTGGATGTTAACACTTTATCAGTCATATCATTTGCAAATATTTTCTTCCATTCAGTAGGATGTCTTTTTGTTCTGACGATGGTTTCCTTTGCTATGCAAAAGCTTTTAAGTTTAATTAGCTCCCATTTGTTTATTTGTGCTTTTGTTTCCTTTGCTTTAGGAGACAGATCCAAAAAAACATTGCTGCGATTTATGTCAAAGAGTGTTCTGCCTGTGTTTTCCTCTAGGAGTTTTATAGTATCCAGTCTTACATTTAGGTCTTTAATCCATTTTGAGTTTATTTTTGTATATCAATCATAGCTATGTTTTAGGTGTTTGTTAACATAAAATACATGTGAGAATCACCTGGGAGCTTTTCAAAATATAAAGCCCAAGTCTCACTCCAGACATACTGTATCAGCTTCTTTAGTGATGGTTTATAGGCTTATTATGAATGTTGAAAGTGTTCCCTAGGTAATTCTGATTTATACTCCTAACTAAAACCCACTGCTTTTAGACTTAAGTCTTACTTCTTATAGCAGAGGTTCTCCATCCTGGCTACACATTAAAGGTATCTTGGAAACTTTAAAGATTACCAGTGCCTGGGTTCCACCCCACACCAATTAAATGGAATCTGTGGGTGTGGTCCGAATACCAGTTGTTTTTAAAATTTTCCCAGTCATTTAATGTGTAGTCCCATTTCCCATTGGATTTCTCCCTCTCTTCTCTTGTGGCATTTTCCATTTCTACTTCTGTATTATAATTTTTTATGTCTTATCTCTTGTCTTCTGCTTTATATTCCCTGGGGTAGGGACCCTGTCTTTCTCATTTCTGTATCTTTCATGGGGTCTAACACTGAGACCTGTAGCACAGGAGGCGCTCCATAAGGATGTCATGAACACATAAGTTGGTCATCAGGAAAAGCTTCTCAGTCACAGGCTGGTCATGTCCTGAAGCTGAGGTTTACACGTTACTGCTACAGGGTCCTCATCTTCCCCATGGTTGGCGTGTTTGCTGGTGATGACTGGTGTGGGTAACTGCTCCATGAGATAAGAGAAAGGACATGGCCCTGTTTGGTAGTTGATTTCAGGCTTTTTATTGGGACTAAGAATTCTATGTGTGTTTGGGGAAGAGGCGCAGGTATGGATAAGGAGGCAGATCTAATTAGAATGGAGAAGTAATACTAGAGAGTAGTGGGAAAGGAAGTAAGAAATATTAGTAAAGAGGAAGAAATTTGAACTTATCTGCTAGGCCAGGGGAGGTCACTGTCGGTTCTTGCGTAGGAGAGTGAGCCAGTTTTTAGGAAGGCAATGAGGCAGTACTGTGCAAGGGAGATTTCAGGAGAGACCAAAGATGAGAATTGTAAAAGTACTGGAAGCGGTACTTCCAGCAGAGGTGTTGAGGGCCTGGGTTATTTAGGTGTATGGGAATGGAGAGAATGACATAACTGAGAGATGTTAAACAAGGACTCAACAGGCTTCGACGATGTATTGAATCTAGAAAACGGAAGAGCAAGGGCTGAGGAAGCAGTGGCGTCACTGAGAGGAATGAGTGACCTGTGGGGGAAAGCCAGTTCAGATGGGGAGCAATTTCAGAAGGTATTTGGATGTGAGTGTCACGAGTTCTGGGAAGTAGAACGGGCTAGAGATACAGATGAAGGAGTCACCTGCAGAGAGGTCATGGAAGCTGTGGAAAGAGGGTGGTGTGGAGCGAGACAAGCAGGTCTGAGTAGGAAATCTGACGTCGGGGTGCAATGCACAGGTGGGGCTGGTAGGAGGCGAGTGTCCAGAAGGAAAAGGTTGTGTGTGGTCTCAGATGTTGTAAAAGTGAACAATGTGAGGACAGTGAAAGTACCTTTGAATTGGCCAAGAGATGGGTGCTGATTTTCTGCTGCTTCCAGTGGTCTTGGGAAGGGAGCCAGCACTGCAGAGGGCCAGGAGAAACCAGGGCACGAGGAAGGAGAAAGACAGCACACGTTTCAATTGCTTGGAAGTGAAGGAAGTGAGATAACAGGCTAATGAAGGAATGAAGGTTATCCAGGTTAGAAGAGCTCTGACCCTCTGAGGGGCCGAAAGAAAGGAACAGGGTACAAGGAAGAGGGAGGGTGCTAGAGAGATTTCTATACCCCTGAAGCCGTGGAGACTGTTGGCGTGAAAGCTGTATCGCTGCATCTGATTCACTGGAGCCATCTGCGTGGGAAGTGTGATTCGTCCCTAGTAAAGAGGCCAGGAGAGCTTCTACTCATGAAATCATCTTCTGTCCCAGAGGAAGACAGGCAGTTTCTTCCAGGCAGGTTGGAGCTGTGGCTTGTTGCTCTAGATAGACTCACTTTGTTAGCAGGTGTGCAAATGAATTTAGCGAATTCTCTGATCACTAGATCAGATACCATGTGGACTTAGAAATAGGCTCACGCTGACTCCCTATTAAGCAATTTCTGTTTCTTCTGCCTGTAAAGAAAACATTGTAGAAAATAGTACCAACTGTGAGGCAGCATGTTGATGCCTGATATATAATTTTTACTATAAATAGAGAACAAATTTTACAAATAATTCAGAAGCGGCCTTAGCCAGGCAAAATTCAATTACACAGAATAGCGTGGATGAGGGGAGGCATATACAGTCTGTGTCAGGGTTAAAAAACCCTGAAAGAGGTACCTGAGTACAGAGAACTCCCAACCAACCCTCTCTGAGGGGCCCAGTTCCACACAGCATTAGATCAAGTAATGAATATGGAATAAAACCTTTCTCTCAACAGCCTCAAGGAGGTTCCATCCGTGCAGAAGGAGGCTGGGTGGGAAGTAGACGTGCCTCTCCTTCTCCTGCCCCTCGTTTTTATGCTGACACATTGGGTCTCATAGACCCCATGGGAGAAAACAAATTTCAGAGGCTTTCACGAAGCCAAGCGCTGAGTTATAATCCTCCCCTTGTGTCCTAAGGAGCATCGGCACCACCGCAGCTTTCTAGGTTGTAAACGATGCCGACCGCGTGGGTGGTCGTGTCCCCTTCAGGTGCTCCTGCTTCTCAAGAACCAAACGCACCTTAGCAGAGGCCAAGGCTTCCTGAGAAGGTGAGTGAGGCAGATGGAACGTGCACAGGCAGCAACGCGGAATAGAATGGTGCTGATGGTTGGTCTGAGATGCCTAGAAACTGAGCGAGATCCATTTCTGGCCATGAATGTAGAAAACTGCTTCTTCTTATCTTCTTTTTGGAGCCCCTGACATAAAAGGCTTGAGGAGCTTCTGGCCAGAGGGACTTGAGGGGTTTCGGTGGCTTCTTTCACCTAAGGCGGTCAGATTGGCTTACAGAGCAAATTAAGTAAACATAACCCCTTTCACATAGAAAGGAGTTACAACAATTAAAATTGCAGAATGTCTCAGAAGGAAGGGGAAAAACTCAGTACCACAAACTGTGCATTATTTAGCAATTATTTAGAGCATCTCTGAAGGGTAGCTTTCTGATTCCTTTCCCAAGTCCCAGCAGATTGTATGTGTTAAGAGCCAACTGCCCCCTAAAGCAATAACCCCTTCCTCTGTGGGCATTTCCTGGAGTAAAGCCCATAAAGTTATTTAAACGTACCTGCATTTTTTGCATTTTTTATTAGGAATTACTTATGGACCTAGACAAGTAGTTTTTAAGTTTCTTCTAGTAGGTTCTCTGAAGAAGTTTTCCAAAGGGCCTAGGTGGTAGTCTAGGTAAGCAGCAAGGTGTTTAGGCCCTGATCCTGCAGGTAGACAATTCTGACAGTAGACAAAGTTGTAGAATTTGCAGTCCTAAATTGGTTATATATGTATTTTCCTGTGGATTTATACTGGACTTGGAAGAGCTAGGAGAAGCTTTTCCTTTTCCTGTTTCTCTCTCTTCTTTTCTGGCACATGCATTTCAGTGCATAAGGACATAACTCTCAAGGTTATGGCAAATTCAAGTTAGACTCCAATAGGACAGGACTGAGGTGGGAAGGAATGAGTGTGCTCTGAATACGCAAGTTTAAAACTGGTCTAGGGCTTCCCTGGTGGTGTAGTGGTTAAGAATCCACCTGCCAATGCAGGGGACACGGGTTCGAGCTCTGGTCTGGGAAGATCCCACATGACGTGGAGCAACTAAGCCCGTGCGCCACAACTACTGAGCCTGTGCTCCAGAGCCCGTGAGCCACAGCTACTGAAGCCTGTGAGCCTGGAGCCTGCGCTCCACAAGAGAAGCCACCGCAATGAGAAGCCCGCGCACCACAACGAGAAGAGTAGCCCCCGCTTGCTGCAATTAGAGAAAGCCCGCGCGCAGCAACGAGACCCAATGCAGCCAAAAATAAAAAACAAATAAATAAATAATTTTGTAATAAATAAATAAAACTGGTCTAGCTCAGCAAATGGGAGGGGTGGACGTTCTGGCAACTCTCTCCCAAGGTCTGCTTTACCAAAGTTCAATGACAAGGAAGGTTGGGTTTCCTCCAGACCTCCTCCTGGATGTACCTTTTCATCTACTGACACTGAAGGAAGGGGCTGTGACCCGGCAGCCAGGATGTGCCTCATTAGGGAGTTGCGGGGGGAAGACACACTTCCCATATTCCCTAACGGTGAAAGAATCTCCTAGAGATGGGGAAGAGAAACTTGGAATAAGTCAGTAATGCAGGGAACAGTACTTCTTCTTTTTTTGCATTACTACTTCTTTTTCAACTTCTCAATAAACCACTTCTGTGGCTGTTGGGGATGGGAGGCTGAAGTTGGTTTCTTTGATTCCTGGGCATTGAAGTTCAGGGCAGAATAGGCACCTTCGTCAATCTGAAAGGAATGAACAGCAGTCAATTAAATCAGTGTCATACTCCAGGCCCTCACCTTGTCCAGTGTGATTCAGCACCACATGCTTTCACCACTTTGAAACTTTTAGCTTCAGAGAAGGGCTTTTATTACCCATTTTCTCTGCTTACTAACATCCTATTGAATGATCATTAGGAGAGATAGATTATGGAATGCTACAATGAAATAGGATGGTACAGCAATGAGAATAACTTAAGCACAAGGGCATACAATGACATGGATGAATCTTACAAAACAATTTTGAATGAAAGAGGCCAGATACATGTAAGGACATACTGTGTTTTTCCGTTATGTAAGAGCATAATCAGGCAAACTAATCCAGTGCATTGGAAGTGAGGATAGTGGTTACTTTTTGAAGGGAAGAAACTGGAGGTCTTTTTTTAGGGGGGGGAATGACATGTTTTATTCATCGATTTGGGTGCTGCTTAACATGGGTTGTTCAGATTGTTAAAATATGATTTAAGGGTTTCCCTGGTGGCGCAGTGGTTGCGAGTCCGCCTGCCAATGCAGGGGACACGGGTTCGTGCCCTGGTCCGGGAGGATCCCACGTGCCGCGGAGCGGCTGGACCTGTGAGCCATGGCCGCTGAGCCTGCGCGTCCGGAGCCTGTGCTCCGCAACGGGAAAGGCCACAACAGTGAGAGGCCCGCGTACCGCAAAAAAAAAAAAAAAAAAAAAGTGCTTGGACTAGGGTTGGAACAGAGTAAAGCCTCATAATATTAACTATTTTTATCGTTTGTTGAGAACCTACTTTGGGTTATATACAGGTATTAATCCTCACCACAACCCATGAGGTGCAGGTAATCATTACAACTGCTTTACAGAAGAGGAGGATGAAGTTCAGAGAGGGGAAGTAAGTGACCCAAGGCTACACAATCAGGGAGCAACAGAATCCGGTCTAGTAGCAAACAGTTTTACACACCAAGGACTGTCAGACCTTTTGCTAAACAGCCCCACATCCAGACTTTGCATAAGTCACTGGAAATATGCCGACTGCCAGAAAGGTTGCCTTAATACCCCGACTTAGCCGTAAGTTGCTGGGCCCCTGCCAGCCTTTCCTCCCTCATCTTCTGTCACTCTCCCTCTTACCCACCATAGACTAGCCATTTGCTTTCTTTCTAACCTTCACATAAGCCAAGCTAGATCCCACCTCAGGGCCTTTGTACCTGCTTTTACCTCTGCCTGGAATGCTCTTCCTGCCTGTCTTTCCACAGCAAGATTTTTCTTTTCATTCTGCTTTCAGCTCAAATGTCACCTCCTCAGGGAGGCCCTCCCTGATCCCAGCTCAGTCACTCACTTTCACATCACCTGGTTTTCACTCTCTGCCCAGCACCCAGCACCATTTTTTTTTTTTTTTTTGTGCTCATGTATTTGTTTAGTGTCTGTCTCTCTCACTAGACTGTGAGTTCAACAAAAACAGTGGCTTCATTCTTATCGGTCTTCCTGATTCCCCAGAAATTAGGACAGCACCAGACACAGACTCCAGCCTGGTAAATATTTGTTGACTAAAATCAGACACTTAATTGACAGCCTATGACCTTATGTGCCTCTTTGCCCACCCTTCCTTCTCTTCTTCCAGGGACATTGCTTCAGGCCACACACAACTCCAGAGGGTGCCATTCACACAGCAACAATGTGGATCACTGTTCCTTCCTTCCCCCCTCCCTCCCTCCCTCCTCTCCCTCCTCTCCTTCCATCCTTCAATAAATATTTATTGAGCACCTATGCTATTCCATATTAATAGTGGAGACACAGTGGGAGATGAGAGGAACATGCCTCTGTCCATGGAGCAAATTTTAAACTTGCAAACACAGAGAAAAATACAATGTATAAAGATGTTGACATAAACATATAATTGCAAGTTTCATGTTCATTTCTCTTTGCTCTCTACTATTATTCTCACTCTTTTCTCCCTTTCCCCTCTCTTTCTCACACACCCACATCTGGCCTCTGCAGCCACCGACAGACACCCCTGATTCTTCCCCGTCTCCCTCCTACCCAGCATGCTAGAGCTAGTTTGTGCAGGCTTGCAAAACCCATTGTTAAATATTTAGGAATTTTGCGAGCTGGTTGTTCAATGATTGATAGCTTAAAATCAGACATGGTAGGAGTATTTACACCATAGAAATAGGCGTTCCGAGGCAGGGTTTGTTGATGCTGTTTTTCTGAAAAGCTGGTCTTCTAGCACACCACTGGTCCATCTGTTTCTGGCAAAGACACTTTGCTTTGCTGAGGAATAGCCTAATTCTTTGATAGAGATTCAGTCTCTCCCCCTCCCCCCACCCCACCATTCCTCAGCTCCCTCCTGGGTAGCGGGGAGATGGAGATTCTAGGGCCTGTGCTGTGCTGGGAGGGGAGAGAACAGTAGAAGAAGAGAAAGCATGAGAGAAGTAAGTGAAAAAGAGAATAAAAAGGACAGCAGTATAGAAAGGAAAGAGAAAGAAAAGGGAAGTAGGAGGAGGGCAGAGGTTAGGATGGGGAGAGCGTAAGGACCAGCCAAGACTCACCTCACAGTGTCTTCACAGGCACTTGGGCCATTTCCTCACTTGGGGCCAAAAGGTGGCCAAGTTGCTATGAGATGAGGAAACCGCCTTCACAAACTGCCGTGAAACAGGATGTGGGTGGGGAGCCACACAGCTGGGCTCTGGAGGAAAGAGGGCTGGGGATCTGGACCGGTGAGGTCTAGGAGGCAGGATGCCTCAATCTCTACCTGTGGAGGGGCTGGGGGCCCAGACTCCTGGGTCTGGGGAAGGAGGGAGAACCCAGACTCCCCCTCGACCTCCCCAACCAGCCCTCCAGCCCCCACCCTCCCCCACCCCTGCTGCCTTTAAGGTGTTGAGCCTCAGAGGGAGGCCCGGGCCCCATTTAGCAAGTCCCTGCCCTCTCCACCCCTTTCCTGGACTTCTTTGAGTGAGGCGAGATATAAAAAGGAGGAGAGAGCAGGAGCGAGGGTTCCAGCTGCCCTGATCATGATCCCTGCCCTGCTGCTGGCCCTCCTGGGCATCACCGTGCCCCGTGAGTGAGGACCCCAGACGGGAGGGGAGTGCCCTGGAGGAGGAGCTAAGACTGATTTGGCTCTTCCCATCTCAGGCGTGCAGGCCCTGACCTGCTACACGGGGACACTGGTGTCCGTGAGGAATGCATCGGAACTGCCCCTCCAGTGGACGAGTAGCCAGAGGAACTGTGAGGATGGCTGGAGCTGCCAGGACGTTCTGATGCTGATGGAGAACGGTAAGGAGGGCCCGTGGGCCCCCGCCTGACTCCCACCCTCCCCTGTGCAGAGACGCCCCTATCGACCCCGCTCCTACCGGCATATTCTGTGTACAGACGCGAAAGCCTGCACCCCCCAGTACCAGGAGCTGTCCCCTCCTCGGCTGCCCAGCGGCCTCCTCTGCAGCCTCTCACCCCAGAGCACGAGGCACATCCGCCCTCTCGTCTTGACCTCACCCCGGCCCGTCTCTCTCTCTCGGTCCAGGACCCCACGTGTACGTGGTGATCATCAAGGGCTGCACCCAGGAAGCCGATCACAAGGACCTCATTACCCAGCACAGGGCAGGCCCCGGCCTGTCCATCGCCTCCTACACCCGGGTGTGCCGGGAGGACTTGTGCAACCATCTGTCCACCAGCCTCCCTCTCTGGGCCCCGCCCCCACCCACAGGTGCCGGAGGGAGAGGAGGAGGGTGTTTGGGAGGAGGGAAGCCACGGGGCTGAGGCGTTGGGTGAGCACGCAGGGGATGCTCCTTTAGAATCCCTCCCTGCCCACCTTCCCCAGCACAGCTTCTTCTAACAGTCCCGGAGCAGAAAACTGGACCGCTTTTCCCATGTGCAACCACCCACCTCCGACTCTGGCTCCGGCCCTGACCTGGTGCCAGCTCCTTCTTTCCATCCCAGTGGATTAGGTTCACGCGTGTTCTAGTCAGGGTTCTGGCATTTCCTCCTCCTAAGTGAAAACGGGCCTGTGACTTCCCACTGTCTTTTTCTGTCTGAGACCGTAAATCGGGTTTGGGGCTGTGTTCTGCGTTTCTCTACTCTTTGGCATCTTTTGTGGACACGGGCGTCTTGTCTTCTCGGACTGTTTAGTGGAAATTGTGGGTGAAGCCACTGGGTCCTCCCCGGGCACCCCTCCCCGACTCGTACCACTTCCTGTGCTCAGTCCCGGGCGCCCCTTCCCAGGTCTCAGGTTCCCTCCTCACCTCGCTCTCTCTCTAGCTCATGCTCCAAATGCCCTGCACCCCAGGCCTTCATGAGAAGAGCTCGAGGAGGGCACATTTGGGGGAGACTAGAGAATTGATTCTTGGGGACCAGCAAAATGGGGGAGGGGTGGAGGGAAGGCACAAGGTCTGAATTCAGAGCCCTCTTCCCTCCCTTTCTCTGTCACCTCCCCAGCCCTGGGGTCTGTGCGGTGTCCAGTCTGCTTGTCTGCCAAAAGCTGTTGGTCTGCAGCAGAGATGACCTGCCCCGCCAAGAGCACACACTGCTACAGTGGGGTCCTCCTGCTCAGTGTTGGTGAGCCGGACCAAGATCTGAGTCTCTGGGGAGGAAAGGGAGCGGAGGTCTGGGACCCGGAGGAGGGTGGGCCTGGCTTCCCAGAGCTGCGCCTCCCCCATGGGGGTTGGATGGTCCCAGCAGCAGTGTCTCCCTCTCTCCCCTCCTCTCACTTTCCACAGGGGACCTCTCCACCCCACTGAGAGTCCAGGGGTGCATGTCCCAAGCAGGCTGCAACCTGCTTAACGGGACTCAGGAAATCGGGCCCATCAGTCTGCAGGAGACCTGTGGTTCTGAACGTGAGTGTCATACCCACAAGACCAAATACCCTGGGCCGCGGCCTCGGGCCCTGATGACCCTGTGAAAGGCGGACATCCACACACATCCCACCAAAGCCAGCATCACGTTATTCAGATATTTATTACTCACTCAGGCAGATGGGATGTAAGGGGTTCTCCCAGTAGGCGCTTCAGGTGAGGGTGCCAGTAAGAGGTGTCCAGCTTAAGGGGAGACAGAGGGTGCATGGTCCAGGGGACATATCTATAGGACAGGAATCCACTGGTGGGTGTTTTAAATGATGCTGGGCCTGTCCAGGTGGGAGAGGGGCAGGGGAGCAGGGAGGAAGGCCAGAGGGGCAGAGAGGGTGGGCTGCCTTGCGTGCCACTCTGTCCATTGGCTGCAGAAGTGAGTGCAGGTGTGCCTGCTTGTTTCCTTGCTGGGAGTGACTTGCTGCTTCCAGTTCTACTTCTCCACACCCCTGACCTTGGGTAACCCTGGGTCTTCCACTTCCCCTTGACCACCCTCACCCACCCAGCCCCACCCATGGTACTGGAGCACCCCAGCAGCCATGCTGCAGAGAAAAAAGATCAGAGAGGATATCAAGGGTGCTTCAGGTGTGACAGGAAAAGTGAGAGGCAAATAGGGACACAGGGAGGGTGCCCACGTCCCCATGGAAACCCAGCCAAACCGAACACCGGTGGATGAGAGTGGCCTAGAGTGTCTTGATGTGAAGCACCTGCCCTGGCGAGGTGGGGAGTGGGGTCTTCGGAAAGTGGGAGAAGGGTCTTCCCTGTCCGAGCTTCAGGGAGAGAGTTGAGTGAGTTCAGCAGACGTTCCTCTTGTTTTGGATCTCTCTGGCTGGACTGGGAGCCTTGAGGACAGAGCCTAGATGTCACTGACACCAGGCTTCCAGCCTCCGGCAGCACAAGGACTGGCTGAGGATGGGCACCCAGGATGCGTTTGCTGACATGAGTTTGTACAGGATTCCAAGGTCTCCTGTGGAGACCCCACAGGACTCAGACCCCGGCCCTGCCCTAAAGTGCTGCCAGGACCGAGAAGGGAGACATGGCAGACACAGATGGTCACGGGGCTGTCATGGAAGTGGGTCTGGGGGGCCTCAGAGAAGGATGATACTGATGTCCTGGGAGGGGCGAATCAGGGAGGGCTTCACAGAGGAAGTGACCTATGAGCCGTGTCTGAAAGATGAGCTGCAGTTTATTCACAGAAGAGGAAAAGGACACGAACAGGCAGAGGAAATGGCATGGACAAAGGCTTGGAGGTGGGGGCAGCCCCCTGGTTTCAAGAGGGGTCCCTCAGCTCTGCCTGAGGAGGGGCTCATCGAGAGGATGGGGTGCAGCTGGGGGTGGTGGGTGATCACAAGTTTTTCAGGTGGACAAGGTGAGTGTGGGCCATGAAGGGAGAGCCCTTCCAAGCAGAAGGAACAGCGGGTGCCAGGCCAAGGAGGCAGGAAACGCCCTGCTGTGTCTTGGGAACGGATATTGTTGGGGGAGCCGAGAGGTAGGCGGGGGGTCCTGGTGGTGGGTCAGGTGTCTGCCCAGACAGACTGAGGGGCCGGCCTTTCTGCTGAGGGCAGTGGAGCTGTGGAAGGATGTTGAGCAGAGAAGGACAGTCTGAATGTTTCCTTTTCATTAATGCTGGTTTACTTATCTGGCCTTCATCTCTGGGGCTAGATAACCTTCATGATCCAGAAGGCGTTTCCGAAACAGATCAGATGCATGCCACACACACCACACCATAACGCACACAACACACAATACACGCAGGAGACACAAACACACACTGTGCCAAGTACACACCACACGTCACATACCGCACACGGGCCTCCTTAAAGCTCACACGTCCCGCACACACCACGGACTTCACACGCTACATATAGCACAGGCCACACCCGGCACACAGACCACACATCACACGCCGCAGACAGCACACACACACAACACAGGTACACAGGACACACACCACGCCACACCCATGGACAAACATGCACCACACACCGTGTCACTGTACACACACCCCACATCACATACCATACACACACCATACACAGTTCACACATTCCCATACTACCCCACACACCCCACATACCCACCACACATCCACACTCATCCCATATATGTACGCTCCCAAGCCACACACGTCACATAAAACACAGCCATTAGGCCACACATGGATATCCCTAATATATGTCCATATTGTGTTGGCTTTCAGCAGCAGAGCCAGATCTTGGATGGTGCATTTGTCTTCCCTGGTTAAGTTCAGTTCGGTAGTTGAGCAAATATCTACTGAGCATCGGCAAGGCCAGGCGTGAGAAGATGGGGTACAGCGAGATGTCAGGGGGTAAGTGGAGGACAGGAGGGCATCTCAGGGAGACAGAACAGCTCCTGGAAGGCATGGGGGCAGGAGAGGAGACAGAACAGCTCCTGGAAGGCATGGGGGCAGGAGAGGAGACAGAACAGCTCCTGGAAGGCATGGGGGCAGGAGAGGAGACAGAACAGCTCCTGGAAGGCATGGGGGCAGGAGAGGACTGGGTGCCAAACGGACCACCGCAGGAGCCCATACGAAAGAAGAACCAAAGGGCTGGGATTTTAACAGCTTTGACTCTCCCCCTAAGGAAGAGGATGGTGGTCCCGGTGAGAGCAGTGGGTCGCACAGTCAGGGAGAGCACAGCCTTTAAGAGCTTCGTGTGTGAATCAGAAAGACGTGGGTTTCTGTCTGGGCTCTGCCGCTGAGCCAGCTTTTGAGGATTACCACCTCTTTGAGCCTCTTTCACCCAGCTCAGGGAGGAGGAGATAACCCCAGACAGTCAGGGGTCGTAGAGTATACAAAGGCCCTGGGGTGGTGTGTGCCTGCCGTGTGTTCAAGGAAGAATCCAGAGGCCAGTGTGGCTCCAGCAGAGTGACCAAGGGGGAGCGGAGCAGGATCCTTGGGTGGAGGGTGGCGGGGTAGGTCACCTAGAGCCTTTGGGGCCGTTTTAAGGACTTAGAATTTTATTCTGAACGGGATGAGGAACTATTGGTGTCTTCTGAGCAGAGGAGTGACATGAATCAACCTACCTTTTATGGGAATCCTTCTGGCTGCTGGGTGGAGACTAGAGTAAAGGGGAGGTGGGCAAGGGGGAGGGGACCCCCCAGGGAGACTCAGGAGGAAGCGGGTGAGAGCCAAGGGGTCTTGGACCCTGGCGGAAGCAGTGGAGGTGGTGAGAAGTGGTCAGGTTCTGGAGGTATTCTGCAGCTTCGGCCGACAGGATTTCCTGGTGGGTGCAACATGGCGTGTAAGAGAAAGGGAATTGTTGAGAATGACAGCAGTGGGCTCAACTCGAGCGGCTGCAAGAAAGGAGGTGCCGTTGACCAAGACAGGGGAGATGGTGGCGGGCAGAGTGGGGGCCAGGCTGGGAGGAGGGCGCGGGAGCCACGAGCGTGTCCTCTGTGAAGTGGGGAAACGGGCGGCCCTCCTTTGTGGGCTACGTTGTGAAGGGTACACGTTTGTGGGCACTGCATGGTCAGCCCAGGGGTTTCCGCATCACAAGACACATCACGGCCGACCGTGGGACGGCCTTAAGAGAAGGTCTCATGGTTTTCAAACTAGACTCCCGAGGGCTGCAGGGGCCGAGGTAGCTTAGAATGGTCATCGATGCCCCTCTTCCCCATCATTCCCCGTAAGGAGCCAGAATGCCTGAGTTCCCAGCCCAACTCTGCCAACCAACCACTCGCAGTGGGACGTTGGGCAAGTGACTTAAAAACTCCTCTGTATCCCACCTTGAAAATGGGGATGGGGTGGGATAGGGAGGCTGGGAGGGAGGCTCAAGAGGGAGGGGATATGGGGACATGTGTATCCTTATAGCTGATTCACTTTGTTGTACAGCAGAAACTAACACACCATTGTAAAGCAATGATACTCCCATAAAGATATTTTTAAAAAGAGAAGAAAAGAAAATGGGGATGATGAGGATAACACCACCTGCTTGGTGCGGGGCGGGGGCCAGGGTGCCAGGAGGAGATGAGACAATGCAGGTGAGGCAAGCTCCTTGGGAGGCTTAAACGGGTTAATCCCTGGAAAGTAGTCATGGCAGCCGGGCACCTCAGTTAAGTGTTCAGTGCGGACGAAGCGTTTGAGTGTTTTTGTTTGGAACATAGGGTTTCTCAGTTAAAAGAAATATGCGGTGTCAGGCTGCCCTCCTCATTTTCCAGATAAGGACCCTGAGGCCCAGAGAGGGGCATGCTAAGGAAGAGCCATCCATCTCTCTCACACCCAAAGGGAGGAGTAGCCGTCCCCAAGGGGGGGTTGGGAAAAGCCCCTGCCATGTTCAAGCAAGAACAGGGTAAAAAGTGGGGGTGGGGCTCGGACTTCCTGTGTCCCTTCTAATCTGAGGTTGAGGGACCCAGCGGCTAGATGGCTTAGAGGGCGAGTCAAGAATGTGATCCCTTCCCAAGCACAGGACCAGGCAGGTCCCTGAATCACACAGACCCTGGTCATTCTTTCTCCGCAGCTATTCTGACCTGTCATCGGGGGAGCATGATTCGGACTTCTCAAGACCTGACTCAGAAACCTGTCCCGTGGTCCGCGAATAGCGAGCAGCTGTGTAATCCTGGGGAGGTGTGTCAGGAGACGCTTCTGCTCATAGATGTAGGTGTGTGGGCTGCGCAAGAGGGCAAGACACCCCCGCACGGGGTCCTGCGTCTCCCTGCCCTGGATTCTGTGCCCTGAATTTCCTGCCAGGTTCCCCTCATGCTTGCAGTTCTAAGCCCAATTCTCCCTCTTTCTGCGCCTTGGTTTCCCCTTCTGAAACCTGGGGGCGAAGTGATGGCAATAAGAGTACCTACCCTGCTGGGTAGTCGCTAGGCTGTATCCGGTCGTCCAGGCAAAGGGCTGAGAGAGCTGGCACAGAGTAACCTCAGTGACTTCATTCAAGGTCTAATGAGCTGCCCGTTGGGTGCCAGCCACTATCTTAGGTGCTGTAGGTCCCATCGCATCTGCCTTCTTGCAACTTTACCAGCCAGTAGGGAAGCAGAAAAAAAAAAAAAAAAGAGTAAGATATACATATGAAGATAAGAGCTATGGAAAGAAATCCAGCAGGGAAAGGAGATCGGGAGGGTGATGTAACTGTCATTTGCTCTCTGAGGATGCTCTAGTGAGAAGGTGACATTTGAGCAAGAACTGAGAGGTGGCGGAGCTGGAGGAGGACCCAGGCTCCGGCCGCAGTCTTCCCCGTGCACTCACCAGGACCTGTGCTTCTGTCCTCCGAGGACCCGCATCCCCCGCTCTGCCTGCTGTGCTCTGAGGAGCCCCTGGCTCTGCCGCCCTCGGAGTCTCCCCTTCCCCCGCCCCCAGCTTTCACTCTGTCACCCCTCAGGACTCAGGTCCCTTCTGGTGGGGAGCAAAGGCTGCAGCAAGGCCAGGACACAGGATTCCCAGGCTATCTCCATACACTCGGGGCCCCCCGGAGTGTTCGTCGCCTCCTTTGCCCGGTTCTGCACTTCCGACAATTGCAACTCCGCTGACAGCAGCAGTGTCCTGCTGGACTCCCTCCCTCATCCAGGTGTGGGACCCCAGCGGGCTGGGTGGGACCAGGGGTGGGGAGAGATGGGGCCCCAGGGATACACTCTGGGGCTCAAGGAGGGTGGCTACAGCTAAGAGCAGAGCTGTGCGCCCCCAACTTTCTCTCTGCTCCCCAGCTGCCCCTGCCCCGGGAGACCTGCAATGTCCCACCTGTCTGTCCATCTTTGGATCCTGCACACTTGATATTGTGAGGTGTCCTAAGGGCACCAGTCATTGTTACAAGGGTCTCATTGCTCTCAGGGGAGGTGAGTGCTGAAGGTCAGGTTCCAAGGATGAAGGGCCTGGGGGACTGAATTCACTGGTCCTGAGGTGGGAGGGTGCTTGAGACCCTGGCTTATGCGTTTGAGGGTGGAGGGGGCTGGGGACCCAGATTTTCTAGGTCGGAGGGAGGAGGGGCCTAAGAGCCTGGTCTCTTGGTCTGAGGATGGAGGGGAGGGTCTAGGACTCCTGGGGTTTAGAAATTTAAGCTGAGGAAATCCGAGCCCCCTCTGACTCGATCTTCACTCTCCAGGTGGGCTGAGCGCCCCAGTGAACATCCAGGGCTGCATGGCCCAAACTTCCAGCTCCTTGTTGAACGGTACCCAGAATATTGGGGGCCTTTCCGTGTTTGAGGGCCATGAGGACGATGATGAGGATATAGTGACAGATGGAGCTGCCCCTGCCCCCTACCTGGCTTGGGTGGGAGGGCTGGGACTATCCCTAGCCCTTTGGTGTGGGGCGCCCTCCCTGCTGACCCCATTTCCCCATGATTCTTAGCCCTTGCTGACCCCCTGGCCCAAACCCTCCCTCTGACCTCATAACTAAACAGCCTTGGACACAATTATTTCCCAGTCCTCTACACGAGTTATCATCCACACCCACCCCACATACTGTATGACCTGATGAAAGGGCCTCGGAGCGGCTGAACTTGCCCTGCGGGAGGGGGGACATTCAAGCAGTGGCCCCGTGTGTGTGATAATAAAGACACAGTCCTTTCCCCCAAATGCTGGGGTTTCCCTATGTGAGGGGAGGGTAGGACTCCCAGAGATCTGGCATGAGGGAGGAGAGGAATCCGGTGACAGATTCACCACCTCAGGCTGTCCTTTACTGATCTGGTCCACATCCCCATTGGACCCCACTGGGTGGGAGCAGGGTCTTCAGGTTGCTGTGAGCAGAAGTATTTGGGCATCGCCATGACTTGGGAGGTGAAGGTGCACCGGGACCAATGAGGCTTCTATCCCAGTAGCCAGGGCCTCAGCACCAACAGCGGGCTCACCCCACTTGAATAACTTAAGGGTTTGTGTGAAGCAGAGAAACAAGAGGCTTTGCACAGTTTCCTGAGGCTGATATCATTGGGGCTGTTATCATCCTAGGCCTGAAACACTGAGGAGAAGTCATTACCATTACTAGAATCTGGAGGGGGTGGTGTTTAGAGAACGCTGCCTGACAGGATCTCTGATCCCAGGCTGAAAAGCCGTCCAGCCCACAGTGAACTGGAGAAGTTCTAGCACTGAGTCCAGACAGGAACTCACTAACCTAGCAGGCTCATAATGATATTCCCAGATGCTTGAACCCACACCTTCAATCCTATATCCCATGTGAAAGAATTTGGCCCCATGAAGCCTTTCTCCTGGTCCTATCTGGTCTCATACCCTTAGAATCTGTATCAGCCAGGGTCCAGGCAGGCATCAGGAACCACAGACCTTTTTTTTTTTTTTTTTTTTTGTGCGGTACGCGGGCCTCTCACTGTTGTGGCCTCTCCCGTTGCGGAGCACAGGCTCCGGATGCGCAGGCTCAGCGGCCATGGCTCACGGGCCCAGCCGCTCCGAGGCATGTGGGATCCTACTGGACCAGGGCACGAACCCGCGTCCCCTGCATCGGCAGGCGGACTCTCAACCACTGCGCCACCAGGGAAGCCCAGGGGAAAGTATTTTGGTTTTGGTTTTTGGTTTTTGGGTGTTTTGGCCACGTGGCATGTGGGATCTTAGTTCCCCGACCAGGGATCGAACCCAGTTAATATAAAGAATCATTAATGAATTCCCTGGCGGCCCAGTGGTCAGGGGGTCAGGACTCCGTGCTTCCACTGCAGGGGGCACTGGGTTCAGTCCCCAGTCGGGGAACTAAGATCCCTCGGCGTGACCAAAAAAAAAAAAAAAAGAAAGAAAATCATTAACTAGTAACAAGGGATGAGGATTAAGAGGGGATGGGTTACTAAGGGGTAAAGAAGGGTAAAGAGAACTTTAAAAGATAAGAGAATAGCAAGCAGATCTAGGGAGCAACCTCTATACCTGGGGCTGGAAGACAAGCTCTCCCTCCTGCAGTGTCCGTTTAGCACCCTCTACTGGCAAAGCCTAACATTGTGCCAGGCAGACGATGAAAAATGCTTGGAAGATCCAACAGGGCAATGAAGAGTGGATCTGGAGCTGAGAGGCAATAAATGGATAATTGGCACCGAGTCTGTTCATACACATGCTCCAGGACTCCTGCCAGTACAGACTGGTGAGGTCCTGTAACGCTCTCAGTGTGTGGCATGCCCATGCCGGCCCGCGCCCCGTGCTTCTCTGGACTACGTTGGAAATTCACTCTTGTGGGTCTGGAGGAGAAGCAGTCCCCTATAAGGGGACTCTGTCCCATGTATGAGGGTCACACTCTCTTCTCCCCCAGCGCCTTTTCCTTAGCACAAAGTGGCAGGGTTGAACATTTACCTGGCAGTGCAACTCTGTAACACTTTCACTCAGACTTTGGGCTTCGTCCTCAGCCATACGTCCCCTGTGACTACAGGAAACAAGGGACGCTCTGCTAAGGGAGCTTTCTGATTGTCCATCACATTTCCACTTGGACAGTCTCATCTTTCAGTTGCTCCTTTTCCCCACGTTTCCTCTCTAGGGTTTGACTCCGCGATCAACCTAGGCACCATTGCTGCCATAGTAACAAAGTGCCACACCCACATCGACTCCCAATACCTTGCTTTCCACCTGCACTTCTTTCACTGTTACCACCAGTGATAATCTTGTAACAGGGAAGAGCCAATTTTGACTCCAAGTTAGATCTGTTTCTTTGACTTCAGCCTTTGCTTTTCCTTGCCTTTGTTATTATAATCATACATAATGGCCTGCCTCAGGGAACCCTACCCACCTGTAAATGGCTGCAAGAAAGAAGACATTAACACATCCCCTCCCCAAGGATGGCCATTCCAGGAGATGTTTTGCAAGACTGATGACCCTTTTTACTTGACTTCCTCCCTCCTCTATTCTGCCTTTTTACTTTACTTCCCTCTCTGATTCCATAAAAGAAACTGGCATCCATGATCTCGGAGAGGCAGCAGTGAGTGGTGGTGTGAAGCGAGATCTTAATCCCCCGCCCAGGAATTGAACCCGGGTTGCCTGGATGAAACCAGGAATCCTAGCCACCACACACCCCCTGGCTCTTGCCCCCAGTGAAAAATGCATATCTCACGGAGGCAAAAACTGTAAAAACAGGTACAAAGTTTATTATTAGAGACATAGCATAACAACAGGTGGGAGAGCACACAGAGAAACTGTTTAGTTAAGACAGAAGCAAGGCAGAGAGGCACACCCTGAGAGCAAGGGTGTGGGCATCCCCCCAATGAGGAGGAGCGCAGTAAAGACGCGGTTAAGTCACTTATATAGGGCAGTTCTTCCGGGTCTCTGTTTACCTCTGGCCAGTTATCTGGTTTCTTTTTCCACACGTGACCTGCCCTAGGACCCTCCCCAACACGTGTGCACAACTTTTTTCCCAGATGGATTACAGCCCAGAGGCCGGTGGACAGCCTTAGCATCACATATTATGGGGTGGTGCCCCCTCCTTTTTGACCCCCAAGGAGCCTTTCTGCGCATGTGCAATGTTTCCCTTGCCCCAAGGATGGGAAATGTATGACCTCTTGATCATTTTTTTTAATAAGTCAAATTAGTTTTTTTTTTTTTTTTTTTTTTTTTTTTTTTTTTTTTGCGGTACGCGGGCCTCTCACTGTTGTGGCCTCTCCCGTTGCGGAGCACAGGCTCCGGACGCGCAGGCTCAGCGGCCATGGGTCACGGGCCCAGCCGCTCCGCGGCATGTGGGATCCTCCCGGACCGGGACACGAACCTGTGTCCCTTGCATCGGCAGGCGGACTCTCAACCACTGCGCCACCAGGGAAACCCAAGTGTTTTTTTTTGTTTTTTGGGGTTTTTTAAAATTAATTTATTATTTATTTATTTTTGGCTGTGTTGGGTCTTCGTTTCTGTGCGAGGGCTTTCTCTAGTTGTGGTGAGCGGGGGACACTCTCCATCGCGGTGCGCGGGCCTCTCACTGTCGCGGCCTCTCTTGTTGCGGAGCACAGGCTCCAGACGCGCAGGCTCAGTAGTTGTGGCTCACGGGCCTAGGTGCTCCGCGGCATGTGGGATCTTCCCGGACCGGGGCACGAACCCGTGTCCCCTGCATTGGCAGGCGGACTCTCAACCACCGCACCACCAGGGAAGCCTCTCTTGATCTTTTAACAGGGTTTAGTCCCACTCTGTCCCTGCCATAAAAATGTCCAATGACTAGTTATTTACCCTATTTCTGTTGCTGGTTTTTATATTGAGGTGCAGATCTCGAAATATAGACAGGAGTCCAGTCATCAATATGTAGTCCTGGAGCCCGTTTGTCTCTTGCTTCAGGAAATGTAAACAGGGGGCTGGGAATGCATGTCCAGCCTGGAGCCCATCTTCTTCTCACCCCAGGAAGTGTGAACAGGAGGGCAGTTGTAAATGTCTAGCTTGGAGCCCATCTATCACCTGCCTCATCCAGAC
Organism: Mesoplodon mirus; assembly: GCF_964341445.2. NCBI lineage: Eukaryota > Metazoa > Chordata > Mammalia > Artiodactyla > Ziphiidae > Mesoplodon > Mesoplodon mirus. Next base: position 54,205,640 of record NC_138995.1, read on the forward strand.
CCTGATAAGATGGTTTTGGGGGGACCCTAGTCCACCATCTTCTCAGTCCCCTGGCTTTCCAAATAAAGTTGTATTCCTTGCCTCAATACCTCGTCTCTGGTTTATTGGCCTGTTGTGTGGCAAAGCAGAGCGAGCTTGGACTCGGTAACAATTTGAGCAACTGTGAAATTTCCATAGGCCTTGTCTCACCTGTGCCCCATCAAGGTGGTTAACTCTGTGTGGGTTTCCATGTGGTGGAAATCTAATCCCAGAATACAATTTTGTTGGTCTCTTTCTGGGTGACACTGCTCATTCTAATTATTGAATTGGTCAGGGTCCCAGCAGGAAATGAATGGTATACCCAAGTTGGGCAACTTGAGTAGAATTTGTTAAAGTGAGTGCTGCTTACAACTGTTAAGGTTGGATCCAGGGAAACCACAAAGGATTGTGCAGGAGTTGGGAGTAATCATGTATTTCATTTTATTTTTTTAAACCTTTTTTGGGGGGGCTGTGCTGCATGGCTTGCAGGATCTCAGTTCCCTGACCAGATATTGAATCTGGGTCCAGCAGTGAAAGCCCAGAATCCTAACCACTAGGCCACCAGGGAACTCCCTCATGTACTTTAAACATATCACTGTGACAATATATAACAAAGAGTCAGGACCACCGTGACCATTGCACAAATGCCCTATATCTAGGGGTCTTCTACATAAATCTACATAATATCTACACTTCTACATAAATCTACACTTGAACACAAGGCCATGCACACTCGTGGTGTGCTGGTAAATGTTGAACAACTGCTTCCCTGAAGGGAGAAATAAAAGCTCTGATCTGTAGCATTTGCCAATGCCCATAGTATAAATACTCCCACTGTGGCTGATTTCAAGCTACCACGATGTCCCTGCCCAGGGAGTTGGGAAGAAATGCCCATGCACAACCATTATTTCTACTATACAAATACAATATCTATAAATAGCCTCAAGAACATAGATAATAGTGAAATGTAGAAAGATAATTTAGGAAGTGACGATTTTTGAGTATTTGTTACCTTTCTTTTAATATAATTTAGTTGTAAGTTGACATAATTTAATTTTTAATAGTGGCTGTGTTTAGCAACTGGCTTGCAAAATTCCTGAAAATGTCAACATTGGCTCTCACGAACTGGGTGGAGTTAGTCCTAGCACAGCACTGCGCACACCCCAGAGAGAGCCGGGGAGTATGCACACATGGGCTTGGCCATACCCTGCCCTGAGAGGCCTCAAGGATCCCCTGAGCTCTTGATTTTTAAAGAATAGATTCTTATCCTCCCTTCCAGCTCTGAACCTGTCAGGGTGCCCTCACCTCTGGGTGTGTGGGTAGGGGACCAAGTTTGGTCACTGCCAAAAGCATGTGCACCTCAGTATCCAAGGTGTGTGGTGTGTGAGCATCGACGCCGTTGGCACTGTGGGTCTCCCTATTATGGCTTGAGAAGTCACCCAAGATGACCAACACTTACAATTCCCAAGATACAAGAAGGCTGGATTCTCCTGGTGGAAGAACAGTGGTAAAAGAAAAAGCAATGGGTGCAGGCCACTGAAAGCTAATACAAAATAAGAAACTGGAGCCAGGTATACAAAAGACAAAATTTTCCTATGATGTGCACCAGCCAGTGACCAATCAGATGAGACAACTGTAAAACTCAGGTGACCAGAGGCATATATTTGGTCTGACTTTTGTAGCTTTTTTTTTTTTTTTTTGGCCAAACGGGTGAGGCTTGCGGGATCTTAGTTCCCCCTCCAGGGATCAAACCCAGGTCCTCAGCAGTGAAAGCACCTAGTCCTAACCACTGGACCACTAGGGAATCCCCTGTACCTCTTAAAAACTTTCCAATGAGAAAGATTAATTAGGAAACTCAAATTTACGTTATGACCCCAGCCAAGAACCAATTGCTAATTTTTAATGCCACATTTAGGCTTAAATTGAATAGAAGCTGCTATTTTTACTTCCTTTTAAACCATTCTATTTGACTTCTACTCAACCTGTCCAATAGCTCGGCCTCGCCAGCAAGAATAACATTCAGCGGCCACATCTCACGCCTGAGATTTTTCTTTAACACTATTTTCCGCAGGTCTAGCCACAGATGGATACTTGGGTTTGCGACAACATATTATGTTAGTTATCTACTGATACCTTCCGAACCATCACAAATAGTCACTTAAAACAACAGCCGTTTGATCTGTTCACAATTCTATGGGTCATCAACTAGAACTGGGCTCAGCTTGTGGTTCTTCTGCTGGTGTCACTTGGAGATGCTCATGTGTCTGCATTTGTCTGACAATTTGATTGAGGCTGGTGGGTCTACGATGGCATCACTCACACGTCTGACAGTTGGTGCTGGTTGTGAGCTGGGCCTCTCTATGTGGTTTCTCATGCTCAGTGTTAATCCATGTTTCTTTAAGTGATGGTCTCCAGGCAGCAAAATAGGGGAAACCCCAATGTGCAAGTGCTTCGTATTTTCTAATGTCCCATTGGCCAAAACAAGTCACATAGCCACACCTAGCTTTAAGGGATGGAGAAACAAGACTCTGCCTTTGGATGGGAAGAGCAGCAAAGACACATTACAAAGGGATGGGAGGAATTTGTAGCCATTACACAACCTACCCCATACACTAACTATAACAGATTTTCAGATGAAGAGGTGGTTCTGTTTTCTGTAGCTGTCTCTTGACACAGAGGCCTGGCATTTTGTAGAATTCTCTTCGGCTCCCTGAGTTTCAGGGACCTGAGAACACTTCATTCAGTCAAAGAACCTCTGACCACTTTGGGATCTTAATTACTTGGGGCAAAGGTGAATGAATTCATTGACTCCCCTTTCACCTCTTTGTCACTGTCACTATTAAGAATCTTTACTGAGTTACTGATGGCTTCAAAAACTGAACCCAAAGAAAGATTTACTTTATTTACATCAATAATTAACATTTTAAACCCACACTAACTCTCGTTAAAATGCCTGCTTAGGGTTACTTTATTTAGAGGTGGGTTAGGGCCATCTTCACAATGCCAAAAATTAATTTAAAACACACAAATAAAAATGCCATGTCTCCCTGACCAGGGCTAAGTGAGCAGATACAGGCAATTTAGAATAGAGAAGAAAGCCCTTTATTTAAGCTTGTGAGTTTGCGTGCAAACAAACTTAAAATAACCTTCCAGGGGGCTATATATTGAACAATGTCCAAAGCTCACACAGAAAGAGAAAACATTCCAATTTCAATAAGCCAGGCAGAGAGACCTTGTTGAACACATAGGACATTCAGTGGAGACCCCAGAAAAGTTATAATTTATGAGTAGAGCTAAACCAGACCTGGAGTAAAGTCTATTCTATACCCATGTTAACAAAGCTTAACTATTCTATATTATTCTCTATTCTATACTCCTAAATATTCCTATATATTAGCAATGAACAACTGGAAAGTGAAGTATTTAAAAATACCACTTGCAAAGGCATCTACACACATAAAATATCAAATAATAAATTTAACAAAATATGTGGAAGACTTATACACTAAAATCTAGTGAGTATAGCTAACAGAAGTGAAAGAAGTCTTAGATAAGTGGAGAGAGATATCATGTTCATGGATTGGAGGACTCAATATTGTGAAGATGTCAATTCTGCCACATTGACGTACATATTCAATGCAATTCAAATCAATTAAAATAAAATTCCAACTCCAATCAAAAGTTTAGCAAGCCTTTTGTAGTGGCTGAGAAGCTGATTCTAAAATTTATGATGAAGTGGAAAGGCTTTATAATAGCTAAGACAGTTTTACAAAAGTAGAAGAAAGTTGGAGGATTTACACTATCTGATTTTAAGACTACTACAAAAACACAGTGATCTGGGACTTCCCTGGTGGCACAGTGGTTAAGAATCTGCCTGCCAGTGCAGGGGACCCGGGTTCGAGCCCTGGTCTGGGAAGATCCCACATGCTGCGGAGCAACTAAACCCATGTGCCACAACTACTGAGCCCACGTGCCACAACTACTGAAGCCCGTGCACCTAGAGCCCATGCTCCGCAACAAGAGAAGCCACCACAATGAGAAGCATGCACACTGCAACAAAGTGTAGCCCCTGCTCACTGCAACTGGAGAAAGCCCGGGCGCAGCAATGAAGACCGAACACAGCCAAAAATAAATAAATAAACAAATTAATTAATTAATTTTTAAAAAAATACAGTGATCAACAGAGTGTGGTATTATCTGATGTATATGTTAAATAGAACAGAGTAGAGTCATGAAATGTATATGCATATGATCAACTGATTTTCAACTAAGGATATGAAAGTAATTTAATGAGAAAGGACGATCTTTTCTACAAATGATTCTAGAACTGGTGGATTTAGGGAGAAAATGGACCTCAATCCTTACCTCACACCATTCACAAAAATGAACTCAAAATGGATCATAAACCTAAATGCAAAGGCAAAATAATAAATCTTCTAGAAAAAAACATAGCAAAAAAATTTTTTGTGACCTTAGGGTAAAGGAAATTTTTATATTGAACACCAAAAAACATGAATCATGAAAAAAACTGATAAATTGGGCTTTCTCAAAATGAAAAACTTCTTCTCTTCAAAAGATTCCATTTTCTTAACAGTAAAAAGACAAGTCCCAGACTGAAAGAAAATACTTGCAACACATATATTGAAAACATGAAGCACTCTTATAATGCAATAATAATATGGCAAATAACCCAGTTTTTTTTAACACCTTTATTGGAATATAATTGCTTTAAAATGTTGTGTTAGTTTCTGCTGTAAACAAAATAAATCAGCTATATGCCTATGTATATCCCCCTATCCCCTCCCTCTTGCATCTCCCTCCCACTCTCCCTATCCCACCCCTGTAGGTGGTCACAAAGCACTGGGCTGATCTCCCTGTGCTATGCAGTTGCTTCCCACTAGCTCTCTATCTTACATTTGGTCGTGTATGTATGTCAGTGCTGCCCTCTCACTTTGTCCCAGCTTCCCCTTCCTCCTCCCCATGTCCTCAAGTCCATTCTCTATGTCTGTACCTTTATTCCTGTCCTGCCCCTAGGTTCATCAGAACCTTTTTTTTTTTTTTTTAGATTCCATATATATGTGTCAGCATACGGTATTTGTTTTTCTCTTTCTGACTTACTTCATTCTGTATGACAGACTCTAGGCCCATCCACCTCACTACAAATAACTCAATTTCGTTTCTTTTTATGGCTGAGTAATATTCCATTGTATAAATGTGCCACATCTTCTTTATCCATTCATCTGTCGATGGACACTTAGGTTGCTTCCATGTCCTGGCTATTGTGAATAGAGCCGCAATGAACATTTTGGTACATGACTCTTTTCGAATTATGGTTTTCTCAGGGTATATGCCAGTAGTGGGAATGCTGGGTCATATGGTAGTTCTATTTTTAGTTTTTTAAGGAACCTCCATACTGTTCTCCATAGTGGCTGTATCAATTTACATTCCCACCAACAGTGCAGGAGGGTTCCCTTTTCTCCACACCCTCTCCAGCATTTATAGTTTGTAGATTTTTTGATGATGGCCATTCTGACCGGTGTGAGGTGATACCTCATTGTAGTTTTGATTTGCATTTCTCTAATGATTAGTGATGTTGAGCATCCTTTCATGTCAAATAACCCAGTTTTAAATGGGCCAGTGATTTGAACTGACACTTTGCTAATAAAGGTATACAAATAGTTAATTAGCACATGAAAAGTTACTCAACATTTTTCATTATCAGAGAAATGCCAATTAAAAGCATAATGAGATACTACTACACACCCTCTAGAATGGTTAAATTTAAAAGTCTGACAAAACCATGGGTTAGCAGGAATGTGGAGCAAGCGGAATTCTCCTACATTGTTGGTGAGAATGTAAAACTGTGGGACCACTCTGGAAGAAGGCCTGGGTATGCCTTATAAAACCTACTATGCACCTACCCTATGCCCCAGCAGTTCCATATTTACCCTAGAAAATGAGAATATATGTCCAAACAAGGTCTTTTTATATGAATGTTTATAGGAGCTTTAAATAGTAGCAAGCATTTACTGGATGCCTACACTGTAATCATGTGCTGGGTACATAGGGATGGATCAGACACAGTTGGAAGGAACCAGACACACATATAAATACACCCAGACATGGTCTACACATACAGCCATACATGTACACATAACATACACATAGACACAGGCATGTACACACAGAGAGACATGCACACACACACACACACATGCACACAGAGACACGGACATGTACATGTACAGAAGTGCACACACAAACTCACATGAACACACAGACACACACGCACACACACAGTCATTGTACCATAAAGCAAAAATTCCTAATACAAAGGCATAGACAAAAGACTTTGGACATCAACAGTTTAGCAAATATTTACTGAGCATCAGGAAGACCAGGCGACAGAGGGGGAGGTGCGCACGATGCCAGGGAATAAGTAGAGGACAGAAGGGCCTCCCAGGGTGACAGAACAGCTGCTGGGAAGGCCTGGGGGTCAGAGAGAGCTGGGTACAAGCACATATAGATTGCTCAAAATAGGCCACAGCAAGAGCCCATATTGAAGTAGAACTGAAGGGCTGAAACATGAGTGGCCTTGACTGTCCCCATAAGGGGTGGTGGTCCCAGTGAGAACGGGACCGCTGGGCCTGCACGTCCGGAGGCTGTGCTCCACAACGGGAGAGGCCACAATGGTGAGAGGCCCGCGTACTGCAAAAAACAAACAAACAAACAAAAACCAAACCCCCTGCCTTTGTGGAGCTTACCTTCTTGTTGAGGAAAGTAGTCAATGAACATAGAAATAAATATAGACAAATAATATGTCAGGCAATGATAAGTGCTCAGAAGAAATTCAAGCAGAGCAAGGGGTCAGGGATTGACATGGCTGCTGTTCTTGTAAACAAGAGTCAGCAAAGAGTGCTGTTATAACAGAGACATGAATGGAGGAAGTGGGAGTAAGGAGGGTGGTTTCAGAGAGCTGGAGGAGCACATGCAAAGGCCCTTGAGGTCAGCGTGTGCCCACCATGTGTTCCTGGAACGGCCTGGAGGCCAGTGTGGGTGGAGCAGAACGAACGAGGGAGGGCAGAACAGGACATGGGGACAGAGTAGGGCACTAGAGACCATCTTAAGGACGTAGACTCTCTTGGGGTAAAACGGGAATGCACTGGAAGGCTTTACACAGATATGACACAATTGGACTTATATTTGACAGATCACTCTGATACCAAGAGGGGAAGAGACTGAAGTGGGGCAAGGGCAGCACGTACTGCAATAATCCAGGTGATCAATGATGGTCCCGTTAGTGTTTAAAAAAGATGTCCTCACTATATGGGAGCCATTCGATCCATTTTGTTTTCATTTTATTTTCCATATAATGTCACAAATAATTTGCCAACCATTACTCTAGACTAACCTTCTCATTTTCCAGATGAGGAAACTGAGGCTCAGGAAGGAAAAGAGATCAGCTCAGGCTAAGAAAGATCCAGGGATTTCTCTCACACCAAAACGGCAGAGCCACTTCTCCCACAGGGGTGGTGGTGAAAGGTCCCTACAGGTATGTAAACAGAAATGGGGTGAAGAATAGAGGAAGGGGTCTTACACTTCCAAGGTTCCTTCTAAACCTGAGATGGAGGGACTCTATGGCCAGGTCACCTGGAGTGTGACTTAGCATGTGATCGTCTTCCCAAGCCTGTGACTTGGAGGGACAGACACAGGCTGAGAGAGGGGGCACTTTCTTCCCAGATCCTTTGATGTGGAATCACTCAAAGATGTCAAAGACAGGGCAAGCCTGAAGGCAGGAGAAATCCTACAGCCCCCCTAAGAACTGAACCTATATCTGATCCTTACTCTCCTCATAATAGAATCAGATGGGCAGGCTTGGGTAGAAAGGGGTGTTTCCCCTACAAACTCACCCACTGGGATGCACTCTATATACCTTGTGTTAACAGGGAACCCAGAATTCAGCTCACTGTTCTGGCCTATTTGGAATCCCTGAGTGAGCCTCTGAGCCCCTGACTCACTCCGGGGATACCCCCTCGGTCTTGCATCTTCACACCCTCCCTCACCAGCCATCAAGGTAGCCTCTGTGGGAAGCAAAGGCTGCATCAGGAATGATGTTAACACAGAAGAAATTACAAAATGGTAGCAGGATGCCCCTGGAGCACTATTCAGCACTCACTGCTTCATCTGTAACACAAGTCTCTCTACCAGGCTGTTATGGGTGGTATTGCCCCCAAATTCACATGTTGAAGTCCTAACCTCCATTACCTCAGAAAGTGACCTTATTTAGAAATAGGATCCTCACAGGCGTAACAAAGTTAAAACAAGGACATTAGGGTGGGACCTAATCCAACTGGTATCCTCATACTAAGGGAAAATCTGGACACAGACGTGCATAGAAGGGGACTTCCCTGGGGGTCCAGTGGTTAAGAATCCACCTTCCAATGCAGGGGACGTGGGTTCCATCTCTGGTAGGGGAACTAAGATTCCACGTGCTGCGGGGCAACTAAGCCCATGTGCCGCAACTACTGAGCATGTGAGCCACAACTAGAGGGCCTGTGTGCCACAACTACAGAGCCCACGTGCTCTGGAGCCCACATGCCACAACTAGAGAGCTGCAACTACTAAGCCCATGCACCACAACTAGAAGAGAAGCCCACAGGCTGCAACGAAGAGCCCGGGCGCCACAACTAAGACCTGACGCAGCCAAAAATAAAATAAGTAAATAAATAAATATTTTTTTAAAAGACATGCATAGAGGGAAGATGATGTGAACACACAAGAGGAAGACAGCCATCTACAAGCCAAGGAGAAAGGTCTGGAAGAGATCTTTCCCTCACAGCCCTCAGGAGGAACCAACCCTGCTGATCCCTTTATTTTGGACTTTCAGCCTCTCAATCTGTGGTACTTAGTTACGGCAGCCTCAGCAAACTAATTAACAGGCCAAGCGATTATTTAAGGTGACCTTCAATACAGGTGCTAGAAGCCAGCTCTGGGGTTAGGACAGAAGAGGAAGGGTGAGTGCCAGTCAGAGGCATGGGAAGGGATGAGGGCCCTGAGACAAGACTCTGGAGCTTGAAGCAGGTGTCTGTGCAGCTCCCAACCACCCTCTCTGCCCTCCAGTTTCGCCTAACCCATTGGTCCTGCATTGGCAATTGTGGTCAAGATCTGAGACCTTGCACCACACCTATAGGTACACAATGACTCGGGAAAGCCACATACTGTTACAGCTCAAAGGAGGTGAGTGCTGGAGGCCTGAGTCCCAAGAAGAAGGGAGGGTGGCTCAGAGTCCTGGGTCCTGAGAGACAGGGTCTTTGGGACCAGAACTCTCTCTTACTGTATATATGAACTGTTCCTAATATTTATGTTAATAACCATATTAATAATAATATTCTTAATATTAACAGTCCCCAATTGAAAACTCTTAATATATGTTTACATAAAATTTAGAGTTTTACCAACACCATTCTTATTGCGGCATTTTTCTCTTTAAAAATAAATATTGGGCTTCCCTGGTGGCGCAGTGGTTGACAGTCCGCCTGCTGATGCAGGGGACACGGGTTCGTGACCTGGTCCAGGAAGATCCCACATGCCGTGGAGCGGCTGGGCCCGTGAGCCATGGCCGCTGAGCCTGCGCGTCCAGAGCCTGTGCTCCGTAACGGGAGAGGCCACAGCAGTGAGAGGCCCGCGTACCCACCCCCCAAAAAAAAAAAATTCATTTATACCATAAAACTCACAGAAACAGTACCAAGTCTGAAAGAACACAAAGGACATCTCTACTTCATGTTACATCGGAAAGCTTATATATATATATATATATATATATATATATATATATATATATATACACACACACACACATATATATACATATATGTGTGTGTGTGTGTGTATGAAATAGCATTTTCCAGCCATGAACAAGATACCTGAATGACACAAAGTGTTCATGGTACTGACACCGACATGTGGGTTAGATACGATGGCAATCTGTCATTCAGGGGTGCCGGAAGTAATGCTGAAGCCCGCATTACCCTATTCAGCCTTCCAGAAGGTCACGGAGGAGGCTGGTGCCATGACGTGTTCAGAGGATGAGGCCTGGGCTGAGCAGGAACCACTGCAAGTGACAGGTGAGGAGGCCAAGTTGACTTCCAGCGGCTATGGCCACTGGATGGGTGCTGGGGCAGGGACCGGGCTGGAAACATGCGAGGCATTTTGGACAGGGAGAAAAGTTCAGTGGGTGAAAGCCAAGGGTTTGACTTCCTAGTGTGGCTGGAGAAGTAGGGACTCTATAACCCAAAGAGAGAAAAGTGTAAGCAAGGCCATTTGGGGATGCACCGCCCGCCCCATGCTGCAGGCCTAGAGCGGCAAACACCAGCGAGTTCTAAGTCCTCCGGCTTGCCGGCCACTCAGCGTCCTGCGCATGCGTACCTGGCAAGGCAGCCTGGGATAGGCCAATGGGGTGTGGCGTTCCTCCGGGCTCATCCAATGAGCTCATCAGATGCTTTCGTATCGACGAGTGGGGCTTCGAGTGATCTGTCCGGTGAAGCAGGCCCCGCCTTCCGTGCCTCGGAGACACCAGGAGAAGGCCCGGCTGGGGCGAGTGGAGCATTCCAGGGCGTTCCTTCGGCACAAGGAGATTCTTGTGAGATCATATATAAGCCAGGAGGAATTCTGGTCCCTTAAAGAGTAAAAGGGTGTCTGGGGGCCCAGATTCCTGGGTCCTGAGGAAAGAGAGGCGGGGGGGTGGGGCGTGCGGGACTCCTGGAGCTGAGGGGGGTGAGGGCCGGGGCCCTGCGCTCTTGGGTCGGAGAGGGGGAGAAGCTGGGTGCCCAGAATCATGTGTCCTGACAGAAAAGGTGACTGAACCCAAACTCCCGGATCCCTAGGTAGGACAGGGCTTAGATCTCAGAATCCTGAGTTCTGATGAAGTTGGGAGCTGGGGACTGAGGTTCTTGGGCCTCGAAAGAGCGTAGGTTTGAACCTGGACTCCGGAGTCTGAGGGAGAAGGGGCCTTTGGGCCAGGTTACGGATCCAGAGATCGGAGGGTATGGGGCTGTTGAGCTCCTTGGTATAGGCGGCTGAGTCTGAGAAGTACAGCTAGGGAAACTGAGGCTTGTTAACTAGTTAACTTGCCCAAACTCACAAGCTAGATCGGGACAGACTGACTGCAGAGACCATCGTTTTATACAGCCGTACACTCTGCCCTGAAGTCAGTACTTGTTGCCAGAACTTAGATTTAATCTCGTTCCATGTGGCTGAAAAGCTGCTTCTTCCTCAAATCCCAGATCCTGATCAGTTCTTCCAAACGTCTCTAAAAGAAGCCATGGGAGCCTGTCATTTCCAGGTTTTACTGTTCCTCTTTCTCCTAGGAGCCCCGACCTTGATCTGTACGTATTGGGGATGTGGGGGGAGAGCGGCTGGGTCACGGAGGATGGATTTCTGGTGAAAAAGGAGTGGTTTGGGGCCCCACAGAGAAGGGCAAGTGCTTATCTTTATCTCATTTTCTCGCCAGTGGCACAAAAATTGCGTTGTCAAAAGAGTACATTCGTGGGTTTAGAAGCGGATCCAGCAGAGACATTTAACTGGACCACAGACAAAGTTGAGACTTGTGACAACGGGGCCTTGTGCCAGGAAACCGTGCTGATGATTAAAGCTGGTAAAATGAGGAGGAGGCAGCTGGGTGGTAGGGCAGGGGCAGGGGCAGGGAGGGAGGCGATGATGCCCATGTTACTGCGGTTCCCCGTCCCCAGGCCAAACATTAGGCCCCGCCCCCCATCCACGTTCCTTCCCTCTTGTCTCACAGCAGGGACCAAGACGGCAATTTTGGCCACTAAGGGCTGCAGCTCAGACGTGGCACCGGCACTAACGTTTATCCAGCACACGCCGGCCCCTGGCCTAGTCGCAATCTCCTACAGTAACTACTGTGAGGACTCCTTTTGCAACAACAAAGAGGACTTACATGAGTTATGGAGGACGGAAGAGATTGACGGTACCCTGGGGGGGAGAGATGGGTGCCGAGAGAAACTCTATACACCCCTGAAGAAACGGGAGGTCCTCCTTGTTTGTGTTCTTACTCAGCTTAGGTCCAAGTGGGCCATACACAAAAGGACCTCAGACCTTTGGCTTGTCTTTCTTTTTCTAAATTGTTACCTTGAGGTCTGGAAACACTGCTCCGAGCAGAGGGACATCAGTGAAGGCTGGAGTGTAAATGGGGTTTGGGGTTTATAAGCAATACAATGTCAGTGGAGGTTTCTGAGCAGGGTGGTGTGATCATCCATCTAACAAGCATTGCTTCCCCCTTGCCGCATGGCCACAGCCCAGTTCCCCCATTGGTCCTCAAGGCCTATAGAAATCTGGCCCCGCCTATCTTTTCAGCTCATTTCCTTCTCTTCCTTCTCTCATTTATTGTATTCTAGTTGGGGCTAGGATTCAAAATATTTAACAGTGGAGATGGTACTGACCAACCAGAATGGACGCTGGCTATAAAAAAACAGTCCAGTCCCACCTGTCCCTACCAGCTGAGTATCACCACCACAGTTTCTCACAATGCTCCAATCCACCAAGCCGGCTCACACCTCCGGCCCTTGGTCCTCGCTGTTTCCCTTGCTCCCCTCCCCCAGTCCCCCTCCCCCATTTTCACAAAGCTAACCTCTGTTCTTCCTCCATCTCGACTCAGGCCTCGGCTCTGGGAAAATACCTAACCAAATTACTTTAGGTACTTAGGTGGTCCTCCATTTCTTTGCCACTAGACCTTGGACACAATGCCTACTGAACTGTATGGTAGTTAATTACTTACATGTCTGTCTCCTTCAAGGCAGTGATCCTAGCTGGCAGGAACTATGTCCTTTTCATATCTGTATCTCCACATCTAAGCACAGAGTTTGGAAGTCATGTTGGATGGGGTCCTGACAGCACAGAAGTCAGCTGGAGGGGGTGGGGGGGTGGTAGTTAACAGTCCTCAAGTAGAGAGGCGTCAGCAGGAAAGACTTGAGGAGGAGAAGGCAGCAAGGGGAGGCAACGCGAGAGGCGGGACCCGCCCTTAATTGTCCCTCTCTCTCCCGCTTCAGCTCCCAGAGGGTCAACAGCCCTCCGCTGCCCAACCTGTCTGGCTCTGGGGTCCTGTCTGAATGCTCCTTCTCTTGCCTGCCCCAACGATACAAATCAATGCTATCAAGGAAAACTTCAGGTCACTGGAGGTAAACTGAACATCTGGTGGTTTCAGAGGCTGGAAAACCAGACATCTGAGTGTAGCCCAAGAGGTTCTGACACTCAGGGTTCCAGGAATGAGGGAGGCCTGGACTCCTCTCTGATTTCCTAAAACATCTGCGTGTCTCCCCATCCTTCCTTGTTCCATAGGAGACCTCAGCGCACCTCTGGAGATCAAAGGCTGTGCATCCGCAGATGGTTGCAGGCTGATGTCTGGGATCTTTACAATAGGGCCCCTGTGGGTGAAGGAGGCGTGTCCACTCAGCGCTGTCTCTCCCCGAAGGGTTGAAAGTGGGGCCACATGGCTTCACGCTTCAGTCTGGAGGTTAGAGCTGCTGCTGCCGCCGTTGCTGCAAGCGCTTGTCCGTTGAGTAGGTGCTTCGGGTCCCGGGTCACGGGACATCTCTGCTGAGGAGCAGGTGGAAATTTGAGGAAGAGTCCCAGTGGATGCCTCTGACATTTCTAATAAAGTTTCTGCCATGATGTGTGTATGCCTCAAAACCGGAAGTGGCATTATTGAGCTAAAAGGGCCCTTAAAATTCATCTTCTCCAACCTACACATTTTGCAGAAAGGGAATCAAAGATCTCGAAAACTTTAATGAATTTCTCACACTTACATAGCTATGGGCAGAGCCAGGACCAGCACTCTGATGTTTTGACCTAAAGTCTGGTTTTCCTTTCACTCTCATAGGTTTCCTTGTCTTGCTAGCTGGACAAGAGGCTAATGTTGTCCTCCTCCAGAACGCCCCCAACCCAACTGTAAGGCCAACGTCACCTGCTTTGGGGTTCTAATATTTCCCTGGGAGGTGTGGCAGAATGAGAAAAATCAGACTCTAAATTCTTCAGTTACAGTGGTCCCGTCTCCCTCTATCCTATTTGTCCCTTGCCCACTTTACATCATTGCTTCCCATCTCTGCTGACTACTTGATGCCTCCTCAGTGGACAGAAGGAACTTAGGAGGGACCTGGGGCTCAGTAGGGTCTGATGAATGTTGGTGAAAAACTATTGGGTGGGGAGATTCTTTTTTCACATTCTTATGCTTATTTATTTAACTTATTACTCAAGAATACATAAAGTCTATGTTATTGTAGAAGACTCCAGTGATATAGGAGCTATAGAGCAAAGTAAAAGGTAGAGTAAAGGGGAACAGACTTTTTTTCATTTTTTAAAAAAACAGCCTTATTGAGGCTTAATTGACATACAATAAACTGCACTGGGAGTGGGAGGAGAGACTTTTAATACAAACTGTTGACCCCTCCCACAAAGGACAGGGGAGTCTGATCAAAGTATAGCCAAGTTCTTTCTAGAAAGTTCTCTAGTTCTTACTAACTCTTTGAGTTAAAGGCCCACTCCGGCTACTACGTTACCTTTGTTCCCAGGCATCCAGTTCCCCATCGTGTCAGTTTGGTGAATCTCTCTAAAGAGGGAGCGGAAACACCAATAAATAAAACTTTAACTTAATGAGGGGACATAGAAATTTGGGAAATTACAAGCATTCAGAGCCTTGACTGGTAAATACTATTTGGGGTAAAACACAAAATCAAAAACAAAAAACGAACCGAAAAAGCCAAGTAGCTGTTTCCCATAGGACACTGGCTTCTTAATGGCACTGAAGACAGTTGCAGAAGACATTCCTGAGTAAATGGAGGAGAGCCACAATTTTCAAAAATTTGGCCTGTGAATTGTTTTGGTATTTTTAAAATTATATCTATCATATGCCAAAGAGCTTTATGCAGCATGTACAAATTTCTCAGTCCACAAACTCAAGTGTGCCAACTTTCTTAATTTTTAAATATATAATATAAACTATTTAAATATATTATTTTTATGATAATTATTTTGTTTATAACAATCCCCCATTCTACCTAGTGGAGTAACCAGTCTGAGTAAACTCGGTCATGCCAGGGTTTTCTCAGTCATTTCAGATCTAAGTTCAGTCAATTCAAGGCTTGTTTTCCTTTCCACTCTCCTCACCCAGGGCTTTGCTATAGTGCTGGTGGGCAGGAGGTGACTGTCTAGATTTCACCTCTCATGCTGCTCATGTCCAGGTTCTTACTGATGCCTGGGTTCTCAGCTTCCATTCCTGCTGGCTTCCACTGGGAAATCTTCAACCCTGTCTGGGGATTCATGGGCTCCACGCAGGCCCTGTAAGCTCTGCCATCCCTCTTAGCGACTTCGGGGCCTCTTCCAACTGCTCTCAGATCCCCCCCGAGGTCCTTCAGGAATCTAAAGCAGCCTAGGAATCCCATATAGGTGATGAAATTCCGGAAGATCTGGAGAAAAGATAATTTCATAGAGACTTGCTTTCTCCCAAGGTACTTGAGAACGAGATGCGGCCTAGACCCTGCAATTTATCACCCACCGTACACAGACCACTATCACACATTCTTCTCAAACCTACGTTTTCTTTTTCCAACAGTCATGCCACAGGAATTCCCTGGCGGTCCAGTGATTGGAACTCTGCGCTCTCAATGCCAAGGGCCCAGGGCTGGGGTTCGACCCCTGGTCGGGGAACTGAGATTCCACAACAAACAAAACAATCATGCCATAAAGCCTTCATTCTTAGAGTGAAACTTAAAAATTCCAAGTCTAACAAGTCAAAAGTTGGGCCTTTGGAATTATATCAACTTCAATTTACATAGCCTACTCTGAAATTTCAGGGCTGAACATGGAGGTATTTCTGGCTCTTTGCATTTCTAGGGTAATAGGCCTACTGACCGACTGGAGGAGAAGGGGCAAGAGAATCAGTACAAGGAATGGGGGCGTGGGGAGATAACAGTAATAGCATGATATCACCCTGCCGTACATGTGCTTCACCCACCCGGATTTAGCCTCCATCATCACACGCGATATTCACTGCTCCCTCCAGGGCTGTGTTCACGTCCTTTCCTCCCTGAAATTCCATTTCCTCTCCCCACCTACCCACCCCAGAGGGCCCCACTAGACATCTCACTGCCAACCCCAGCAGACCTTTTCTGACTTCTCTGGCACCCACTGATCTCCCTCAGCATAGCCCCAGCACATCTGCCAGCCTTCCTTCAATATTTTACAGTTTCCTACACAACGTATAATCTCCCCTGTCAAGGTAGCAGCACTTCAGGGACAGGCATTATTTCCAACAGCTTTACAACTTAACAGCATGCGTAAGATGTGACTGGCAACTTGAGGCTATGGGTCTTCTGCTTATTGAAGTGAACCAAACTCCACTACACATGCACACACACCCCTCTCCAACAACAAAACTAACCACCATCAACTGCAGCCAATTACCTGAAACTTGATGCTGATGTGAAAAAAAAAAGACAGTAAGTTCTAGAGAGTAGACAAGAAAAGAGGTAGAAGTCTAAGAAGGATGGGCACTGCAGAAAGTAAGAATTTGAAAACTCCTCTCTTTTGTCAATGATGTTATAGTGGCCAGGTGGGCACATCCTCGTTTGGGGCAGCGATGTCAGAGTGGGAGATGAGTTTTTTTGGGTTTTTTTTTGTTTATTTATTTATTTTGGCTGCGTTGGGTCTCCATTGCTGCACGCGGGCTTTCTCTAGTTGCGGCCAGCAGGGGCTATTCTTCATTGTGGTACGTGGGCTTCTCACTGCAGTGGCTTCTCTTGTTGTGGAGCACGGGCTCTAGGCGCGTGGGCTTCAGTAGTTGTGGCACATGGGCTCAGTAGTTGTGGCACACAGGCTTAGTTGCTCCGCGGCTTGTGGGATCTTCCAGGACCAGGGCTTGAGCCCGTGTCCCCTGCATTGGCAGGCAGATTCTTAACCACTGCGCCATCAGGGAGGCCCTGCATTATGTTTTTTTAAAAAGTAAGAAATTTCCTTTGCAGCGAAATATCACTTGTATAAATTAAACAAGGCACGGAGTTCCCTGGTGGCCTAGTGGTTAGGATTCAGGGCCTTCACTGCCGTGGCCCGGGTTCAATCCCTGGTCGAGGAACTGAGATCCTGCAAGCCACGTGTGGCCAAAAACAATTTTGGCATGGCCAAAAAAATTAATTAATTAATTAATTAACTGAACAACGCTACAGTCAGAATACAGAACAGTTTCTTCATCTCAAAATCCCTCTTGTTCTACTCCTTTGTAATCACATCCTCCCTCATCCAAGTCCTTAACAACCACTGATCTGTTCTCTGATCACTATAGATTTGTCTTTTCAAAAAAGTCATAGAAATGGAATCATACAGAATGGAACTTTTTGAAACCAACTACTTTCACTCAGCATGATGGCTCTGAGATTCATCCATGTTGTGTATATCAACAGCTTGTTCCTTTTAATTGAGAAATATTATTACATTGTATGGACATACCACTGTTTGTTTATCCATTAACTCATTGAAGACGTCTGGGTTGTTTCTAGTTTGGGACAGTTATAAAGTAAACATTTGCGTACAAGTGTTTGCTGTAAACATTTGGGTACAATTTTTTATGTAAACATAAAATTGTATTTCTCTAGGGTAAATACTTAGGAGTAGGATTGCTGGGTCATATGGCAAGAGTGTGTTTAACTTTACAAGAAACTGAGAAACTGTTTTCCAGAGTGCTTGTATCATTTTTTTATTCCCACTAGCAATGGATGAGAATTCTAGTTTTGCAGTTTTCAGGATACAGGTCCTGAACATATGTTGTTAGAGTCATACTTATTTCACCTTTATGGGGCTATTGTAAATCGTACTTTTAAATTTCAGTTTTCAATTTTTCATTGCTGGTATAGAAAATAAGTGCAATTGATTTTTGTGTGTTGAATCTGGCTAAACTCATGTATTAGTTCTAGGAGCTTTTTTGTGGGCTCCATGAGATTTTCTAAGTAGACAATCATGTCATGTGCAAATAGGGACAGTTTTTTTTTTTTCTTTTCAGCATGTCGACCTTTTATTTTATTTTCTGATTGTAGTGGTTAGGACTTCTAGTACAATGAATAAAAGTAGTGAGAGTGGACACTTTGCTTTGTTCTCAGTCTTAGGAAATTTCTTTAAAAATTAAACATACATTTGCCATAGG
Organism: Mesoplodon mirus; assembly: GCF_964341445.2. Lineage (NCBI taxonomy): Eukaryota > Metazoa > Chordata > Mammalia > Artiodactyla > Ziphiidae > Mesoplodon > Mesoplodon mirus. The sequence continues at coordinate 54,223,860 of NC_138995.1, forward strand.
ATTCTGCCATTCCTTTCCCAGGTACTACCCAAAAGAAACAAAAGCATATGTCCATACAAAGATTTTTATACAGGGTGAGATAGGGAGGGTGGGAGGGAGGGAGATGCAAGAGGGAAGAGATATAGGAACATATGTATATGTATAACTGATTCACTTTGCTATAAAGCAGAAACTAACACACCATTGTAAAGCAATTATACTCCAATAAAGATGTAAAAAAAGATTTTTATACAAATATTCATAATAGCTTCATTTATAATAGCCAAAAACTGGAAGCAACTGAAATGCCCATCAACAGTTTAAAAATAAATAAATTATGACATGTCTTCATGATGGAAAACTACTCAGTAAAAAAAGGAATGAACTGTTGATGCATAGAGCCACGTGGATGAATCTTAAAATAATTATCCTGAATGAAAGAAGCTAGACAAAAAGGAGTCCCCACTGCACGACTGTACTTATATTAAACTTCAGAGAACGAAAGTTAAATCTACAGTGACAGAAAGCAGATCTGTGGTTATCTAGAATGGAGAAGGAGGGGGGAATAGATTGCAAAGGAGAACAGAGAAATTTTGGAGTGATGGATACATTCATTATCTTGACTGTGGTAATGGTGAGGTTTCTGGGGTGTTCACATATGTCAAAAATCATCAAATTGTACCCTTTAACTATGTGCAGTGTACTATATGTCAATTATACCTCAATGAAGCTGTAAAAAAAAAGCACAAACTGATAACACTTTTTCTGTTTTTCAGTATTACCTTAAATTACCTTTTCTTGATAAGATTGGAGTAGAGATGGAGGAGAGAATTATTATACTGAGAAAACTAATTTTGTGTTTGGTGGTCTGCCAGACTCCAATCCATCCCATCTGTTCCTGCTGTCACCAGTAAATCAACTGGCTTCTTGTGGACACAGTAAAATCTCTCTGTCTTTGACAGATATTCTCCTCTGCCTCCCAACTCCCTGACCCAGGATTTGCCTCAGGAAGCTGCCATGGCTTGCCAGTCACCTATGAAGGGCTCCCTTCTATGGTAACCAGAGGGGCTTTCTTGTATCCATTTCCATTTCCCTGTTTTTGGGGGGGTTGTCTGTTCATTTGTTTGTTTTGCCACACCCTGAGGCTTGTAGGATCTTAGTTCCCTGACCAGGGATCAAACTCGTGCCCCCTGCAGTGGAAGTGCAGAGTCTTAACCACTGGACCGCGAGGGAATTCCCTTTCCATTTCTCTTTAATTTTCCAATGTGTGACACTTTATAATGTCCAGATATTTCTTGGTGTTATTGTAGAAGTTAAGGTCTTCCATGTTCTCCCACATCCTAAGCCAAAATCAAAATCTCAATATGTGTGGTTTTTTAAAATAAATTTATTTATTTTTATTTTTATTTATTTTTGGGGGCATTGGGTCTTCATTGTATGCAGGCTTTCTCTAGTTGCGGCGAGCAGGGGCTACTCTTCGTTGCAGCGTGAGGGCTTCTCATTGCGGTGGCTTCTCTTTTTGCGGAGCACGGGCTCTAGGCACGCAGGCTTCAGTAGTTGTGGCTCGCAGGCTCAGTAGTTGTGGCTCGCGGGCTCTAGAGCGCAGGCTCAGTAGTTGTGGCGCACGGGCTTAGTTGCTCCACGGCATGTAGGATCTTCCTGGACCAGGGTTCAAACCCGTGTCCCCTGCATTGGCAGGAGTATTCTTAACAACTGCGTCACCAGGGAAGCCTTCGATGTGTGTTTTTAGCATGAGGAAGCTGAGTCTCTGGTCCTAGTCCAATATTACTCCCAACTGCTTTGATTTTATGCCTTCAGAATCAGACTCTATCATATGGTACCCCTCCTGTTGTCAGCATCAACCAGTCCCTGTAAAAAGTTCCGTCCTCAGTTGATGACTTCACCCTTGTCACTGCCTCCTCTCCATCTTTTCTCTTACTACCCAGTAACTGGGTCTCCACCCTTAACCATCTCACCTCTAATAACTTTTTCTTTCTGTCTCCCTCCTTGTTGTCACACTGCCATTGAAATACTGTACCAACCGTGAAATCTCAATTAAATGCCTCTCCCATTAACAACTATAACATAAAGGAAGAGGGTAAAGGAATCCATACGATCATAAAGTTTCTACATTTCACTTGAAGTGGCAAAATATTGATTATAAGTAGATAGTGAAGAGTTAAGTATGAGTATTATACTCCCTAGAACAACGCTAATAACACCATGGAAGACCAATTATTAAATTGTTAAAGACTAATCATCAGAAGAGATTAAAAATAGGGACTTCCCTGGTGGTCCTGTGGGTAAGACTTCACGTTCCCAGTGCAGGGGGCCCGGGGTCAATCCCTGGGCAACTAAGGAGACCGCATGCCACAACTGAGAAATCTGTATACCATAACTAAAGATCCTGAGTGCCACAACTAAGACCCGGAGCAGCCAAAATAAATAAATATTTTTTAAAAATAAAAACATCAGGGCCTCCCTGGTGGCGCAGTGGTTGAGAGTCCGCCTGCCGATGCAGGGGATACGGGTTCGTGCCCCGGTCTGGGAGGATCCCATATGCCGCGGAGCGGCTGGGCCCGTGAGCCATGGCCGCTGGGCCTGCGCATCCGGAGCCTGTGCTCCGCAACGGGAGAGGCCACAACAGTGAGAGGCCCGCATGCCGCAAAAAGGAAAAAAAAAAAAAAAAAAAAAAAATACAAAAATAAAAACATCAACCAACTATATGGTGTCTACAAGATAATGACTGCAAATACAATGATACAGGTAAGTTAAAAATAAAATGATACACTTCCACTTCTGCTCCAAATGGAGTAACAGGGACTAAATTTATCCTCCTACATGCAACAAACAAAAACTAGACAAAATACATTGTTTTCAAGACACCTGACATCAAGCAACAAAAGGCAGTAATTCCTGAGCAAGACCAAAAGGATCCAACTGTTTCCAAATAGCTAAACTGAATTTGATAACAAAACTCAATAATATGTATAGGTAGACAAAAAATATCCAGCATCAAACAAGGTAAAACTCACCATGTCCACGCTATTAGTTCAAAGAAAGTTAGAATGGCTATTTTAATATAAGACAAAGTGTAATTCACCTCAAAGAACACTATCAAGGATAAAGATCATCTCATATGAAAAACAAGCCAGTTCATCAAGAAGATACAACTATTAAACATGGATGCCCTCAATAATAGAATTTCAAATCTATGAAACAAAAACTGAAGGAATTGCAGAGTGAAACATAAATCCTCAATTATAGTTCAGGATTTCGGTTCCCTTCTCTCAGTAACTGATAAAACAAGCACAGAGCAGATCAGCAAGTATATAATAGAACTGGATAACACTATCAACCAATTTGACAATTGATATGTATAGAACATTGCACTCTACAAGAGCAGAATACAAATTCTTTTCAAGTATACATGGAACATTTATCAAGATAGGCCATATTCTGGACCAAAAATTTAGTCACAGTAAATTTGGCAGGATTCAGGTCATTGAAGTTATGTTCTCATACCACGTTGGAATTATATTAAAAATCAATAACATGGGCTTCTCTGGTGGCACAGTGGTTGACAGTCTGCCTGATGATGCAGGGGACACGGGTTCGTGCCCCGGTCCGGGAAAATCCCACATGCCACTGAGCGGCTGGGCCCGTTAGCCATGGCCGCTGAGCCTGAGCGTCCGGAGCCTGTGCTCCGCAATGGGAGAGGACACAACAGTGAGAGGCCCGCGTGCTGCAAAAAAAAAAAAAAAAAAAAAAAAAAAAAAAAAAAATCAATAACAGGGACTCCCCTGGCAGTTAGTGGTTAGGACTCTGCACTTCTGCTGCAGGGGACATGAGTTCGATCCCTGGTCAGGGAACTAAGATCCCACAAGCTGCTCAGCAAAGCAAAAAAATAAAATAAAATAAAAAAGAAGAAAAACTCAAGAACAGGTCCAATCCAGTTCCATCTGGTTCTCCCACCACCCTCCCACCACCCTATTTGGCCAAGGGTCCCAGCAGCTTGGGTGATAGGAGAAGCACAGCGGCCAGGCAGCCCATCTTGGGAAGGATCTCAGCGTGCCCTTCAGGTAGGCACGGGGCACACACACCCTCCCCACAGCCATGATGCCCAAGACTAAGAAGGAGGAGCCCAGGAGGAGATGAGAGGGGTGGTCTGCTAAACCTGCTGCTGCAAAAGTGGAAAGGAAATCAAAAAGGTGGCAGGAAAAAAAAAAGTGCAAACAAAAGGGAAAAGGGGAACAGAGAGAAAACAGGCCGAAGTACCTAACCAAGAAACTAAAGATTTACCTGCAGAAAGTGGAGAAAATAAAGGCAAGGAGAATCCAGGCTCTGATGAAGAAGGAGAAAAAGAAGTCTAATTAATATCATATACCATGCCTTATCAGTGGTCCCTGTTTCCCTTCTTGTACAGTCCGGAGGAATACTTTTTTCAACTCCTTTGTAAATGCAAGTTTTTAGTAGCTCTAGAAACATTTTTAAGAAAGAGGAATTCCGGGCTTCCCTGGTGGCGCAGTGGTTAAGAATCCGCCTGCCAATGCGGGGAACACGGGTTCGAACCCTGGTCCCTCTTGCAGAGCAACTAAACCCGTGCGCCACAACTACTGAAGCCAGCGCGACTAGAGCCCGAGCTCTGCAACAAGAGAAGCCACGGCAATGAGAAGCCCGCGCACCAGTAGCCCCCGCCCGCCGCAACCAGAGAAAAGCCCACACGCAGCACTAAAGACCCAACGCAGCCAAAAAAAGAAACGGGAATCCTACCTCATCCCATTTGTTAAGTGTAACTTTTTAAAAGCGTACAATCATTTGCTAGATGTTTTTTGTTTGCTTGTTTGTTTGGTTTTGTTACAACCAGAAAATAGTGGGATATGGAATACAGGAGATTTAACTGTCTTGGGTGTAGTTTTTACATCCTTTAATACAAAGCATACTAAATGCAATTTGGAGTCATAGTCATGCATTTAATATGACTTGAACATTTTAAATTACTTCTATTCCTGTGTTGGTTTTGGTAGAATTGTTTCCTTAAAAAAACACTCCTTGATCTTGACTCCCCTGTCAGAATTTCTGCACTCTGTAACATCTTTGGTGACGGTAGCCTAGTTTTCCTAGTAACTTTGTTAATGTGCTGTGAAAGACTGAAAATTTGAGTATGTAGTGTGTATGATATTAAATTGTGAATCAGTAGGACTCATGATGTAACAGTGTATCAATATTTGAACATATTGTTACTTGATAACCTCTTAAGGAAAATTTGCCTCCAAATTTGAAGCTAGAAAGTCAACTGGAATAACTGTTTAGAAAACAATCACAATTATATATATATTTAAGATTTTCAGTAAAGAATTATGTACAAATTGAAATGTCAATGTACTGATCCTCAAAACAACCAATAAAGTCTCAATTAGGAAAGAAAAAAAACCAACAACAGGATTAAAAGCAGGGTTTCAAACAAATATTTATAAACTGATGGTCATAGCAGCATTATTCAGAATAGCCAAAAGGTGGAAACAACCCAACTGTCCATCTGTGGATTAATAGATAAACAAAATGTGGTATACACATACAGTGGAATGTTATTCAGACTAAAACGGATGAATTTCTAATTCATGCTGCAACATGGATGATCCTTGAAAACATTATTCTAAGTGAAATAAGCCAGACACAAAACTACAAATATTATATGATTCTGCTTATATGAGGTACCTAGAATAGTCAAATCCACAGAGGAAGAAAGTAGAATAGAGGTTACCAGAGGCCAGAAGGAGGAGAGAATGGGGAGTTACTGTCTACTGAGTACAGAGTTTCAGTTTGGGATGATGAAAAAGTTCAGGAGGTGGGTGGTGAGGATGGCTGCATAACCAGTGTGAATGTAGCTAATGCCACTGAATTGTACACTTAAAAGAGTTTAAAAGGAAATTTTTTATGTCATAGATATTTTACCACAATAAAAAAAATTGTTTTAAGTCAACAGAAAATCCTCTAAATATTTAGAAATTAGCACACTTCTAAGTGATCATGATTTAAAGAGGAACTAAAAAAGAAATCTAGAAAGTATTTTAAACTTAATGAAATGAAAACACAAAACATCACTCCTTGTGAGATACTGCTAAAACAGTACCTCAGGGGGAATGGTAGAGTGTTAAACACCCATATTAGAAAAGAAGAAAGTTATCAATCAATGACCTCATCTTCCATCTGAAGAAGCTAGAAAAAGGAGAGAAAAATCAAACTCAAAGGAAGAGGAAGAAAAAAAAAAGTTTAATCCATGGTCCAAATAAAAAATCACAATGGGGAAAGACAGTATTTTCAACAAATAGTGCTGTGATATTCATGTGGAAGAAGATGAATTTAGAGCCTTACCTCACACCATACACAAAAATTAATTCAAAATGGATTATAGACCTAAATATAACAGCTACAACTATAAAACTTTTAGAAGAAAACAGAAAAGAAATGTTCATGAACTTGGGTTAAGCAAAGAGTTTTTTGTTTGTTTGTTTGTTTTGGCCACACCCTACCAGGGATCAAACCCACACCCCCTGCAGAAGCACAGAATCTTAACCACTAGACCAAAAGGGAAGTCCCAAGCAAAGAGTTCTTATATATGACACCAAAAGCACAATCCATAAATTGATAAATTGGACTTCATCAAAATTAAAGACTTTTTTGCTTTGTGAAAGACCCCATTAAAAGGATGAAAAACAAACTACAGAATGGGAGAAAATATTTACAAACCACATATCTGACAATGGATTCGTATCTGGGATATACAAAGAACCCTCAAAAGTCAACATTTAAAAAAAAAGAATCCAATTAGAAAATAGACAACAGATATGAAAAGACATTTCACTGAAGAAGATATACAAATGACCAAAAAAAACATGAAAAGATTTTCAACATCACTAGCCATTAAGATCATGTTGAAACAGCACTACACACTTATTAGAAGAGCTAAAGGAAAAAAATAATGATAATGCCAAATGCTGAGGAGGAATGGAGGAACCAGATCTCTCACATGTTGCTGCGCAAATGTGAAATGGTACAACCATTCTGAAAAATAGTTTGGAAGTTTATTAAAAAAACTAAACGTACACTTACCATACTACCCAGCAGTTACACTGCTAGGCATTTATCCCAGAGAAAGGAAAACTTATGTCCACAGCAAATCCTGTACACGATTGTTCATAAAACCTTTATTTATAACAGCCAAAACTGGAAACAACCAATATATCTTACAATAAGTAAATGTTAAACAAACTCAGTAACAAAAAGGAACAAACAACTGATACACACAATTTGGACGGATCTCAAAGGCATTACGCTGAGTGAAAAAAAAAAGGTCACTCTCAAAAGGTCACATACTGTATGATTCCATTTATATAACTTTCTTGAAATGGCAAAATTATTGAGAAGAGATTTATTTTATTTCACCAATTAAATCCGAAATATTACCCTTCCTACACGTAATCAATTAAAACTTTTATTGAGATGCTGTACATTCTTTTTTTCATACTAAGTCTACAAAATATGGAATTTTACACTTGTGGCACATCCTAATTTGGACTTGACACATTTCAAGTGTTCAATATCCACATGTAACTAGTGGCTAAGGTTTAAATAATATAAATTGTCTATAATCTGTAGCCCATTTTTTATTGTGATGCTTGTTTTATTATTGAGTTTTGATTATTTTTCATATATCCTGGATGCAAGTTCTTAATCAGATATATGCTTTGAAAATATTTCCTTCTAGTCTATGCCTTGTTCTTTTCTTCTCTTAACAGTGTCTTTCACAGAGTGGATATTTTCGATTTGATGAAGTCCAGTGTATTAACTTTTGCTTTATGGATCATGCTTTCAGTATCATATCTAAAACATCTTTGCCCAGCCCAAGGTCACAATGGTTTTCTCCTATAATTGTTCCAGCACCAATTGTTGAAAAGACCACCTTTTCTCCACTGAACTATTTTGTGTCTTTGACAAAAATCAGTTGTCCAGGGCTTCCCTGGTGGCGCAGTGGTTGAGAGTACACCTGCCGATGCAGGGGACATGGGTTCATGCCCCGGTCCGGGAAGATCCCACATGCCGCGGAGCTGCTGGGCCTGTGAGCCATGGCCGCTGAGCCTGCGCGTCCACAGCCTGTGCTCCACAACGGGAGAGGCCACAACAGTGAGAGGCCCGCGTACCGCAAAAAAATAATAATAATAATAAAAAAAAATAAAACAGTCTATTGGATTTTCTGCATAACTAATTATATCATCAGGTAAAGGAGAATGCCACAATATATTAAAAGATGACTATACCATATCCAAGTTGAATTTTTCTAGGGAAAGAAATGTAGGCTCAGAATTAGAAAATCTAGCAATTACATCAACAGATTAAACACAAATATCACACAAAATCAGGAGCAGGAGAGAACATGATTTAGTTTTTCCTCCATCAGCTGGGGAACTTTTAATTTGGTGTCACTGACTCACAGAACTAAAAGTGACAGCAATAACAGCTAACATTTACAGAACACTTACAATGAGCCAAGAGTGTGCCAAGAGCTTTATAGGCATTATCCATTTAATACTCAACCTTTAATTCCCACTGCAACCCTCTGAGCAAGATATTAATTAACATTTTTATACAAAAGGAAATGAAGCCTCAGAGAGTTGATATAACTTGCCCAAGGTCACACAGTAAAGTAGCTGAGCTAGTTTTTTTTGTTGCTGTTGTTCTTGTTTTTTAGCAGTAGAATTGTTTTTTAAAAAATAGAATCTTATGTCAAAACCCTCTGTATAAAACAAAGCAGAACTGTGGGTGAACACCCTTAAGGCAGTGCAAAAACACTGAGAGTTATCATTAAGAAACATACCTTGAATTCTTCTGCTAAAAGTACCTCTACCAGTTAGGCTGCTTTGATTACTCCTGTACCCCAGTGCTCAGAGCAGCACCTGGCACATAGGAGGCATTCAATAAGTATTCCTGAATGGGGGAAAAAAATATATATATGTATACATACACATAATCTCAATAGTTATTAAAATATATTTGATAAGCTTTAAATAACTCCCCATTATTAAATGAAGCATCTTAAAATAGAAACAAAATATTCCTTTAACTTGCTAAGAAATATCTTTCCCAAATCAACATCCAACATCATAAGTCATGGTGAAACACAAGAGAAACACAAGTAAAGCAAAAAGCAACAAAAGATAAAGCTCTTAAAACAAGGGCACCACCTTTAGGAAATTTGACATAATTCACTAGGACAGAATAAAGAAGCATAATACATAAACATTCAAAAAGAAGATAAAATATTAATACTACTTTTTGTTGGTGGAGCTTTTAGCTTTTAACATTATGTTCAGAGGGGTGTGATTTCATCCTCACTATATTTCTTTTTCCCTGTAACTTCTATCTTCAATCTATCCTAAGTATACCTTTAATATACTCACCTGCCTTGTTTTTGTTAGCTGGCTATAAGCTCCTGGAGAGGAAAGACTGCTGGATTGGTACCTGGGTATTCAGGGTGTATAGCAGGGAAATTTATACCTAATAAACAAATGAATGAGTGCTGCATTTGGGGGTGCTGTGGAGGCAATAAACACCATTTTCATAGGTACTGAAACCAAGCGCAACCCTTTGGGACTCTCCCCATGTCCCCTGTCTCTTGAAGTAAAAGACTTTGCTTCAGGCTGCCCCTGAGTTTCAAAAGGCTGGCTCAAGAGTTAAGGATTAGGAATATGTGAACATGTAGTAACAAAGAAAAACTGTTGGGCTAGGAACCTGGTAACAATTTAAATAATAGGTCAGCCATATAGCAGAGTCATGGCAGTTTTAGTTCCCCCCTAAAGGACGTAGATAACAATGTCTGATGCACATTACCGGTTTTTACAGAAACCAGACTTTCACCAGATGGAAACTGCTAACTACAAGCACATGGACCCCAGACTAATTGAGACCAGAAGGTTGATGATGTTGATGCCCCAAATATCCTGTTACCTCACTACCAACCAATAAGAAGAATGTCCACCAGCTGATCAGGCACCCTGCAACTCACACCCCTAAAGTTGCCTTTAAAAACCCTTGCCTAATCAAAACTACAATGAGGTACCACCTCACACCAGTCAGAATGGCCATCATTAGAAAGTCTACAAATAACAAATGCTGGAGAGGGTGTGGAGAGAAGGGAACCCTTTTATACTGTTGGTGGGAACGTAAATTGTTGCAGCCACTATGGAAAACAGTATGGAGGTTCCTTAGAAAACTAAAAATAGAGTTGCCATATGATCCAGCAATCCCACTCCTGGGCATATACCCAGAAGAAACTATAATTTGAAAAGATACATGCACCCGTATGTTTATAGCAGCACTATTTACAATAGCCAAGACATGGAAACAACCTAAACGTCCATCAAAGTTGAACGGATAAAGAAGATGTTGTATATATATATATACACAATGGAATACTACTCAGCCATTAAAAAGAATGAAATAATGCCATTTGCAGCAACGTGGATGGACCTAGAGATTATCGTACTAAGTGAAGTAAGTCAGAAAGAGAAAGACAAATACCATATGATATCACTTATATGTGGAATCTAAAATAAGATACAAATCAACATATCTAGGAAACAGGAACAGACTCACAGATATAAAGAACAGCCTTCTGGTTGCTAAGGGGGAGGGGGTTTGGGAAGGGATGGATTAGGAGTAGGGATTAGCAGATGCAAACTATTATATATAGGATGGATAAACAACAGGGTCCTACTGTATAGCACAGGGAACTATATTCAGTATTCTGTGACAAACCATAATGGAAAAGAATATATAATATTATATGTATGTATGTATAACTGAGTCACTTTGCTGTACAGAAGAAATTAACATAACATTGTAAATCAACTATACTTCAATAAAATAAAAAATTTTAAAATTTAAAAATTAAAAAAAACAAAACAAAACAAACCTTGCCTGAAAGCCATCAGGGAGTTCGGGTCTTTTGAGCACTAGCTGCCCATTCTCCTTGCTTGGTGCCCTGCAAATAAACACTGTACTTTCCTTCACCACAACCTGGTGTCAGTACATTGGCTTTGCTGTGCATCGGGTGAGCAGACCCAAATCCAAGTTCAGTAACAATGTACAGCACATTTTAACAAATTCTAAAAGCACAAACCTTTACATTCTCAAGGTGTTTCTTCTCTATTATTAATGTGTGAGGGATGTTTCCCACCTCAACCCCCATCCTCAGGCCTGGGAGGGCAGACATCAGTGCCCACTACCTAAAATCAGGAGGTGTATGGTGCCCACATGTGCTCATCTCATAAACGGTGATTGGTCATTCCAATCAAAACTCTATTCACTCTCTGAGTCAAACTCATCAAGTCCTCAAAAATTCTAAATCTTTTGCTACTTTTCCCCTTAAAAATTTTAATAGACTTTATTTTTTTCAGAGCAGTTTTAGGTTCACAGCCTGAGTTTAATCCCTGATTGGGGAACTAAGATCCCACAAGCTGCATGCCAAAAAAAAAATTCCATACACATAGAAAAGTTTAATGAATAGAACGACACATACCCATATACTCTCCACCCAGGTCAAACAATTATTAACTTTTTGCCATATTTGCTTGCTCTCTCTTCCTCCCCGCCCTGCCACTTGTACGGTTATTGAATCCTTGAAAGTAAATTTAGACATCATGACTTTTCACCCCTACACATTTCAACATGCATCTTCCAAGAATAAGGACAATCTTCTATAGAGACACAATACCATTATCACATATAAGAAAATTAAGTCTCTGGAAACCCAAATCTCTACACACATTTCATTAAAATGTACATCTCACTTTCATTACTTTAAAAACAATATGGCTGTTACTTGCAATAAGTTTTCCATCCCTGGTAGCAGAAACCACTTTCAATAAGCATTATAAAAATAAAATGGCAAGAGAGGACAAAATTATCACAATCATCAAATTAAAATAACAAAAAGTTAACAATAGTTTCATAATATCATTGAATATATATCTTTGTTTGAACATTCCCAAATGTTCCAAGAATGTCTTCTGAAGTTTATTTGTGCTTTAACTAAAAGGCAATCTAGGTCCATGCACTGCATTTGGTTGTTACGCCTCTTTAGCTATTTTAATTTACAATAGCATTCACAATTTTCTTGGGCAAGACTTAGGCAAGAGGGCACATTTTAGAGTGTCCCACACATCACACACACACACACACACACACTAATCTGGCACTCGGCAATGGTTCAGGACAATCCAAAACCCTAAGCATCAGCTCTTGTGTCTAACACCAGTCAGGCCTCAGAAAAACACTTCTCCACAGCCCTTGCCCTATGTTCTTAAAATAAATATCATAAAGTCCTGTGAGTTGCACCATTATCAAAGCCAGAGATAAACACTCTGTCAAGCTTTGGAGGATGGGAAGGAGTTGAGTGACAGAAGCACTTAGGTAAGAGTAAAGAGGAGTTTCCCTCTCAGATGAAAGAACACCAGAAGTTATTGCATAATGAAATATTTCCCAGCAGTGAAAAGCATTCTCTCTCTCTCTTTTTCAAATAGTCCAAGTTGTGATTCTGGAGGGATTCATAAATGTTTGATATTAGTAGTTGCTCAGGGTAGCTGTGTGGGGTTGAATAGTGTCTCCCCAAAATTCTTGTCTACTCAGAACCTCAAAATGTGACCTTATTTGGAAACAAGTTCTTTGCAGACATAATCGGTTAAGATAAGGTCATACTGAATATTACAGTGGGTCCTAAATCCAATGACTGGTATCTTTATAAGGAGAGGAGAGGACACACACACACACACACACACACACACACACACACAGAAGAAAGCCATGTGAAGATGGAGGCAGAGACTGGAGTGGTGCAGCTATAAGCCAAGGAATGCCAAGAACATTCTTTAATTTCTTTCAGCAATGTTCTGTACTTTTCATTGTACAAATCTGTCATTTCTTGGTTAATTCCTAAGTATTTTATTCTTTTTGATGCTATTATAAATAGAACTGTTTTTGTAATTTCCTTTTCAGATTGTTCACTGTTCACATATAGAAATGCAACTGATTTTTGTGTGTTGAATTTGTATCCTGCTACTTTGCTCAATTCATTTGTTAGCTCTGAAAGGTTTTTTTGTGTGTAATCTTTAGGGTGTTCTACATACAAGATCATATACACAAATAGAGATAACTTTACTTCTTCCTTTCCAATCTGGAAGTCTTTTATTTCTTTTTCTTGCCTAACTGGTCTGCTGGAACTTCCCTAGTACCATATTGAATAGAAGCAGTGAAAGCAGACATTCTTGCCTTGTTCCTGATCTTAGAGGAAATGCTTTCAGTCTTTCACCATTGACTATGGCACTGTGGATTTTTCATATATGACTTTAATTATGTTGAGGTAGTTTCCTTCTATTCCTAGTTTGTTGTGTGTTTTATCATGAAAGGATGTTGAATTTTGTCAAATGCTTTTCCTGCATTAATTAAGATGATCATGTGTTTTTTTTTCTTTCATTCTGTTGATGTGGTATATTACATTGATCGATTTTCATTTGGTGAACCATCCTTACATTCTAGGAATAAATCTCGTACTTGGCCTTGGTTTATAGTCCTTTTAATATGCTGATAAATTATGTTGCTAGCATTTTGTTGAGGATTTTTGAATCAATGTTCATAAGGATATTGGCCTGTAGTCTTCTTTTCTTATAGTATCTTTGTATGGCTTTGGTATCTGATTAATGCTGGTCTCACAGAATGTGTTAGAAAGTGTTCCCTCCTCTTCAATTTTTGGGGAAAAGTTTGAGAACAATTGGTATTAGTTCTTTTTTAAATGTTTGGTAGAATTGACCAGTGAAGCCATCAGGTCAAGGCTTTTCTTTGTTGAGAGATTTTTCTTATTGCTGATTCAATCTCCTTACTAGTTACAGGTCTTTTCAAATTTTCTATTTCTTTATGATTTAGTCTTGGTAGGTTTTGTGTTTATAGGAATTTGTCCGTTTCATCTAGGTTACCCAATTTGTTAGAGTACAATTGTTCACAATACTCTCTTATAATCCTTTCTGTAGAATCCATAGTAATACCCCCAGTTTCATTTCTGATTTTAATAAATTAAGTCTCTTTTTTCTTAGTCCATCTAGGTAAAGGTTTGTTAATTTTGTTGACCTTTTAGAAGAACCAACTTTTGGTTTCATTGGTCTTCTCTATTGTTTTCTATTCTCTATTTTGTTTATCTCTGCTCTAATATTTATTATTTCCTTCCTTCTGTTAGCTTTGGGCTTATCTGCTCTTCTTTTTCTAGTTCCTTAAGTTGTAAAGTTCGATTGTTGATTTAGTATCTTTCTTATTTTGTAATGTAAGCATTTATAGCTATAAATTTCCCCCTTAGCATTGCTTCCACTACTTCTAATTTTCCCCAAGATTTCTCCTTTGATTTATTGCTTGTTTAAAAGTGTTGTTTAATTTCCACAACTTGGTGAATTTTCCAGTTTTCCTTTTTTTTTTTCTGTACACGGGCCTCTCACTGTTGCGGCCTCTCCCATTGCGGAGCACAGGCTCCGGACGCGCAGGCTCAGCGGCCATGGCTCACGGGCCCAGCCGCTCCTCGGCACGTGGGATCCTCCCGGACCGGGGCACGAACCCGCATCCCCTGCATCCGCAGGCGGACTCTCAACCACTGCACCACCAGGGAAGCCCCTGCAGTTTTCCTTTTGTGATTAATTTCTAACTTCATCCCATTATGGTCAGATAAGATAAATACTTTGTACGTATCCTTCTTTTAAATCTGTTGAGACTTCATTTGCCACCTAACTTATGGTCTATCCTGGAAAATGTCCCATGTACACTTGAGAATAATGTGTATTCTACTGTTGTTGGGTAGAGCGTTCTGTATACGTCTGTTAGAGTTAGTTGGTTTTTTGTGTTAAGTCCTCTATTTCCTTACTTATCCACTGTCTAGTTGTTCTATCCATTAGCATGAATGGAGTATTGAAATCTCCAACTATTACTATTTCTCCTTTCAATTTCAGTTTTTGCTTTATATATTTTGATAGTTGGTCATTAGGTGTGCATATGTTATAATTTTATATCTTCTTGTGTAGTAAACCTTTTATTAATATATAATGTCCTTATTTGTCTCTTATAAACTTTTGATTTAAAGTCTATTTTGTCTGATACCATATAGCCCCCCCCCCTTTTGTTTACTGTTTGCTTGAAATATCTTTTTCCATCCTTTCACTTTCAACCTGTTTGTGTCTTTGGATCATATATTTTTACCCATTCTACCAATCTCTATCTTTTGATTGGAGAGTTTAATCATTTACAATTAAAGTAACTACTGATAAGGAGGAACATGCTTCCATCATTGTGCTATTTGTTTTCTGTATGCTCTTTAGCTTTTTTGTCCCTCATTTCCTGCATTACTGTCCTCTTTTGTGTTTAGTTGATTTTTTGTAGTAAAATGTTTAAATTCCTTTCACATTTCCTTCTGTGTATATTCCATAGCTGTTTTCTTTGTGGTTACTATGGGATTACATTTAACTCCCTAAAGTTATAACACTCTAATTTGCATTTATACCACCTTATCTTCAATAACACACAAAACTCTTGTTCATTTACAGCTCCATCCCCACCCTCTTTAGGTTATATATTTCACAATATTACATCTTTAAATATTGTGTGCCCCCTAAATAAATGAATAATTATTGGTAATGGATTAGTCTCTTCAATAAGGTTGAAAACAAGACTTAGAGTTACAAACCAAAGTTACAGTTATGCTAGCTTTTACTAATAATTGGGGTTTCTCTCTTTAAATGTATTAGTCCCTTAAATCATGTAGAAAACAAAAAGCACAGTTACAAACCATTGTTATAATACTAGCTTTTATAATTTCCCATGTATTTACCTTTATTGAGATCTTTATTTCTCCATACAGCCTCAAGTTACTATCTAGTGTCTTAATTCTACTCTGCAGGACTCACTTGAGCATTTCTTGCAAGGCAAGTCTAGTGGTCAGGAACTCCCTCAGCTTTCATTTATGTGGGAATGTCTTAACTTCTCCCTCACTTTGAAAGACAATTTTGCTGGGTACAGAATTCTTAGTTGACAGGTTTTTTTCCCTTTCAGCACTTTGACCCTCTGTCTTCTGGCCTCCAAAGTTTCTGATGAGTAATTTTCTGGATATCTTATTGAGCATCCTTTGTATGTGCTGATTTGCTTCTCTCTTGCTGCTTTCAAGATTCTCTCTTTGTCTTTGTCTTTTGATTATAATGTGTCTCAGGGCAGCTCTTTCTGAGTTCATGTTACCTGGAGTTTGTTGAACTTTATGGATATTTATATTCATGTCTTTCATGAAATTTGGGGACTTTTCAACCATTATTTCTTCAAATATTCTCTCACTGTGCTCTCTCTCTCTCTCTCCATTTTCTAGGACACCCATGATTCGTGTGTTGGTTTCCTTGATGGTATCCCACAGGACCCTTAGGTTGTGTTCACTTTTCTTCAATCTTTTTTTTTTTCTGTGTCTCATACTTGATAATTTCCATTATTTATATTCAAGCCCACTAATTCTTTCTTTTGCTTGCTCAAGTCTGCCTTTGAATCCCTCAACTGAATTTTTCAGTTCAGTTATTGTACCTTTCAGCTTCAGAATTTCTTTTTGGTGTCTTTTTAGGTTTTCTATCCCTTTATTGATATTTTCATTTTGTTCACACATTGCTTTCTTGACTTTCTCCACATCTTCCTTTAGTTCTTTGAGAATTTTAAAACAGTTGTTCTAAAGTTTTTGTCTAATATATCTGCCATTAGGTCCTTTTCAAGGACAGTTTCTGTTAATTTTTTTTCCTTTGAATGGCCATACTTTCCTGTTTCTTTGTATGCCTTGTAATTTTTTTTTGTTGAACACTGGGCATTTGAATCTAAGGAAGTGGTAATTCTGGACATCAGATTCTTCCCCTCCCCCAGGGTTTGTTGTTTTTATTGTTTTCATGGAAGTTTCAGGGTTTTTTTCTTGTTGTTGTTGTTGTTGTTTTTAATTGTTGTAGGCTGTCTGTGTGCAGAGGATCAGCCTGAGGTGTAAACTTAAGTTCTTCTCAGGTCCTTTCTGAGCCTTTTCTTGGATATGCACTGTCGCTTCCTAATTTTCCCCATATGTGTAGTTGTTTTTCAATGTCCTTGTTTTTAATGTCTGGCTCTCAAAAGAGGAAAAAGTAAAAATGAAGTGGGGAGAAAAGGCACCAGCCAGATAAGTCGCCTGGAAGTCGGTTTAGCTGGAGAGAGAGGGGCTCACAACAATAGGGGAAGGTTCAACAACCTCAGCTGCCCACCTCTTTGTCTGTGATCAAAAGCGGTCAGAGCACAGATCCCTGATATTTGGAGGACAGGGTCCTTGCTGCCCTCTGGCTCCCACAAGCTGCATGCAAATTGCTCCTGGAACACAAGCATAGCAGCCTGTCGCACGGCTGGGGGTGTTGGATGGGTAGCTGCTACTGTGCTGAGAGATGAGACTGACTGAAATGAACCGCAATTTACCATTAAGCTTTCCTCTGGAAGTTGTTAAGCCTTCAACAGACTCCAGAGTCCCAAAACAGTTATATCAGACAGACACTGCCAGCGTAACTGTTGTCTGGGGGGGAGACAGATTCCTAGTGCTTCTTACTCTGCCATCTTCCCGCTGCTTGCCATAGTTATTTAGGCTGAACGGCTTAGATCAGTAGTTCTAACTACAAAGCAAAAGGGAATTTGTGGGGCAAAGGAGCATGTTAAATGACACCACAGGGATACGATCAGTGAAATCCAGACTGCAGGAACTCTGAAAGGCAGTGACCTAGCTTTGTCAAAAGTTAATTTTAGTGGAATAAAAAGAGACAGGAAGGAAGCTACAGCTTAAAAGAGACTTAAACACACAAAATCAAGTGTAATGTGTAAACCTCACTTGGATGCTGACTTGAGAAAAGGAGAAAAGATATTTTTACAAGACAGGTAAGGAAATCTATTCATTGATTGGCTATTTAACCCTATGAGGTATTTTAAATTCTATTAGACATGAGAACTGAAACTATGCATTTCAACACGACTTAATGGTTTGTTCCAAGAAAGTCTTGCCTAGAAGGATAAGTCTGTAAAACAATAAATAATTCATTATTTACCCCCGGAAATTCATGCAAACCAATTTATCTAAGCAAACAGTTTATTCACCTGGGCAAACAGCTCCCCTTTCAGGATTACAGATTGCTGACATAGGCAAAGAGCTCACTTATTACACAACAGTTTGCTTATCAAGGCTTGTTTCAAGACTATTGTTTCGTTGTGTTCACCAACCCTATATTATTGTGCCATAATCGTTGCTTAATCTTATCCAGTTCCTTGCTTTGAAAAACCCATCTTAAGTAGCCTTACTTAATTTTCCCCTTTGGGGCACTACTGACATTCTGTGGTCTTTGTGAGAGCCAACTGTTAACAGGTATAATAATATTTTTCTAGCATATTTATTTAAAAGGGGGGCTTAACATATCTGGACAAAACTGTAATTCAAAGATACATGCACCCCAAAATTCATAGCAGCACTATTTACAATAGCCAAGACATGGAAGAAACCTAACTGTCCACTGACAGATGAATGGATAAAGAAGATGTGGTGTATATATACACAATGGAATATTAGCCATAAAAAAGAATGAAATAATGTCATTTACAGCAACATAGATGGACCTAGAGATCATCATACTAAGTGAAGTAAGTCAGAAAGAGAAATACAAATATCATGTGATGTCACTTACATGTGGAATCTAAAATATGACACAAATGAACCTATCTATGAAACAGAAATAGACTCACAGACACAGAGAACAGACTTGTAGCTGCTAAGGGGGAGGGGGTTTGGGAAGGGATGGATTAGGTGTTTGGATTTAGCAGATTCAAACTATTATATACAGGATGGATAAACAGCAAGCACAGGGAACTATATTCACTATCCTGTGATAAACCACAATGTAAAAGAATATAAAAAGTAACGTGCATATATATATATACATATATACATATATATGTATAACTGAATCACTTTGCTGTACAGCAGAAATTAACACATTGTAAATCAACTATACTTCAATTTAAAAAAACAAAAAAGGGGGGATTTATATTTTTGAGGAAATATACTGAAGGATTTACAAATTTAATGAAACAAAGTCTGAGATTTGCTTCAATGTAATATGGGATGGAGAGAGGTGGGGGCATAGAAGAAATAACATCGACCATAAGTTGAAAATTGCTGAAGCTCATTCGTAGTTACATAGGGTTTCCTATACTATTTCTTATGTATATGTTTGAAATCGTCCAAAATAAAAGCTTTTTTTTAAGTTGAGAGTTACATTAAAAATAAATAAATTTATTTATTTATTTACTTACTTACTTACTTACTTACTTTTGGCTGCGTTGGGTCTTCGTTGTTGCGCACGGGCTGTCTCTAGTTGCCGCAAGCGGGGGCTGCTCTTCGTCGTGGTGTGCGGGCTTCTCATGGCAGTGGCTTCTCTTGCTGCAGAGCTCGGGCTCTCGGTGCGCGGGCTAAGTAGTTGTGGCGCACGGGCTTAGTTGCTCCGCGGCATGTGGGATCTTCCTGGGACAGGGCTCAAACCCGTGTCCCCCGCATCGGCAAGCAGATTCTCAACCAGGTGGACTGTTCCCTGCGCCACCAGGGAAGTCCCCAAGAGCTTTTTTAAGTGTGCTACTCAAACCACATCATTGGAGCTATGCTTGATCTTCCTCTCTTCCTCTCCTATCCTATTAGCATATCTAACCTTCAAATTTCCTCTAGAATCTGACCATTTCTCATGACCTCCACTGCTATTTCCCTGGTCCGAGCCTCGACATTTTCCCACCTTGGTTATTGCAATGGTCTCTATGTTTCAACCTTTGCCCTTCCCCAATCCCCTTCTATTCTCAACACAGCAGCCAGAGAGATCCTTTTTAAAAATAAGTCTAGGGAATTCTCTGGAGGTCCAGGGGTAAGGACTTGGCACTTTCACTGCTGGAGCCCGGATTCTATCCCGGGTCGGGGAACTAAGATCCCCCAAGCTGCGCAGCGAGGCCAAAAAAACACCAAAAAGGCTAAGAGTCAAGGTCAAAGTTGTTACAACGGCCTACAAGGTCCTACACTCTCTATACCAACCCCTTTCTCTCTGACCCCCTCCCCTAAGACACATGCCTCGGGCCCCTCTACCCCCTCTACTCCAGCCACACTGACCTCCTTCCTGTTCTGCTAAGGCACCAGGCACACTCCTGCCTCAGGACCTTTGCACTTGCTGTTCCTTCTGGTGCCTCCTTCAGGTCTTCACACAAATGTCCCCTTCTCAAGGAGACCTTCACTGACCATCCTATATAAAACTGCTACCATCTCCCCCAACCCAGGCACTCCCTCTTCCCCACCTGTTTTTTCTCCTTTGCACTCATCGCCATCATATGTCAAACTTTACGGTATTTAGTGTCTCCCTCCTTAGAAAACAAGTCCCACATGAGCAGGGATTTCTGTCTGTTTTGTCCCTGCAGTAGCCCCAGTGCCTGGAACAGTGCCTGGAACAGAATAGGCGCTCAGTAAATATTTATCCAATGACTTTGGTCACTATTGTCTTCCCTACGGTGTCCTCGGCCACTTCACTGTTCCTCCAGTGTTCAAATTTAGGTGCTAAATCCAGGTGGGATACTTGGGAAAGCAAGTTTGAATTTTAAAAAAATTGTCCTAGCGGAAGAGAGGCAGGGCCTTAGCACTGCAGTCTACAGCGGTGCATGTAAATGATGCACCGTGGAGCAGAACACGGTGAAGGGTGCCTCTGGGGTGGTGCCCCCCAGTGGTGGACCCAGGTCTTTAGACAATGGCATGACCCATAAATGATCTAGTGTGCTAGCAGATTGGAAAAGATGCTCAATTTCCCTCCCTGGAAACCCAGGAAATGTAAACTAAAACAACAATAAATTACCTTGGCAGTTTTCCAAACAAGGGAAGGAACTAGTCAGAAATGAGCAAAATTTGTTCAAGACAAGCTTTCTTTTTTTTTTTAAACCCTACATTTGTTTATTTATTTATTTTTGGCTGTGTTGGGTCTTCGTTTCTGTGCGAGCACTTTCTCTAGTTGTGGCAAGTGGGGGCCACTCTTCATCACGGTGCGCGGGCCTCTCACTATCGTGGCCTCTCTTGCTGAGGAGCACAGGCTCCAGACGCGCAGGTTCAGTAGTTGTGGCTCACGGGCCTATTTGCTCCATGGCATGTGGGATCCTCCCAGACCAGGGCTCGAACCCGTGTCCCCTGCATTAGCAGGCAGATTCTCAACCACTGTACCACCAGGGAAGCCCCAAGACAAACTTTTTTTTTTTTTTTCTTTTTTTTTGCGGTATGCGGGCCTCTCACTGTTGTGGCCTCTCCCATTGCGGGCCTCTCACTGCTGTGGCCCCCCCCACCGCGGAGCACAGGCCCCGGATGCGCAGGCCCAGCGGCCACGGCCCACGGGCCCAGCCGCTCCGCGGCACACGGGATCCTCCCAGACCGGGGCACGAACCCGCATCCCCCGCATCGGCAGGCGGACCCCCAACCACCGCGCCACCAGGGAGGCCCCCAAGACAAACTTTTAATGCAGTGTTTTGATTTTCTCAGCATGTCTCAAGACAAATGACTCAGATTCCTGAGTTGTTTTTTTTTTTTTTTTTTTGCAGTACGCGAGCCTCTCGCTGTTGTGGCCTCTCCCGTTGCGGAGCACAGGCTCCGGACACACAGGCTCAGTGGCCATGGCTCATGGGCCCAGCCGCTCCGCGGCATGTGGGATCTTCCCGGACCGGGACATGAACCCGTGTCCCCTGCATCGGCATGCGGACTTTAAACCACTGCGCCACCAGGGAAGCCCCCTTCTATGTTCTTTTCCAGAACCTGATGGCCCACTCATAGCCACCGCAGCCACTGCTGGTCCAAATCTGTGGCCCAGAGGGTTTCACGAATCTTTCTGTAGGTACCAAACTTGTGTGCCTCGGTGTGGGAGACAGAATAATGCCCTCCCTAAAATGTCCACGTCCTAATCCCTGGGACCTGGGACTATGTGACCTTACATGGCAAAAGAGATTTTGCAGGTGTGATTAAGGTAAGGATAGTGAGATGGAGAGGTTATCATGGGTTATCAGGAACGGTCCAGTGTAACTACCGAGGTCCTTATAAGAGGGCGGCAGGAGGATCAGAGTCAGAGAAGGAGATGTGACAACAGAAGCAGAAATCAGAGTGACGTGGCCAGGAGCCAAGGAATACAGGCAGCCTCTGGAAACTGGAAAAGGCAAGGAGTGGATTCTCTTCTAGAACCTCTTTAAGGGAGACGGCCTTTGATTTTAGCCCAGTAAGACCTATTTAAGATTTCTGATCTCCAGAACGGTAAGTAAGCCTGTGTTATTTTATGCCACTAAGTTTGTGGTCATTTGTTACAGCAGCAATTGGAAACTAATACACTCAATTCAAGCAATGTCTGGGCGACTTGGTGGTGTTTGCAGTTGTACGTCTGAATTTTCTTTATTCAAACAGGAAATACAATCTCATGGTTCAAATACTGAATTCTCAAAATTCAGTAAGTGTATCCAAGTACCATGGAAAATTGTTTCTCAGTATTTAGCTAAACATACGCATACCCTTTAACCCTGCACTTCCAGCCCAGCCTAGGTACTCAACAGGAGTGCACAGGTATGTCCACCAAAGGACCTCTACAAGAATGTTCCTAGCAGCAATATTTGTAGTTGCCAAAAATTGGAAGCAATCCAAATGCCTGTAAACGGTAGAATGGATAAATAAAGACTCATCATTTCACACCCAGCCTCCTTGGGCCCTGAATCTTTCCCCTTCACAGTGTGAAGGAGTGAGTATCAATGTGTCTGGAAGAGTATGATGCATTATGAATAGTTAAAATATCAACAGTCAGTATTTATGGAGGGTTTCCGACCACAGCAGGGTTTGAAGCACTTTACATGGGTCCACTCACCTCTTCCTCACAACAATACTGTGAGGTCAGTGCTTTTACTATCCCCATTTTACAGATGAGGAAACTGAGGCACAGAAAGTCTAAGTAAGATGCTAAAGCATGCTTACTAGTGCAGAGCAAGAATTTGAACCCCAGCAGTCTGGCTCCACTGTGAGAGACACAGAAAGCCAGGAGTAGGGTATAGCCTGGGGGTGCCAAGCTTGCCCCTAGGCAGCTGGGAAATGTGGGACCCTCAGGACTCAAGCTGCAAGAGGCCAGCTGCCTCAAGGCCCTGTCTGGAAGCACTTTCTAATCATTGGGCTGTCCCAACAAATGGGCAGCCTTCCCAGGAAGTTGATGGGCACAGGTTGAGGGTGACGCTGATAAAGTCCTTCCAGCTCCACGCTGGGTGATAGGACATTTGTTCCTGGTGCGATGGTCAGTGCTGAAGAAGCCCTTAGGGATGCCGTGATAAGAGTGGAGAGAGCTGGGAGCATCTTCAGCGTTGCAAAAGCCCAACACTTAGCCCAGATTCTTTGCTCTGGGCCACAGTAGGATCTCTGAGTGGCTGGGACATACCTGTGTCTCTCAGTGCTCTGAGATCAAGAACCAAAAATTTTGAGTTCTGGGCTTCCCTGGTGGCACAGTGGTTAAGAATCCGCCTGCCAATGCAGGAGACACAGGTTCGAGCCCTGGTCCAGGAAGATCCCACATGCCACAGAGCAGCTAAGCTCATGCGCCATAACTACTGAGCCTGTGCTCTGGAGCCCGTGAGCCACAACTACTGAGCCCGTGTGCCACAACTACTGAAGCCCGCAGCCTAGAGCCTGTGCTCCACAACAAGAGAAGCCACCGCAATGAGAAGCCCACGCACCGCAACGAAGAGTAGACCCCACTCGCCACAACTA
Organism: Mesoplodon mirus; assembly: GCF_964341445.2. Taxonomy (NCBI): domain Eukaryota; kingdom Metazoa; phylum Chordata; class Mammalia; order Artiodactyla; family Ziphiidae; genus Mesoplodon; species Mesoplodon mirus. Next base: position 54,247,735 of record NC_138995.1, read on the forward strand.
GGGAAAGCCTGCGGGCAGCAACATAGACCCATCTATGGGTCTAAGAAAAAAAAATTGAGTTCTGATTGGTAAAACACGGGGAAATTAATTAACACTCCAAATGCACCATGAGGGACCAAATGTGGAAGACTGAGCTTGGGTTTGCCAGATGAGCTGTAAAAGGATCACTGTTATTACGGACTTGGGCTTCTCAAAGCCTATGAGCCCTGAGGATATGGAGGTTACTCCAGACCAGGAACCAGGAAAAACACACACCCACAGTTACTGTAAGAATGACAGCTGCAGAGAGACCAGCCCCGCCATTCTGCATCCTGTGGTGCTGGAGAGATGGGAGTGTTAGGGGAACCACTGACTGAAACTGCCCGCCCTGGCCAGGCACCACAGTAACCATTTGCATGAGTTATCTTTTTTTTTTTTTTCGGTACGCGGGCCTCTCACTGCTGTGGCCTCTCCCGTTGCGGAGCACAGGCTCCGGACGCGCAGGCTCAGCGGCCATGGCGCACGGGCCCAGCTGCTCCGCGGCATGTGGGATCTTCCCGAACCGGGGCACGAACCCGTGTCCCGCATCGGCAGGCGGACTCTCAACCACTGCGCCACCAGGGAAGCCCTGCATGCGTTATCTTAAACAGGAGGTCCTGGTAATGCGGAACTATCACGCTACCACCAACCGGAAGAATTCGGGAAAGGTCAAAAGGAGAGAGGAAACTCCAGCCCATATGTCCTACCAGCCTCCCAGAGTCCTCGCTTGAATCCATCTTGGTTGAGTGATGCGAGCTCTACCAGGAAGGACCCTGAGTCAGAGTGATTGGCCAGAGAGAACCTGGAAACTAATCCTGTCACCATAAAACACGGGACTATGAGCCACGTGGCGGAGCAGTCCTCCTGGGGTCCCTTACCCTGCCGCTCTCCACCCGGGCGTCCCTTCCCAGTAAAGTCTCTTGCTTTGTCAGCACATGTGTCTCCTTGGACAGTTCATTTCCGAGTGTTAGACAAGAGCCCTGGAAGGGGTCCCCCCCTCCTGCAACAGGAGTGTCTGAATCCCTGCCTCATGCTCCTGTGCCAGGACAGCTGTCTCTATTCTGCTGGTGACAGCGTAGCCAGCCTCGCTTTTTGTATCCAGGGAAGTTCTAGAATCATCTGGGTCCAATCATTTTTACAAGCAGCAAAAGTTCTGGGAAACTGGCTTGTGGAAACCACTAAATCTTCCTCGCTTGTCAAATGGAGTTAATCATAGTCTGGCTATATAGAGCTGTTGTGATGATTAAGTGGCTTCTGCAGGGCATGCAGCATGGAAGGCGGGTTTGCAAAGCCCAAAGCTTACACAAGAACTAGGAGGAAAGATTTTGAAATGACTCAGAAGATCTTAGGATGCATGAAACCCTCATCTGCACCTTTATTTACAAACCAAGCCTTCACTGAGCCAAAGACAAAAATTCAGAAATACATAGCCAATGTATAATTGATTGATAGATAAATAGATAGATCTAAATTAATCCATTTAGATGAAAAACCTCAAATCAGATAATGATTATGATCAAATAAAGCACTCACTCCTCAACCAGCTAACGCGGATGCCTTCCAAACTTCCGGCCAGCTTCCTCTAGACAGCCACACCCAAACAAGAAATGCAGACACAACAGCTTCTTCCCGCATCCACTCTCTACTACTTTGTTCCCTTCCCCCCCCCACAAACCCTGTCCACCCTGACCCTGAGCATTTCCTTCAAAGAAGCATGAAACGGGGAGCTCCCTGGGATCCTCTGTCAAATGGCCTCTGACCTCTCCTGCTGGGGAGCGGAGCCCAAGATCTTTCAGCTGATGGGAACTATGGTAGATTGTACTTTGGGCCCAGTTCCTCACCCCTTCCTGTATCCATGCTCTTTACCATGTAACTTTGTAGTTATATGACTCTGGGTTGGCTGTGTGACTTGCTTTCACCAGCAGAATGAGTTGGAAGTGACAGAGTGCCAATCTCCAGCCTACGTCTTAATTGAGGGACCTGGCACATTTTTACCTGTACTTTTGCTTCCATGAGAACAAGCCTAGGCTAGCCTCTTAGAAAGGACAGACATGTGGAGCAAAACCAAGTTTCCCAGCCATCCCAGCCAAGACCAGGCTAGATCAGCCAACAGCAGATCCCCGGATATGTGGGTAAGCACAGCTGAGCCCAGGAAAACCATCCAGCCAAGACCAGGCTAAATCAGCCAACAGCAGATCCCCGGATATGTGCGTAAGCACAGCTGAGCCCAGGAAAACCATCCAGCCAAGCCCAGCCTAAAACTGCCCACCACAAACTTCGTGAGCTAAATAAATGCTACTGAGAGTCAGGGTGGTTTGTTACACAGCATTATTATAGCAAAAGCTAAATGATATGGGAAACCCGCAGGTCCCTGGTCCAATCTTTAAGCTGGGCTGCTTGGATCTGAATCCCATCTCTGCCGTTTCTCAGCTGAGTGACTTAACCTCCCTGTGCCCTAGATTCCTCATCTGTAAAATGGGATGATAGCAGTTTTACCTTGACAGATTGTTTCCATCACTCAGGGTCCTGATGTTTATTGAGCTCCTACTGCCCTGGGTGAGGTGGAAAGGACAGTGAGACAAAGTTCCCGCCCTCATGGAGCTGACATTCATGTGGGGCAGTTGCATAAAAAACAGAGACACGTACAAGAGGACGTCAGAAGAGAGAACTGCTACGAAGAGGAGTAAAGCAGAGTAGAGGGATGGAGGGCTGGGGGTGTGGAAGAAGAAATGCTGTTTCTCATAAGGTGGTCAGGGAAGCCCACTCAGAGGCGGTGACGCTCCAGCCGACAGGAGAATGAAGGAGAGGAAGCCGTCCAAAGATGGAGAGAGAGAGAGAGCTTTCTCAGCAGAGGGGATGGCCAGTGCAAAGGGCTGGGGCTGGACATGAGCTTGGTGTGTAGGAAGAACGGGAAGCAGGCTGGAGTGAAAAAGGCAGGAAGCAGAGTGGCAGGAGGTGATGTCTGAGAGCGGGGCAGTGACGGGATCATGAGAGTAAGGACTTTGCATTTTACTGTCATGACAATTAAATGGATAATATGTGGACAGTGCCTGGGTCATGATGAGTGTTCAGCAAGTGCCAGCTTTCACTTTACCGCTGGCATTTTCACCCACAAAATGCAGTGTCTCCCTGTTCCGGAGTCCCTAAGAGGAAAATCCCCATGGCATGGTTGCCCCTGCTGCAACTAAGAAGAGACTCACCAGGGAAATCTTTTTAATTTTAATTTTACATTGGAGTATAGTTGATTTACAATGTTGTGTTAGTTTCAGGTGTACAGCAAAGTAATTCAGTTATACACATACCTGTATCCATTCTTTTTCAGATTCTTTTCCCATATGGGTTATTACAGAGTCTTGAGTAGAGTTCCCTGTGCTATACCTGTAGGTTCTTGTTAATGGGAAATCTTGACAAGGGGGAATTTTCACTTTTGACTCTACCTGAGTGGGTATCCTTTGAATTTCTTTTTTAAAAAAATAAATTTATTTATTTATTTGTTTTTATCTTTGGCTGTGTTGGGTCTTCGCTGCGCACAGGCTTTCTCTAGTTGTGGTGCACGGGCTTCTCCTTGTGGTGGCTTCTCTTGTTGTGCAGCACGGGCTCTAGGTGCACAGGCTTCAGTAGTTGTGGCTCGCAGGCTCTAGAGCGCAGGCTCGGCAGTTGTGGCGCACAGGCTTAGCTGCTCCATAGCACGTGGGATCTTCCTGGACCAGGGCTCGAACCCGTGTCCCCTGCATTGGCAGGTGGATTCTTAACCACTGCACCACCAGGGAAGCCCAGAATTTCAACAGCAAGACTGAGTCCATGTATTATTTATGGAATAAACACACACACACACAAACACACACACACACAGCCTTTTCTCCACCATCGTGATGTGTACAGTTAGTTGACTCTGTTGGAGGGAGAAATGCCCTTCCTGCTCCGTTGAGTTTACTTTGCTCTGAATTTTTGTATCTGTGAGATTAAAGATGAGATTTTGATACAAATATGCTAAAAATGGCCAGTTATTTTACCAGCAAAATGGATTTATTCAGGAAGAGCAAAGTTCCTGAATTGCAATTCAGCACATGCAATCTATGGGGAATCATATGTAAGTCTGGAGAACAAGGGAGAAACCTTCTTTTATAAAGGAGAAGGGGGAGTTGGAAGGGGCTGCTGTAAACAGAGTTCACTGAAGGAAACTGGGAGTTCAAAGTGCAGCGGCTTTTCATTGGCCGAGCTGTGACAGACTCATTGGCCAGGCAGTTGCTGGGCAAGAAGAAATTCTTCCTTCCTCCTGCTGAGCAGTAAAGTAGTAACCTTGTTTCTGTTGGAAATGCAAAGGTCCCTTTTTTCTTGTAGGTCTGCCATTAACATGGACTGATAGAGGTTGAGAGCTCCCCCTTCTGGCCTCCGGAATCCATTTTAAATGAGGTTTCTGTTTATTAATTTTCACAAGAGTTTGGGCCAATCTGCCCAGGATTCAAATCCCGACTTTGCAACTCAACTTCGGGGCCTTGGGCGAGTTATTTCATCTCTTTCTTGTTTGGCTCACTAGGAAGGAGGTGGCCAAGGGGATCTGAGAGACACAAATGGTTTGTGCCCTAGTATGTACAGAAACGTTTGCTTATTTTTTCAAGAATTCAGTATATAGTATGAGCCCTACCCAAATCCCCAGAATATAGGAAATAACCATAAAAATAAAATGAATTATTTTTAAAACTGATAATAATCTGAAGACCGAAGACTTCCAAATTTATTCCCTTCTATCTCCAAGCTCATCTACAACCCCACACACCTTGACCTCATTCCTAGCAGTTTATTCCCACACTGACCTTGCCCTAGCAAATGCCTTTAATTTTACTCATACCTTCTATTAGGGGCTTTCCGTGACTCTCGACTCTGAGGGTACAACAGTGGGAAAAACAAACTCAGACCCTGCCCCAGAACATTCCTTAATACACAGTAGGTGCTCAATAAATGTTTTTAGAATTAATAAAATGGTCTCTCTCTCTCTCTCCCTCTCTCTTTTTTTTAAGTCCAAACTGGCAGAATAACAAGTTGACCACCCTATGTCTAACCTCCAATTTTGTCTTTGAAATTTGCTGTTTTGCAAGCTCCAAAGTGAGTTATAGGACAAAGTCCCAAAGCCAAGGTACTTTCCCAAATGGGTCCTGACCTATTTCCCCAGTCTCATCGCTGGGCTTCCCCCGACACAATGCTGCACCCTCTTCCCAGAACAAGGCGGATTCTCTCAGGCCTTTGCTACTTGTCCTTTAAAGCCCTGCTCCGACGTCACCTCCTCCAAGAAGACATCCTGGAACCCAGGCAGAGTCCATTTGTCTGGGTCTCTGGCGCAGGATTTAGCTGAATGTTGTCGACACATTAGCCAAATAGAAGTTCTCTGCAGAGACAGGGTAGATGCTAACTCAGCTGACAGTGCTCCTCCCAGCCACCAGAGGGCGCTTTCGAAACACCAACCTGACTTCTTGGCTTAAAACTCCCACAGTGGCTCCCAGTTAGTTACTCTTAGCAGTTCAGATTCCTGCTGGTTCAAATCCTGGGTCAGCCACTTCCTCGTTCTGAAACGCTGAGCTAGAGACCACCTCTCCAGACCTCTGTTTCTCCATAGGGTCATCAGGTGGATTAAATACATTGTTTCCTATAAAGCTCTTGGAAGAATGTCTCTTAGGATGTTCTCAGTACAGTTAGCTGCTGCATCACTCAGAGTCTAAGCGGGAAACAGCAAATCCAAACTGAGCGACTGGGGAGAGTTTAATAAAAAGATTATTTACTATTAGCCACAAAAAAAAAAAGAAATATTGCCATTTGCAGCAAAATGAACGGGCCTAGAGAATATCATACTAAGCGAAGATGGAGAGAGAAAATATTGTATGATATCACTTATATGTGGAATCCAAAAAAAATAATACAAATGAATCTATATACAAAACAGAAACAGAGTCACAGACATAGAAAACAAACTGATGGTTACCAAAGGGGAAAGGGAGGGGGAAGAGGGATAAATTAGGAATATGGGATTAACAGACACAGACTACTATGTATACAACAGATAAGCAACAGGGATTTAGTGTATAGCACAGGGAACTATATTCAATATATTGTAATAACCTATAATGGAAAAGAATCTAAAATACACATACACACACACAAAACGGAATCACTTTGCTGTATACCTGAAACTACACAATATTCTAAATCAACTATATTTCAATTAAAAAAAATAAAAGACTATTTACAAAGATGGAGCAGTGAGCAGGGAAACCACAAGGGTGGTGCAGCACTTCAGGCCTAGAAAGATGGGAGCTTTGATTACCCCCAGGCTTGAAAGAACCCAGATGTGTGTGGAGTGGACCTCCAGACAGGAGCTATGGCCTTGGGTGGAAAGACACAGTCAGCTGGAGGCAACCGCCATATCAGGGAGGGAGTTGGGGAAATAAACACCCCTCCTTCCAATCTCTTGTCAGTGTCCCCACTGGCCAACCCAGACAGGAAACTAGAGGTCAAGAAAGCCCATGGTAGTCCATAGTGATCAGCCTCCCAAGGTTGGATCCTATTCCCAAGAGTATGACAGGGAAAGGTGGAGAGCAGACCTGAAAGAGCAAACAAAAAATATCCAGGGCTTCCCTGGTGGCGCAGTGGTTGAGAGTCCGCCTGCCGATGCAGGGGACACGAGTTCGTGCCCTGGTCCGGGAGGATCCCACATGCCTCGGAGCGGCTGGGCCCGTGAGCCATGGTCGCTGAGCCTGCGCGTCCGGAGCCTGTGCTCTGCGACGGGAGCGGCCACAGCAGTGAGAGGTCCGCATACCGCCAAAAAAATCCAGTATATCATCATCATCAATAGAGTGATCTTTTTTTTTTTTTTTTTTTGCAGTACACGGGCCTCTCATTGTTGTGGCCTCTCCCGTCGCGGAGCACAGGCTCCGGAAGCGCAGGCTCAGCGGCCATGGCTCACGGGCCCAGCCGCTCCGCGGCATGTGGGGTCTTCTTGGACCGGGGCACGAACCCGTGTCCCCTGCATCGGCAGGCGGACTCTCAACCATTGCACCACCAGGGAAGCCCCAATAGTAGTGATCTTACTATTAAACTCCTCATCATGGTCTACGAGGGCCTTCAAGGTCTAGCCCCCATCTTTCCACTGCATTACTCCTATCTCCCCTACTCCTTTCTGAAACCCAGAAATGGACACAGAAGGGGTGCAAGGAAACCCTCTAAATGATGGTAAGTTTCTCTTAAAGCTTTTGCATAGCAAAGGAAACCATGAACAAGACCAAAAGACAACCCTCAGAATGGGAGAAAATATTTGCAAATGAAGCAACTGACAAAGGATTAATCTCCAAAATTTATAAGCAGCTCATGCAGCTCAATAACAAAAAAACAAACAACCCAATCCAAAAATGGGCAGAAGACCTAAATAGACATTTCTCCACAGAAGATATACAGACTGCCGACAAACACATGAAAGGATGCTCAACATCTTTACTCATTAGAGAAATGCAAATCAAAACTACAATGAGATATCATCTCACACCAGTCAGAATGGCCATCATCAAGAAATCTAGAAACAATAAATGCTGGAGAGGGTGTGGAGAAAAGGGAACACTCTTGCACTGTTGGTGGGAATGTAAATTGATACAGCCACTATGGAGAACAGTGTGGAGGTTCCTTAAAAAACTACAAATAGAACTACCATATGATCCAGCAATCCCACTACTGGGCATATACCCTGAGAAAACCATAATTCAAAAAGAGTCATGTACCAAAATGTTCATAGCAGCCCTATTTACAATAGCCCAGAGATGGAAACAACCTAAGTGTCCATCATCGGATGAATGGATAAAGAAGATGTGGCACATATATACAATGGAATATTACTCAGCCATAAAAAGAAACGAAATTGAGCTATTTGTGATGAGGTGGATGGACCTAGAGTCTGTCATACAGAGTGAAGTAAGTCAGAAAGAGAAAGACAAATACCGTATGCTGACACATATATATGGAATTTAAGGAAAAAAATGTCATGAAGAACATGGGGTAAGACAGGAATAAAGACACAGACCTACTAGAGGATGGATTTGAGGATATGGGGAGGGGGAAGGGTAAGCTGTGACAAAGCAAAAGAGAGGCATGGACATATATACACTACCAAACATAAGATAGATAGCTAGTGGGAAGCAGCCGCACAGCACAGGGAGATCAGCTCGGTGCTTTGTGACTGCCTGGAGGGGTGGGATAGGGAGGGTGGGAGGGAGACGCAAAAGGGAGGGGATATGGGAACATATGTATATGTGTAACTGATTAAATTTGTTATAAAGCAGAAAAAAAAATTAAACTTAAAATAAATAAATAAATAAATAAATGATGGTAAGTTTCTGATTCATGATAGGAATCTGGCCAGCACAGAGCTACACATGCGATAGCAGTTGAGAGGGAAGTGTACTGGTGACATCAACTTTGAAATGCATCAGAAAAATCAGAGGGAGTGATGGATAGACAGAGAGGTGGAAAGACGGGTGGACATGTGATAAAGCAAACAGCAGAGTAAAATGGCAATGGTCAAATCTAGGTGATGGGTACACGAGTGTTCACTGTGAAATTAGTTTAGCTTTTCTCTCTGTTTGAAAATTTTCATTAAAAAGGTTTGGGAAAGTGTAAAAATAAAAGTTGATGAGGGTGGCCTCAGCAAAGAAATTTGGGTTGAATTGGTTACAGGAGCCAAGAAAATAAGAATTTCTCTGGGACTTTCCACAGAAACCACAGCCACTTCCCTGCAGCATTCAGGAATGAATTATTATGACAACTGTCAAGTCTTGGATCAGACGGAAGTTCCCCCCCACCATAGAAACATGAGGGGAAGAGAGAGGAAGAGACAGAGTCCCACTTCTCAGGAATCCTCTGATGGGGACTTCCCTGGTGGTGCAGTGGTTAAGGATCCTCCTGCCAATGCAGGGGACACGGGTTCGAGACCTGGTCCGGGAAGATCCCACATGCCGCAGAGCAACTAAGCCCGTGCGCCACAACTACTGAGCCTGCCCTCTAGAGCCCGCGAGCCACAACTACTGAAGCCTGCGCGCCTAGAGCCCATGCTCCGCAACAAGAGAAGCCACTGCAGTGCGAAGCCCGCACACCGCAACGAAGAGTAGCCCCAGCTCGCTGCAACTAGAGAAAGCCCGCGAGCAGCAACGAAGACCCAACGCAGCCAAAAATAAATAAATAAATTAATTAATTAAATTAAAAAAAAAGAATAGATGTATGTATATGTATAAATGAATCACTTTGTTGTACTCCTGAAACTAACACAACACTGTTAATCAACTGTACTCCAATATATAAACTAAAAAGTTTAAAGAAACATAAAAGTAAAAAATTTAAAAAAAACAACCAACCAGGACTTCCCCAGAGGTCCAGTGGTTAAGAGGCCATGCTTCCAATGCAGGGGTTGCAGTTCAATCCCTGGTCAGGGAACTAGGATCCCACATGCCATGCAGCCAAAACAAACAAACAAACAAAATGAAATGAAAACAGCAACCAACCAACCAACAAAACACAATCAAAATAACAATCAAGCCAAATGAGGAGATATTGGTGAAAGGGGACAAACTTCTAGTTATAAGATGAACAAGTTCTGGGGGTTTAACAACATACAGTATGGTGACTATAGTTAATACTATGTATTGTTTACTTGAAAATCTCTAAGAGAGTAGATCTTAAATGTTCTCACCACCCACACACCCACACCCACACGGTAACTACAGGAGGTGATGGATGTGTTAATTAGCTTGATTGTGGCAATCATTTCACAATGTATATGTATGTCAAATCATCATTTTGTGCACCTTAAATGTATACAACTTTATTTGTCAGTTATACCTCAATAAAGCTGTGGAGAAAACCAATCAGTAGCTGTGGGAACAAAAAAAATGGGCTCTGAGGGCTGCTTGTAGTAGCAGCTAATGTGAGGCTGCCCAAAGTTTTTCTAAACCAGTGCCATCCAACAGAAATATAATGCGAGCCTCACATGTAATTCTACATTTTCTAGTAACCACATTAAAAAAAGGAAAAAGAAACAGGGGAGATTAATCATGCTTTAATCCAACACATCCAAAATATTATCATTTTAGAATGTGATCAACATAAAAATTATGAATGATTTAGTTTACATTCTTTTATTTTTCATACTAAGTCTTCAAAATGCAGTGTGTATTTTACATTGATAGCACACTTCTGTTGAGACCAGCCACATTTCAAGGGCTCAATTGCCACGTGGGGCTTAGTGGCTACCCTAGTGGACAGAGCAGATCTAGTCACATTAGCTAATTAGGATGTCTTCACAGCAGCCCTATGAAGTAGGAATTGTTTCCATTTTATGGATGAGGAAACTGAGGCACAAAGAGATGAAGGGACTTGCCCAAAGTCACAGACTAGCAGAGGAGCAGGATTTTGGACCAGGCGATGGAGCTCCTGCCATGTAGAACCAAGATGGGCTCCTACACAGGTCACTTATTAGGGCTGGGTGAGTGACAGCCCACAGGAGCCCACTCCCCACTCACCAGAGGTCTCCGTAGGGAGAGAACAATCATGGTTCTTGAGACTCCTGAAGGGGAGACCCACAGGGGGACCCAAGCACGGGGGTGTGGTTGGGAATGCAGAGGCCTGGGAAAGGACTGGGTTATCTTGCCTCTTACCTGCCAGAGATTGCCAAGGAGTTAGGAAAATCCCCTTGTGCATCTCACTGCAGACTGGTGGCTGCAAATGCTACTGACTTTTTTTTTTTTTTTAAGTGTAATTGATTTACAATATTGTGTTGGTTTCAGGTGTACAGCAAAGTGATTCAGTTATACATATATATGTATATATCTATATTTTTTCAATTCTTTTCCATTATGGTTTATTACAAGATATTGAAATAGTTCCCTGTGCTATACAGTAAATCCTTGTTGTTTATCTATTTTATGTATAGTAGTGTGCATCTGTTAATCCCATACTCCCAATTTATCCCTTCCCCCCGCTTCCCTTTTGGTAACCATAAGTTTGTTTTCCATGTCTGTGAGTCTGTTTCTGTCTCATAAATCAGTTCTTTTGTGTCATAGTTTAGATTCCACATATAAGTGAAATCATATAATATTTGTCTCTCTCTGTCTGACTTCACTTCGTATAATAATTTCTAGGTCCATCCATGTTCCTGAAAATGGCATATTTCATTCCTTTTTATGGCTGAGTAATAGTTCACTGTATATGTATACCACATCTTCTTTATCCATTCATCTGTTAATGGACACTTAAGTTGCTTCCATGTCTTGGCATTACTGGAAATAATGACGCTGTGAACACTGGGGTGCATGTGTCTCTTTATTGTAAGATAAAGCAGAAAGTTGGAGCGAGTTCTCTGTGAAGCCCCAGACTGGGGGGAGGTGGAGCCTCTCATTAACGGCCCATCTGCTGTGCCAGCTCCAGAATAAGAACTCCAGTCTCCCTTGTCATGACCCTCCCTTTACAAACGGGGAAACTGAGGCTCAGAGAAGACACATGGCTTGTCCAAGATCACACAGGAAGGATATAAAGGATGCATCAGGAGGGATGGGAAAATCTCCTCCCACCCCCATCCCGTGGCCACCCGATTCCCTTTCCAGAAGCAAGAATATAGTGATTTCCTGAGATATTTTAGGCATATGCAAGCATTCACACATGGATCTTTTTTTTTTTTTTACACCATGGTGGCACCCAATTCTGCATCTTACTTTAATTTTTCACTTAAGATTCTCTTCAGGCTCTCTCCAGATTAATACATAGAGCTGTACCTCGTTTTTTTTTTAATGCCCTTAGAGCATCACACTGTCTGAATGTACTATAAGTAACTTAACCAGACCCCTTTTAATAAACACTTAGGTGATTCCTAGTTTTATTGCCATTACAAACACTACTGTAATTAATATCACTTGGGCAGACCTCATGTTGGCCATATGATCCATGCCTGTAAGATAAATTCCTAAGAGGAAAACTGCCAAGTCAAAAGTGATGTGCAGGGCTTCCCTGGTGGCGCAGTGGTTGAGAGTCCGCCTGCTGATGCAGGGGACACAGGTTTGTGCCCCGGTCCAGGAGGATCCCACATGCCACGGAGTGGCTGGGCCCGTGAACCATGGCTGCTGAGCCTGCGCTCCGCAACGGGAGAGGCCACAACAGTGAGAGGCCCGCGTACCGCCAAAAAAAAAAAGTGATGTGCATTTGTCATTTTGAAAAATATTTCCACACTGCCCTCCAAATTCCTCCCTGTCACTGGTTGACTGCCCGTTTCTCAAAAGGGCTTTTTGCTCTCTCTATATATTGTTCAAATGTTTTACAGTGAGGAGGTATTCGTGTATTACTTATGTAATTAAAATTAAATAAGCCCTTCATTTAAAACACAAACCTGGGAAGAAGAAAAACCAGCAAGGCCAGTTCGGGCAGAGCCTCCCCTGTGACAGGTCCCCTGTCACACCTGCCTTGTCCCCAACGAGCCCTGCCTCATGTTGAAACCCATTTCTCAAGCACAAACCAGGGACCTCAAAGATCAAACCTTGGAAAAAATACAGGAATGAGATTACATCATTTCCCTCTCTGTTCCTTTTGATGCAACTATATTCTCCTGCTCTTCATCTTCTTCCTCTTTCTCCTCCTTTTCCTTCTTTGTGACCTCTGTTATGGTGAGCATTACACTGAAAACATTTTTAAGCTATGTCCAGTTCAATGAAAGAACACTTAACTTATGCAGAATCTGGCATTTCTAACAAGGAACAGAAAAGAAAAGGAAAGAATAGCTAGGAGCTTCAAAGTGGAAATTGGAAGAGCAAAACAGTAATCTATTCTGTTTTAAACACATCAATCTCTTCCTTTCCTTTCCCTTCCTGAGCACAAGCAAGTAGGTGTCTGGAAGAGGGGTTGGAGTAGGGGGGACACAGGGCCCAGAATAGGGTGTCAGGACCCAAATGTGGTGAGCAGGGCCTCCACCCCAGGGGCCAGGGATGCAGGCAGTGGCAGCCATAAGAGATTGGTTACTTTCAAGGGGATTGAATAAATAAGTAAATATATTAAGGGCACTGGGAGCCAGATTTCTCACTGCTGGAGAAATGAGCTACAATTATGTAAAGGGAGAAAACAAGAATAAGCCCTGTAGTGCTGGGTTGGAACTGGAGTTATCAGTGTAAACTCATGACTCTCACTATAGAGAGACAGATGTAGAAACAAATACAGATGGAGTATTACTCAGCCATAAAAAAGAATGAAAATAATGCCATTTGCAGCAACATGGGTGGACCTAGAGATTATCATACCGAGTGAAGCAAGTCAAACAGAGAAAGACAAATATCATATGATATCACTTACATGTGGAATGTAAAAAAATGATACAAATGAAGTTATTTACCAAACAGAGATAGACTCACAGACAGAGACAACAAACCTGTGGTTACCAAAGGGGAAGTGGGGGGGTGGGGTGGGAAGAGGGATAAATTAGAAGTTTGGGATTAAAATATACACACTACTATATATGGAGTAGATAACCAATAAGGACCTACTGTGTAGCACAGGGAACTATATTCAATATCTTGTAATAACCTATAATGGAAAAGAATTTATAAAAGAATGTATATATATGTGCATGAATCACTTTGCTGTACATGCTAAACTAATACAACACTGTGTCAACTGTATTTCAAGAAAAATTAAAAAAAAAAAGCCTAGGGGACTTCCCTGGTGGTCCAGTGGTTAAGACTCTGCGCTTCCAATGCAGGGGCCGCAGGTTCGATCCCTGGTGGGGGAACTAAGATCCCACATGCCGCACAGCATGGCCAAAAGATTTTTTTTTTTTTTTTTTTTTTGCGGTACGTGGGCCTCTCGCTGTTGTGGCCTCTCCCGTTGCGGAGCACAGGCTCCAGGCGCGAAGGCTCAGCGGCCATGGCTCACGGGCCCAGCCGCTCTGCGGCATGTGGGATCTTCCCGGACCGGGGCATGAACCCGTGTCCCCTGCATCGACAGGCGGACTCTCAACCACTGCGCCACCAAGGAAGCCCCCAAAAGATTTTTTTAAAAAAGAAAAGAAAAGAAAAGCCTAGGCTTCTCATTAAAAGACTGGCAAATAAACCCATATCTGTATGTTTTAAGTTAAAAATTTTAAAAAAAGGAACATAGATGTAAATCTGTATCTACACACATACACACATACATTCCCTACCTCTGCCCACTCTGAGAGAGTCTGGGTACAATAAAAGCCAACAGCAATGGCCACATGTAACTCCCAACTCGGTTTCTAAATGTCATTCTCCAGCAAAATAGCCCAGGGCTTCCCAGAGTAAAGGCTAATTCCAGGACTGGGACAGGGAAAGTACTAGGCGAGCCTGGCACATCTTATTGTGCCAGGAAGCAAAAAACTGTTTAAAGAATTATGGGATATATAAAAAAACATAACTAATAAGGACCTACTGTACAGCACAGGGAACTCTACACAATACTCTATAATTGCCTATATGGGAAAAGAATCTAAAAAAGAGTGGATATATGTATAAGTATAACTGATTCACTTTGCTGCACACTTGAAACTAACACAACGTTGTAAATCAACTATACTCCAATAAAAAGTTTTTTAAAAAAATCACTTAACTTCTCCTAAAACAAACAAACAAAAAAAGAATGACGGGGACAGGCGAAAATGACACAGGAGCCAGCTGGAAAGGGCTCCCACGGATCAAAACTGGAAACAACTGGAACATCAAAATAAACAATGACTGTAATAGATTACAATCCCTGGACGCTATGAGTCTGTCCTGATATGACTAAATAAATGAATAAATCAAAAGTCTGACAAGCAACAGGGTATTTACATGAGCCCAAAAACTTCCCCAGAAAACACATTAATCACAAAGGGGAAAAGAGTAACTTTACAGCAGAGGAGCCTGAAAGACACCACCTTAATGAGAACATCCTGATGGGATGTAAGATCCTAACACCACTTTTGTGACCCTCCTGCCAAAGATGCATGACCAGAATCTGATCATGAGAAGATATCAAATCCAGGGACATCCTACCCCAGAACTGGGCTGTAATGTTCACGAGAGTCACAAAGGTCAAGGAAAGAATGAAGAATTTTTCCAGACTAAAGGAAGCAAAAGAGACATGACAACAAAATGCAATGCAAGAGTCTAGATCGGAACCTTTGCTGTGAAAGCCGTTATTGGGACAACTGGTGACACTTGAATGGAACATGAGGATTAGAGGGTAGTAATTTTTTAATGCTAATACTTTTTATTTTTGAGGTTGTACTTTGGTTATGTAGGAGACAGTCCTGTTTGTAGGAAACACACTAAACATCCGTAGGTGACAGGGCATAATATTGGCAACTCATTATTACATGGCTTAGGAAAAATAGTTTCTTTGTACAGTACTTGCAACTTTTCTGTAACTCTGAGATCTTTCCAGAGAAAGAAGCATCATGAAACAAAACATATCCTTGCTTAAAAAGATAATAGCAGGTAAATCTACTATACTTCAATAAAATAAAATTTTTTAAAAGATAATAGCGGATGGACCTAGAGATTATCATACTAAATGAAGTAAGTCAGACAAAGACAAATATATGATATCACTTAGACGTGTTATCTAAAAAATAATACAAATGAACTTCTTTACAAAACAGAAATAGACTCACATGGACTTCCCTGGTGGCGCAGTGGTTAAGAATCCGCCTGCCAATGCAGGGGACACAGGTTCAAGTCCTGGTCCGGGAAGATCCTACATGCCGTGGAGTAACTAAGTGTGTCCGCCACAACTACTGAGCCTGTGCTCTAGAGCCCGCGAGCCACAACTACTGAAGCCCGCGCACCTAGAGCCCGTGTTCCACAACAGAAGAGGCTACGACAATGAGAAGTCTGCTCACTGCAACGAAGAGTAGCCCCCGCTCGCCACAACTAGAGAAAGCCTGCATGCAGCAACGAAGACCCAACGCAGCCAAAAATAAATAAAATAAACAAAATTTTTTAAAAAAGAATGTATGTATGTATGTGTATAACTGAGTCACTTTGCTGTACAGTAGAGACTGGCACAACATTGTAAATCAACTATACATCAATAAAAAAAATTTAAAAAAAAGAATGTATACCTGAAATGTTTTGTAAATCAACTTCTATTTTTTAAAAAGGTAATATTAAATATGGTTTCACAAATTGTTAACATAACACAGGAAAATAAATTCCAAGAGACACAGTAAAGAAACAGACCTCAAAAGCACTGGTGGAGACTTACTAAATTGATTTCCTGACCTACAATTTTTGTCCAGTCTTTTCACAAGCACAGTACAAGAGCAAACCATATATAGGTTGTATCATGCCCCAGGCACCGTTCTAAGTACTTTATAGATACTGCTTAATCCTCACAACTATCTTATGAGGAAGGTAATTTTCATTCCCATCTTAAAGTTAATGGAACTGAAGCCAAGAAAGGTTAAGTAATTTGTCCAAGGTCACATAGCCAGGAAAAGGTGGAGCTGGTTTAGAATTTCAGCCTGACTTCACAACACCTTGCAAAAGGAATATGATTATCCCTCAAGTGACACATTGGGTAACCAAGGCTCAGAGAAACTAAATGGCCAGTCCATGGCTGGGCTGATTCTGAAAAGCAGAGACTAATCTCCAAGAACAGACTTGGAGAAATTATGTCAATGCTTAGATCCCAAACCAGGAACCACTGTTTGTTCATCACACTCAATTATAAGAAGCAGCATTCCACTTTCACCAACACTCAGTCTGTTGATCAAGAGCTTTGCTGTCCAACATGGATGCCACAAGCCACACGTGGCTGGTTAAATTTAATTCAAATTAAACAAAATTGAAACTTCAGTTTCTCACACTAACCACCTTTAAACATGCACTCATGAGCTCAGTTACCACACTGCACAGGCCATTTCCATGGTCACAGGAGGTTCTATTGGACAGGGTAGAATCTAGAGATTGCTTTGCAAGGGCTCAACAATTACTATTTCAAAAGGGGGGGCTGGGATATTCTAGATATTCTTTAATTATATGCAAGAGCACATTCTATCAGATTTTTTCTTAAACACATTTAACTGTGTTTTCATTGAAGTGGCATTGTCAGATTTTTCATATAAACTAACAAGGCAGAAAAGAAAGCCCACAAATCCCAATTTGTGTTTCAGTCCATACCCATGATACCTGATAGTGTTTGTAAACTCCTACCTTGTAGATTTCTAATCCACCGGCTTGAAAACCCAGATTTTGCATCCATATGTGGCATTCTGTGCCATGCAAGGTATGTATTGCCCTGAAGAATTACAGGTGGAGAAAGCAGAAAGCAAAGTGTCTGCAAATAACAGCAGCTACCAATTACTAAACGCTCTACCTGGCGAGGGCTCTTACAGACCTAATCTTCATCATTCTCACGCTACCACTAGGAAGCACATGTGATGATGCTCATTTTACAAATGAGACACGGTGGCTCACAGAGGTGAACTCACCTGCCCAAATCCACATAGGTAATAAATATAGAATATGAACTTAGATCTTTCCACCCCGAACTCCACATTCAGCTTTTTCCTGTGAGTGGATTTACCTAATCTAAAGCAAGACAAGGAGAGACACTGATTCCAGCCTAAAAAGAATTCTGGGGCTTCCCTGGTGGCGCAGTGGTTGAGAGTCCGCCTGCCGATGCAGGGGACACGGGTTCGTGCCCCAGTCCGGGAAGATCCCACATACCGCACAGCGGCTGGGCCCATGAGCCATGGCCGCTGAGCCTGTGCTCCGCAACGGGAGAGGCCACAACAGTGAGAGGCCTGCGAACCGCAAAAAAAAAAAAAAAAAAAGAATTCTGACTCAGCCCACTGGAAAGTTCATCATGATATGGATCAAAGCAATTAGGATTACAGTAGACTAACAAATGAATTTATGCTGATGATAGGTCAGAGGGAGGGTGGAGAGTAGGAAAGAATAACAGGCATATGGGAGCAGATGAAAAGCCTTTATAAAGGATTAAAGATAAAAGTGAGGGGAGGAAACACCCAGCTGGTTAAATTTTTTCCCAATCTGTTGCTGACACACCCTCTAACCTGACCCCAATGCTCACCAACATCACCACCACCATGTGGATTGAAATTATAGATCTTTTCCATTTTACCCACTAGAGTCCAGTGCTGTGATGAGAGACATTTTCACATACTGAAGTATGGGCAAGTCATTCTGGCTCATACATGACCTAACTTAAACTTTTTTTTTTTTTTTTTTGGCCACACTGTGTGGCTTGTGGGATCTTAGTCCCCCTAACAGGGATCAAACCTGGGACCTCGAAAGTGAAAGCACAGAGTTCTAACCACTGGACCACCAGGGAATTCCTAAACTAACTTAAATTATGCTAATTAGAACAGCCTGTTTTGTGGCCTATCAAAGATCCATTGTACATCTGCTTTCACCATGAAAGAAAAGAATGCATTTAAAAATCAAAATGGAGGGCTTCCCTGGTGGAGCAGTGGTTGAGAGTCCGCCTGCCGATGCGGGGGACACGGGTTCGTGCCCCGGTCCGGGAAGATCCCACATGCCACAGAGCGGCTGGGCCCGTGAGCCATGGCCGCTGGGCCTGCGCGTCCGGAGCCTGTGCTCCACAGCGGGAGAGACCACGACAGTGAGAGGCCCGCGTACCGCAAAAAAAAAAAAAAAAGTATTCCAAAAAGAGACAGAGGCCAGAACTCAGTCTGAACTCAACACAGCTGAAACACAAGGCAGTTGGGTTTTTAAGAACTGGGGTGGGGGGCTTCCCTGGTGGCGCAATGGTTAAGAGTTCACCTGCCAATACAGGGGACACGGGTTCAAGCCCTGGTCTGGGAGGATCCCATATAACGTGGAGCAGCTAAACCCATGCGCCACGGCTGCTGAGCCTGCGCTCTGGAGCCTGTGAGCCACAGCTGCTGAGCCTGCGTGCCACAGCTGCTGACGCCTGTGCACCTAGAGCCCATGCTCCGCAGCAAGAGAAGCCACCATAATGAGAAGCCGCATATGAAGAGCACCACATAATGCACCTCAATGAAGAGGAGCCCCTGCTCGCCACAACGAGAAAGCCCATGCACAGCAACGAAGACCCAACACAGCCAAAAATAAATAAATAAAATAAATAAATTTTAAAAAAAGAACTGGGGTGGGGGTTGAGGGGGTAGTAGGTCATCTGTTTGCGAATTGGCTTCACCCGAAGGAAAAGGAAACTTTCCTGCATCTTCTGGACAGGGGGTAGTTTCACAACTTGGAGAAAGGTCCCCAGAAACTGGGAGATAGAGGTGCTATCTCCTTTGATGTTTATATTTCAAAGAGATAGCTCCCAGGTCCTTGTGAAATACATTTCCTGGGTTGTAAAACTGGCAAGAGGCTTTTAAACAGATTTGTATACATCTCAAAAGAGCAGAGAGAGAATTTACAATGACAAGTTTTCTAAAGTAAATGCTCTAAGAAACAGGAGGTCCCGGGCATCTGTGGTTAGGTCATCTGGATTCTGTAAGGGACCAGGGTGAGAGGGAGGGCAGTGCTTTAGAGGCAGGAACAAGTCTATCTAAAGTTTAGTTAAGCTGAGGGGAAAGTTACAGCCCTCTTGTTCATGCTCTATACGGCCGGTCTGCCTGTGTTCCAATTTGGACTCCGTTGCTTATTAGCTGGGTGACCCGAGGCAAGTTACTCAACCTCTCTGGACCTGGTTTCATCATCTTTATAAAAAGCAGATGATTAATACTTAACTCATAGGATGGTTGTGTAGATTAAATATGTTAATCCAAGTACAGCATTTAAACCAGTATCTGACACATAATAAATTTATATTTGCTGTGGGTTAAATTACTTTACCATTCTGAGCCTGTGTTTTCCCAATCATCCCATCTGAGAATTTAAATGGAAAATTAAGTGAAATGATGGGTGTAAACAACCTTAGCCCAAGCCTGTCATCTGGTAAGACTCTTTTAAATGACTAACATTCCCGTAACTATAGTTACTATTACTGATACTGATATTGTTTGTTGCTCAGGCTCTTATTCCCTATTTTGTTACTATAATCACTATTTACTGTTATTTTATTATTAACTCACACTACTCCCTATTATGAATGGTAATATCAGCAGTATTACTTTTTTTTTTTTGGCCACGCCACGTGGCTTCCAGGATTGTATTTCCCAGACCAGGGATCAAACCCAGGCCACAGCAGTGAAAGCGGGGAGTCCTAACCACTGGACCACCAGCGAATTCCCAGTATTACTATTATTATCTCACCATTCTGTACACCTGGTTCCCCTCCATCAAGCAGTCCCGAAGCCTGCCAGGGTCTTCCCAAGCCAGGCTTTTCCTCCCTAGGTGCCCAAGCTTTCATCTGATTGGAGGAGATGGTGGTGGGACTCAGGCCCGAAGTCCCCAAGAGGAAGCAAAAACGGACAGCGGCACCCGCAAGCCCTCTGGACAGGTGGGACGCCGGGGCCAAGCCACTGAATGATTCTTTTTTTTTTTTTTAATCATTAAGCTAGGCTATGTTTTTATATACAATTTTTAAAGGTTACTTTCCATTTACAGTTACTAAAAAAATATTGGCTATATTCCCCGTGTTGTACAATGATTCTTAAGAAACCAGATTGATGAGGGGCTTCCCTTGTGGCTCAGTGGTTAAGAATCTGCCTGCCAATGCAGGGGACATGGGTTCTAGCCCTGGTCTCGAAGATGTCACATGCCGCGGAGCAACTAAGTCCGTGCGCCACAACTACTGAGCCCACGTGCCACGACTACTTAAGCCCGCGCGCCTAGAGCCGGTGCTCCGCAACAAGAGAAGCCACCGCAGTGAGAAGCCCGTGCACCGCAGCGAAGAGTAGCCCCCGCTCGCCACAAGAGAAAGCCCGCGTACAGCAACGAAGACCCAACACAGCCAAAAATAAATTTAAAAAATAAATACATTTATTTAAAAGAAAAAAAAAACAGACAGCAAAGTTGGTGGGGCCTGAGGACCGCGTACAAACCTGTGAAACAAAGCTCCCCTCTGCTCCCAAACATTGCTAAGCGTACCATCCACCCCTCCACACTGCTCAATGGCCTCCCCCGGTCTCCCCCTCACCAGTGGGCTCACCCATAAGCACAGCTAAACCTCAGGAGGTGAAAAGTGTTCAAAACCAACGTCCCCCCAGGGCTGCGACTCCGGATCTCAGTTTCTCCATTTCAGTCTTGGCCTTCCCACCCTAGCTCAGCTTCAGGAGGTAGAAATATCTCAGGTAGGTTGTACTGAGGTAGGTCAGCAATGAGGCAGAAATAACTCCTTTAAAACACTATACAAAGTAATTAAACTTTTATTGAAGCCTTATGTGCCAGACATTGACCACACTGAGGCATAAGGCACGGTCCCTGCCCTTGAGGAGCTCACAGTCTAGAAAAGAAGACAAAGAAGATGCCGAAAAAATGATTCCCACAAAGATTCAGGGGCAGGGGGCAGAGCCCTCAGACCCCATCTCTCCTATTCCAGGTTGACTGTGAGAAAGCGAATAGGAAGCTTCTCTCTGTCTCTCCCACCTTCCCTGGGACAGCTCGGACTTCCCTCTGACCTAGGCACCAGGAGAAGACCAGGGAGAGACAAACATGAGGGGGATACAGTTGCTGCCCTCAAAAAGCTGGAACACCCTGGCAGGATATATACAACGGTAACTTTCTGTCCCAAAGCCGCAAACCAGTGCAGCAAAAGCTAGGGAGAACAGGGGCTGGGCCAGCCCAGTCCAGTGGTGGAAGAGGGAGTAATGGGAAGGGAGGGTACCCATGGCCAAGGAAGTAGGGCAAGAGGTAGAGAAGTTCATAGTAAGGTGCCAGCAGCCACAGCCAACAGAAGAGCCACCCACCCCACCGAAGGAGCTGCAGAGCCTTTATTAGAGGCCTCATCTTTTGTGGGGTACTGCCCAATATTTCTACGGTCTTGGTGGCCACTAGCATCTCCAGCCGAGGTAGGTTGCTCCTCCTGGGAGGTCTCAGGTTCGACCTCTTCTGGAGAAGTCTGGCTGGCTGGGGCTGGGGTGGGGTTGGTGGTGGAAGTGGGGGACGGGGCTGGGGTGGGTTCGGTGGTGGAAGTGGGGGACGGGGCTGGGGCAGAAGTACTGACAGAGTTGGCTGCAGCCAGAGTGGTGGCCGGAGGAGGGGGCAGCAGAACAAGGGGCGGGAACCGAGGGGAGAAATAGGTCTTGTTGCGGAGGTCCGAGTTACAGCGGGGCCCCAGGCAGCAGGAGCCGCTGAGCGTGAACCCTGGGCCTGTCGCCGAATCCCGGGTGCAGGACTCATCCTGGACGCAGCCCCGGACAGGCAAGGATACAGTCACATTAGCTGCAGGAGGGAGACACAGGTAGGTCCTTGGTTGGAGGGAGGGGGTAGGCACGGCCAGAATGAAACTTAGGGGCAAGACAAGAGCAAGAAGACCCAAAACAGGGGACAGAAGGACTCTGCATCCATTAATCCCGAAGTCTCAGTTAGGGCCCCACTTTGAGAAACGCTGTCCCACTGTCTTTGGCACACGGTGGACCACATTTCCCACAGTACTTTGAGAGGAAAAATGTGTAGAATGAACTACAAGTCCCACAATGCCTTGGAAGAAAGGGTTGAACTGGGATACAACACCTCTCACACGAGTAGAGAGCAGAAGACCATGGCCTCCCTCTCTCTCCCCCCACCCCTCACACCACCCCCACCAAAATTCAGTCTTAGAGTCAGAATTACATCTGCCATAATACACCTGGCAGAGGATGGAATTTGAAGAACATCTCCCATGGTTCCCTGAAGCAGAGGCCAGGAGGCTGAACTACATCTCTCCTAATACTTTGGGACAAGTGGGGACACTAACCCTTGACTTTTAAGGAGTCAGAACTACACTACCCACGATGCCTGGGCAGAGAAGCTTGGAGGCTTAAATACATTTCCCATTGCACATCCTCCCATTCTGCACCTGGCAGGCCTCTATGAAAATTGTATTTCCCCCAAAACTCTAGGACAAAAGCATTCCTATTCCCGTGCTATACTGGGAATAGGACTGCATTTCTCATGATGCTCTAGGACAAGCCACGAACTTAGGCCTTCAGTTCCCAGAATGCGCTGAGGTGGGGGAACCCTTTGGGTAAAGAGCTACCTACCACCCATGAGGCCTCAGAAAGGCAACCACAACCCGTGAAGGCCCGGTGCTTCGAGCTCGCTCACCTGCCGTCAAGGTGACGTTGCCGTCGAAACAGCCCTTGTAGAAGTGGTCGCTGGCGTTGTAGCACCTCACGACGGGCGGCGCCGTACCCTGGCACTCCTTGCGGGTCAGCCCCACGCAGCTGTAGCACTCGGCCCCGTTAGGCTCGTAGTCACTCTCATTGCCTGCGAGGGGGGCGGGGAGGAAGGAAGGAGTCGAGAGGGTTCTGGAAGCGCAGCCCTGCTCCGCGTCCCTCCAGCCCACGTCTCCGGCCCTCGACGGACACTCAGCTCAGCCTCTAACCCCGCCCCAGGGCGTGGCCCCGCCCCCAGCCCCTACGGAGTTCTCCCGCCTTCCCCTGTGACCGCCCCTAGCCG
The DNA here is from genome assembly GCF_964341445.2 of Mesoplodon mirus. Classification (NCBI taxonomy): domain Eukaryota; kingdom Metazoa; phylum Chordata; class Mammalia; order Artiodactyla; family Ziphiidae; genus Mesoplodon; species Mesoplodon mirus. Next base: position 54,271,317 of record NC_138995.1, read on the forward strand.
CTCAGCCGCTCCGCCCCTGGGCCTGCGGCCCCGCCCCCACTGACCTGCGGGGATGAGCGCTCGCGAGGTGAGGTTGAGCTTCGCGTTGCAGAGGTCCTGGGAGCACTGCTGCAGCTGGATGAAGGCCAGAAGCCCGTAAAGGTCCAGTCCGCGGTCATTCTTGCCGGGGAGTCCCGAGCCGCAGCCCCGCACTGCCACCGAGAATTGCCCGTGGACTGCGGAGAGGGGAGGGGGCGGGGTCAGAGGGGCGGGGCCTGGAATAGACCGGCACCGGAGGATAGGCCAGGGTGGGAGGGCGAGGGCCTCAGAAAGAGCCGATCCGAGGGGAAAGAACAACAGGCCGAGGGGCGGAACCTGAAAGAGCGGAGTCTGAGGGGACAGACAGGCTGATAGACACTGGACACAATCGACGGGGGAGAACCAAGGGTGGAGCTAAGACGGGGCACGACCATAGGGAGTCGGAACCGCAGAAAGCAACATCAGAAGGAACTGGGACCGACAAAAAAGGCACAGGATCAGAGACGGATGGGGGCTCCTAGGAGCTGTGGCCGCAGACAGGGGCGGGTCAGAGGGGCGGAGCCTCAGCCTAGGGATTTTAGGAGAAGACCTCTAGAGGGATCTCCATCACCAAGGGCCCCACTGGATGGGGGAGGCTGGGGTGGAGAGGATTCTGGCAGGGACAGAAGTGGGTAGGGAGATCTCAGTGGTCCAGGGGAAATGGATAGGGTGTGCCCTTGAAGGAGACGAGGTCCCAGGTCTGGGTTCTCCCAGTTCACCCCACCCATGCGCAACTCTCCGTCCTCGTCCCTCTAAGCCCTAATGGCGTGGTTGTGTTGAAGGGCCCACGCCAGGCTGAAAGGGAAGGATGGGACTGCGTTCAAGGGGGTGTGGCCAAATTCAGAGGGAGGGGCGGGACTATAAGGAGGCGGGGCCCAGATGGAGGAGCGTAAAGGAGTACACAAGGACCTGGAGGCCCCACTCACTAGTCTCCACCGCCCCTACGGCCTCTGTGCAGACGTCCACTTCTGGCGCGCACTTCACCGTCTTAGTGTTCTGTGGAGAGCATCCGTCATCGGCTTTCTGCACGCAGCTGTAACACTCCAGGGCCTGCGCTCCTGGGGGTACAGAGGCAGGTAGAACTGAGCTATCCCTACTGAAGCCTCCTCCCCCAAAGGAGAAATAGTCCTTCCCACTCCCTCTGTCCCTGTGCAATCCTATTGCCCACCCTTTTCCAGGGCGGGGTAAGGAAAACCTCGCCACAAGTCTGAGGCCAGGAGATACATTGTGTCCCTTTCCTTCAAACGTCCTATGCTTGCAGTGGGAGCATCTTTCCCACAGCCCTTTATGCCCAAGGTGGGGGATCCCTGCCATAGACGGGAGGGGGGAACTCCTTCCTTCAGTTCTCCACTCAGGATGGGAGAATTTTACCCACAGTCAAGTCAGCTCGGTGAGGGATCCCTTCCCACAGCCCCCCGTCTGCTTAGGATGGAAGAAATTCTCCCACAGTCCCCTCTGCCCAGGGTAGGGAATCTTCCCGCAGCCCACCCCCTCCCCCGACCCCTCTGCCCAGGGTGGGAGATCCTTCCCACAAGCCCGCTCTGTATGGGGTGGGGGAACCCTCCCTAGAGCTCCCACTCTATCCCCTCCGCCCCCTTCCGGCAGCAGACTCACCTTCTAGAAGCAGCAGCGGAGGCAGCAGCAGCAGCCAGCCCGTTGTCCAGATCGCTACCCGGGAGCCTGCTTTCCTGGCGGGGTCCATGGTTCCGTCCTGCTCTCTCGGCTTCCACCGTAGGTGTGCCGCCTCCCAACCCGGGCCCTCTTACGTGAGCCCAGGATGAGTAACCTCCCCCCAGGCAACCCTGACCTTGCCCAACCGGGCCAAATCAGCCTCCGCTGTGGGGCGCGACACCCGCCCCGGGTGCGTCACCCACCACTGCCAAGGAGTGAAAGGGCAGGAGTCAAGTTGCCCTGGCAGTTCCCAGAAGAAAGTCTGTGTGTTTGTGGCGGTGGGGAGAGGATATAAGGCTCACAGAGAGGGTCTACTCAACGTTCAACATTCAACACAGTAAATGTTGAATGAGTACAGGGTTTGAGCTGGGTGATGCTGGAGACTAAACAGAACCAGTGCTGGTCCTCACAGAGCTCACAGTCTGATGGGGGAGACAGATATTAATCAAATAATCATACAAATTGTTACTTACAGCGAGGACAACGAAGGAAGAAGTGTAGGGAGCTACAAGGAGGTGTGGCATCTAAAAGTGGGGGCTGGTCAGTGAAGCGTCCCTGAGGATGTCAATCATCCAGGTGCCTTACGATCTTAAAGACTTGGAGGTTCAGCCAGTGAAGCAGGTCGGGATGGGGGCAGAGCACGTTGCAAGGCAGAGGGGTCAGCACGTGCAAAGACCTCGGCTGGAAGCAGCATGGACCCTTCGAGCACAGAGAGGAGAGCAGTGTACCTGGAGCTGCTGTACCTGGAGCTCAGAAAGTGAGGGGAGTGAGGGGGAAACTGAGGCAAAAGGGGCCATTCCAGGCCCTGAGGAGAGGTTTGAATTAATTCTGAGAAAGATGGAGAATGTTTCACGGGGTCTAAATCAGTTCCGAGACACAATCAGATTTGCTTTTTAAACTATCAATCTGGCAAACGATGCAAAAACTTATCAAGAAATGAATTCACGGGCTTCTCTGGTGGCGCAGTGGTTGAGAGTCCGCCTGCCGATGCAGGTGATACGGGTTCGTGCCCCAGTCCGGGAAGATCCCACATGCCGCGGAGCTGCTGGGCCCGTGAGCCATGGCCGCTGAGCCTGCGCGTCCGGAGCCTGTGCTCCGCAACGGGAGAGGCCACAACAGTGAGAGGCCATGTACCGCAAAAAAAAAAAAAAAAAAAGAAGAAGAAATGAATTCACTAATCCCAGGGAATTATGCAGCAATGAAAACGGGCCAACTACTGTCCTGGGTACCAACGTGAGTCTCAAAAACTTTATGTTGGGAGTTCCCTGACAGTCCAGTGGTTAGGACTTTGCCTTCCAATGCAGGGGGTTCAGGTTCAATCCCTGGTTGGGGAGCTAAGATCCCACATGCCTCGCGACTAAAAAACAAACAAACAAACAAAAAACTGAAACATAAAACAGAAGCAATACTGTAACAAATTCAATAAAGACTTTAAAAATGGTCCACATCAAAAAAAAATCTTAAAAAAACCCCCAAATTTATGTTGAGCTCAAAAAGCCTTAAACAAATAGAAGATACCATGTGACTCCATTTCTATGAAGTTCTAGAACAGGCAAAGCTAATCAGTGGTGATAGAAATCAAAATAGGGGTTACTTTGGGGAGGGCATTGCCCCAAAGGAGTAATAGTAAGGAACCCCTACTATCTTCATCTGGGTGATAGTTACACATGTAACTACAAACATGTTAAGAATCAACGGGCTGTCCGCTGTACATTTTACATTTATGCACTTCACTGAATGTACGCTATTCTTACCAAAAGAAAAGGGCGGGGGAGGAGTGCCATTGTGGCCTCAGTAAAAAAGGAAAAGAGTAGAAGGGGCAAGAGAAGGCCAGGAGACCAGGGAGGGAGCAGGGTTGTCTCCCAGGTAAGAGAACAACAGCCTCTGATGGCTGGGAGTTGGCTGGCGGCTCACAGCGACGTCTGGGTGCTGTTACACCCCTGCACCAACACATATGGGGCCACACTGTGACCGCGATGGAGTGAGACACAATCAGGACCACTGCCTTCTATGTCTGAACACAGGAACAAACAAGAACACTGTGCAAACCACAGAATGACTAAGCATCCACATATATCAGCTAATATAAGTGATTGCTTGTATTGGGTTGGCCAAAAAGTTCGTTTGGGTTTTCTGTAAGAGGTTACAAAAATCCGAATGAACTTTTGGGCCAACCCAATATTATGTATTATTTATATTATATTATTATTTAAACTACAGCTTTAACCTTGCTTTGTTTCTCCTGACTCATAGATAAGATTTACCTATGGCAGGAAAAATAGCGGCTGTGTTCACAAAGATTTTATCTGTTCTCCGGACCCCATGGGGCACCCCCATTGCCAACAATGACTAGCACCTCAGTCACCTAGGTTGGGTTGCTTGTCATCGTGCTGAAGCTCAGAGAGAGAAAGTGAGTGGCCGTGAAGTCATTCAACACTTCCCCCTACCTCCCTGCCTCCCAGACTTGGAATCCCAGCCTCACTTATGGTTTGCTCTGTGACCCCACTTAAGTGTCTTCACCTCTCTGAGCCTCTGAGGTGTCTGATAATAAAGGAAGGAGAGTCTTTCATGGTGGAGTGAGGCAGTGGACAAAGTATTAAGTCTGGAGTCAGACAGACTGAAATTTTACTCCTGCCTCTGCCATCCTCTTGCTGTGTGACCTCAAGCAACTCCATCTCCGTCTCTGAACTTCAGCTGCCTCCTTTGCCAAACAGGTCTGAAACTCCCTGTCTCCAGAGGGATGGAGTGAGGCAGGGTAACAATTCTATTATTATTGTGCACCCAGGAGCAGGAGGCCCTGCAGGTCCCAGCTGTGTGGGAGAGTTTCAGGGAGGAACCCCAACTGGCCAGACCAGAAGATCTGGTGTCTTGGGAGGGAGTGGGACCCAGGGTGGAGAGTCTCCTCTTGCTCAGGCCTGCCGAATCCCGGGTGCTGACACCAACCGCCCCCCCACCCCGCCACAACCTGGCCCAGGACCAGAGAGCAGAGGGAGGTTTAAATACCGGACCTCTACTTACACCTACTCTGTGACTCCCCCCAGCTCCCCTCCACAGGGGTCACTGCAAAGAGGTTTAGAATTGGTTCTCCAGAGAGATGAACAGAGGGGTCAGTGTGGTGGCACCAAGTCCCCAGCCCTGGAGTTCATGCCAGGGCCTCAGACAAGCCTGAGGCCATCTCCACTATGGGTTTTGTGTCCACTGGGGAAGCGCAGGCTCTGAGCCCCGTGATGTTCCCAGCCTGCCTCTGACCCACTCCTTCTGGGATGTGCTGTCTGGGATGTGTCAGAGAAGGGGTGGGGTCAGGGCCCGGGCTGGCTACATAATTTGTGGGGCTCAGTGCAAAATGAAAATATGGAGACCTGGTTCAAAAGGCAGGAAGGGGGCTTCCCTGGTGGCGCAGTGGATGAGAGTCCGCCTGCCGATGCTAGGGGACACGGGTTCGTGCCCCGGTCCGGGGAGATCCCACATGCCGCGGAGCGGCTGGGCCCGTGAGCCATGGCCGCTGAGCCTGCGCGTCCGGAGCCTGTGCTCCTCAGCGGGAGAGGCCACAACAGTGAGAGGCCCGCGTACCACAAAAAAAAAAAAAAAAGAAAAAAAAAAAAGGCAGGAAGGAGTGTCATGAAATGTACTAAAGTAGAAATGCTCTTTTCCTTTCTTCCTGCATCTCTCTCGACCCCATACGGTGTCTAATGTTACGTTCCCTCGGGCACAGGGATACTGGTGGGGCAAGCACAGACCCTTACAGGTGTCTAGAGACCCTGCCCCACAACTAAAGCAAACTGGTTGCTGGGTTCCCCTTCCACCAGCCGCCCGCCACCGTGCCCCACCTGAGAAGCCAAGAGGCACAAGTGCCTGGATTTCCCGTGAGCACTCAGGCCCCTGTCGGGGCTGGAGGATGGCAGAAGTCACAGGGCAGAGGCAGGGAGGGGAAGGCAGACAGAACCTATTCCGGGGAGGTGGGAGATGGCAGGTGTGGGACCTCATTTGAGCTGAGGCTCCAGTCCCCCAGCTCAAGCTCCACACCCTTCACACTTCACTTCCAAAACACAAATTCAAATACAAAATTAAGAATTTCCAGATGGCAATCACAGATGATTAAAGCCAAGAGGGCTCTTCTGAACATGGGACCTGTCAACTGCCCTAGTCACATGCCCATGTGGCCCCAGTAAGGGGACCGTTTGCAGAGGGGCTGAGGGATGAAATGAGCCAAGAATCCAGATGTCTCACACCTGGAGGTAGAGGCCAAGGAACACCTCGGGTCCCCAAGGGCCTGGGGGTTGGAGTGTTTGCATTCCGGGGTTTCAGGAGCACATCTGGATCCTTAAGGAATCCTGGGATGGGACACCCAGGTCCTGAAGAGATGGGAACCAGAGGGACCGAATGCCTAGTTCCAGAGAGGTTTAAGGGAGGAAATGACCTGTACCACACAGTGACAGCCTAGAGTGGTCAGGGAGTGGTCCTGTAGTTGGGGAGCTCAGGGGACTGCGGAAGCCCACCAGGGATCAGGGAGAGCTTCCTGAAGGAGGGGACACCTTAGGTGAGATGTAAATGATGAAAAGTTCTATGCCTGTCGTTCACCATCACCCCATCCTCAGCGTCTTTCTTATCAATTTATTCCCTCAACAACTAGTTTGCCTACAGGCCATTTGCTGTGTGCCAAGGACTCAGTAGTGATGGAAATAGCCCAACCCCTGCCTCCTGGGGCTCCCGCCCAGCACGGGAAACACACCCATCAAACACACGGATGACCCAGAGTAGTCAAATCCGTGATGGGGAAGGAGCAGGCAGAGTGATCAGGGCTGGGATGCGAAGCCCAGAGGGAGCATCTGACTCAGCCAGGAGAATCAGGGAAGGCTTCCTGGAGAAGGAAACATCTGAGCTATGACCTAAATGATGAGTAGGGTGCAGTGGGTAAAGGTGACTTAGCAAAGGGAACATTACATAAAGACCGACAGGTGAAAGGATAGTTTGTTTGTTTTTTTTCTTCACTTTCACGGGATGAAACGTGCCCTCTGTTGCTGGGGACACAGCCATGACCAGGACAGCCCTGGCTCTGCCCTCATGGAGCTCCCAGTCCGTCAGGACATAGATCCATCACCAGTGATGACCCACGATGTTCAGGAATGGGACAGGAGGGCTCAAAGGGGGGTACTTGATCCAGCTGAGGGAGTCTGGAAGGGCTTCCTGAAGGAGGGGACATCCCAATTAAGACGCGAAGAATAAGGAGCTAGGTGGTTAAGGGAAGGGCAGAGGGAATAACATATGTCATGGCCTGGAGGGCAGGAGCCTAGGAGTTCCTAGAAATTGCCAATAGCCCAGTCAGGTCCAAAAGGGTGGAAGCAGGCGGGCCCACAAACTGAAAAAACAAAATTGCCATAAGACTAAAGGACGCATGCCTCCCCACACCCCCGCCCCTCCCAGCCATGACCTTGGGGTTGAAGGTCTCCATTCCTAAAGGGTAGAACAGCTAAAGGATGCATGGTCTCCGAAGTACCCGTAACTCAGATGTCCTGCCTAGGGGTCGAGGGGCCCCGTACGCCTGTGCTGGCAACCTCAGCAGTAACCACTGTTTTTCCTCCAAGTTTAATTCGGTATCACAGGAGCACCAATAAATAGTTCCTTCCCGCCCCCGTAACCTTCCTCCCACCCGGGGCAGAGCCTCAGCGGCTGGCTTCCCGTCCGGGGAAGACACCTACAGCCCAGAACTGCGCAGCTCAGACCTGCTGTGCCCCCGAGCCCACAAAATTCCCGGGAGAGCTCCAAAGGGGCTGGCCCAGGATTTCCAGCAGTGGGCGTGGCTTCGAGGCAGCGCGTGCCGGGCAGAGCCTCGCTGGGAAGTCCCCCTGAGAGGGTCTGTTCACTCAGGGGGCGTGGTTCTCGTCCGCCGCTGTCACGATGACGTCCATCCAGATGCGCATGGCTTCTGGGCTTGGCGCCACCATGTAGAAAAGGCGTTCGTAGGTTTTGACACAGAACGTTAGGCGAGGGTTCGGGCTCTGGAATAAGAAGCAGAGTAGAGATGGTTATGAGTCCACCCTAGTTGGAATCCCAGCCTTGCTACTGATAGGCTTTGTGGGGTTGGGCAAGTTATTTAGGCTCCCTGAATGTTTCCCCATCTGTCTTCCTAAATGATGCTACCTACTTCGTTGGGTTATGAGGATTAAATGAATTAACACAGGAAGGCGCTTAGAATTATGGGAGCAAGAGGAATTCAAAAAGAGGACGGACCCATGTCCCAATCCCCCAGCCTACCTTCTCCTATATTAGAAATACAGACATTCAAATTTCCCCTCTCCCCAAAATCTAGGTTCCCCCTGGTTTGTAACTGGGAAAAACCTAGTGTCTACAACCTATTTATTGAGTACCTACTTGCCAACCCTGAATTAGGTAAATCCTTTATGTCCATTATCTGCTTCTAACCTTCTCAACTCTGAAGAAATGGGCTGAAGAGTGCCGATTCTGCAGGTGAGAAAACTAAGGCTGGAGAACCGAAGTCACTTTCCTGATGTCCCACAGCTCGGATTCCAGCCTAAGCTCTAAAAAGCCACAGTTGCTCTCCAGAGCTTTCTAAACATTGTATCAGTTTCTGGCACTGCACTTTTATTTTTATAAAAGTTCCAATTCCTGCGTTCTCTGGGGAAAAATAAATATGATATGACACCATGGGGCCCCTCACCATTTGGCAATGATGGGCAGATGCTAACGAATGATGGTCTCCTTTAGATGCTCCCAGGCTGCCTCAGTCCTCACCCTGCCCAATTCAGACATTTATTCTCAACTTGGCATCTGCGTTTGCCAAATTTCTGCTCTAAAACTTTTGTTCCAAGAAAAATATCAGTGGGCTGAGAGCCAGAGACTAAGCTCTTAATTTTTGGTCCCTGCAGTGAAACGATCTGTTGGTTTCCTGTGCTGGATGGAGTACCACTGGATGGAGTAGGGGCTGTGGGTGGCCTTTCCCAGGGATAAGATCAGGCTTGACAGCTGGGGCTCCAACCAGGAGGGCAGAGCAGCACCAAGCAGGGGCTTCACCTTGAAGGCACAGCGTAAGTGGTCGTAGTAGACTTCCTCAATGGCCTGGAAGTAGATGACGCCTTTGAGCTTGGTCTCTTCTTTGTCTGATGGAGGGAGGTGAGGGAGAAACAGAGCCAGTGAGAGGTGTGTATGGTGGGGGGAGCAGGGGAGTCACTGGGCCCAAGTCCCGAGACTGGGGTTGGGGTGAGGAACATGGTGACAGAGTCTGTAGGTCCCTAAAGTACTGTGGTTGGGAGGTGAGTGCATGTTGACGGGAGACTAGGTGGGAGACTGGTGTGGTGACTGGACAAGACCGGAGAATGAGGTCTGGGGAGTTGGAATCCTAGGTGCCCTAGTGCCTTGGCCCCTGAGAAGGGCAGGGACTCAAGGAGAGATTCAGCATCATTGATTCTCCTAGAGAGGAAGGAGGAGGGGCCTGGAACCCTAGATTTGGGGGCTGGGCACTGACAATGCTCCTCTAGGGTATCTTAGGAAAATGGGGTCTGGGGAGCCAGAGTGGTACAAAACTGTTACCCATGTTACTGAGGAGGGCTGGGTCACTAAAGGGGAAAGGGGCGGGGGATCCAGACTCGTGGGCCTAAGAGAGAAGGGGGCTGAGGGTGGGACTCCTAGGTTTCTGGGGTGAAAGTCTGTTGTGGTTTCTTCCAGGGTCCTGGGGCCCGGGTCCCAAGGCAGCCAGGGTGGGCTTACCCGTGTAGTAGGCCAGGCGGCGGGCCTGGCGGTCAAAGCAGAACCACCGCTTCTTCCAGGTCTTGATGCGGCCCCCCATCTTCACCAGGGGTCCGTGGCAGTGGCCCCCGGACACCCGTACGTGCGGGCAGCTCGCCGGGTTGTGGCCCCAGCCTTCCAGGTGTTGCCGGAGATCCAAGACCGGAGGGCCAGGAGGGCGGGATGGGGCTGTGGGCGGGGCCTGGGAAAGCAAGAGAAGGGGGCAGTGGCTTCATGGGGGCGGGGCCAGGTCCTGCAGCCTGGACGCCCCCGAGGGGTGCTGGTCAGAGTAGCTCAAGTGTAAGGCCCGGCACAGCCTTTCATTAACAATGAGGATCAAGATAATATTTCCAACAGCTAAAGTGATTAACTGACACTCTTCCCGGGGCTTTACCAGCATCCATTCCTTGACTCCCCATGGCCACCCTTGGGTCAGGGCTACTAGGAGCCCCATTTTTCAGATCAGCACACTGAAGTACAGAGAGAGAAAATAATCCACCCGAGGTCACACAGAGCTTCTAAGTGGCAGAGCTGGGTGGCAAACTCAGGTCTTCCTGACCCTAGTGCTTACCCTGAAACACCTGAGATGTGTTAGAGAAGTGATGGACCCCGGTGGGACCCTCATCTACTGTCTCTGTAAAACAGGGACCAGACAGTGAGTGATCAATAAATGAGAGCACTGTTTCCATTATTATTATTATTGTTATTGATATTACTCTTGTTGTGATGAAATTACTGATTATTACCTGTGCTAACAAAACATTTTATAGGTATAATCTCTGTGTCCCCTCAAACCCTCTTCAAGGGGTAAGTACATCATTGTCCCCATTTTACAGATGTGGAAACCAAGACTCCGAGAGGTTAAGTCACTAGGCCCAAGTCACACAGCCAGAGCTGACAAGCCAGGACTCCCCAGGCAGAGTGTCATCTCAGGAGGCCATAAAGGGGAGAAGAATGAAGGTGATCAAAGTGTCTACTGTTACAAGGCCTCGCCTGATCACACCTATGCTTCCCAAATGATCCCTGCAAAGAACAGTATGACCCCTGTGGTCAAACTGAGGCCTCAGACTTCAGCATGCAAGGGGACCCCCTAGGGATTTTGTTAAAATGCAGCCTGGGATTCAGTCATTCCGGGGTGGGGGTCTGGGGTGAGGGTGAGGTTCTGCACGTCTAACAAGCTCCCAGGGAACAGAGACGCCAATGCTGCTGGTCCATAGACCACACTCTGAGTATCAAGGGCTGAAAACACTGAAGCAAGGCCAAAGCAAGAATGGATGAGAAACAGAGGTGAGACTCATTGGATGGAGACAGGGGAGAATGAGGAGGAGGGGAAATGGGGAAGAGCCGGGGAATGCACAGGAGGGGAAGGGGTGCTTAAAAGGGCACCCACTGGGTCATCTCACCAAATCCACGCGGTAACACTACTGATCACCACGTATGGAAGGTCCCACTCTGTGGCCGGCACTGTGCCAAGTGATCACCTTGTTGCCTCTCCAAAACAACCCATTATTGCCCCCATTTGACAGACGAGGAAACTGAGACTTCTAGAGAGGAAGTGACTCACCAAGGTCACCCAGGTAGGATGTGGTGGAGCCGGGCCCCAATCCAGGACAGCAGGGATGGGCTTGGGACTGTCAGCTCCCCCACTGCTCACCCGTATCACCTCCATGGAACGCCTGCCCCTCTCGGAGCCTCAGTTTCCCTACACTGAAACTCAGCGGTTATCACAGCACCCTCCACATGGGGCCGTTTCATGGATGAGCTCGCTGCTGTCAGGCTCCCTGACCTGGTGATTCCACTTCCAGGTGCGAATCCCGGAGACACACTTGCTCACGGGCACAAGAAGGCAGCTTGAGCTGTAAGGGGGTGGGGTGGGGGGGGACAGTGCAGTCAACAGGGAACCGTTTAATAAATGATGATGCTACACAGCAGGAGGGCTTCATTTTTAGAGGCAGAGCTTATGCCTGACAACCAGGAGGCTCCACTGCCCTTCCCAATTTATTTTATTCCCGAAGGCTCCACTGCCCTTCCCAATTTATTGTATTCCCGAAGGCTCCACTGCCCTTCCCAATTTATTTTATTCCCGAACTCTTATCAGCATCTGACGTGCTACTTATCTTACTTATTGACGCTGCTTTTTGTCTCTCTCCCCTTCTAAACGCCAGCTTCTCCAAGGGCAGAGATTGTCACTTTGGTCACTGCTATATAATCCAGGGCCTACCACACAGTAGGTCCTCTGTAAATACTGGGTTGAAATGAGTAAGAAAAGGCCAAATGGTTGAGAGAACCAAAAGCAGGTTGGGAATGATGTGCTCGATTACAAGGAAAATAAATTCACCATATATGGTTTGATCGGTGTATGTAGGAAAGTATTAAAAAAAAAGATTTGAACGCTTCTCTGCGATAGAAAACACCTGCACTTCCGGAGGTAAGCTGAGGGGAACTTCACTTTCCCCAATTCTGAAGTGTTTGTTATAACAAAAAGTATTCATGTTCTTAGTGTAGGTAGAAATAAAATTTTAATAAGGAGCTAAATCCAGAGTGTGAGAAACTCTACAGGATAAGTGACTTTTCCCACAAGTTAATGGCATTTTTTAAAGCAGGAAGGGAGGACTCTATCTCAGGGATTTAAAAGACATTTTAACTAAATGCAGGGTGCATGCTTTGTTTGGATCCAGATTCAAATAACCAGCTATAAAAAGACATTTTGGAGACAATTAGGGAAATGTGAATACGGATCATGTATCAGAAAGCTGCAGAATTATTAATAATCTCATAAACTATGACAGTGGAATTTTTGTTATGTTAAAAAAAAACTTATCTATTGGAGATACATAGTGAGATATGGATGAAATGGTACAATGTCTGGAATCTGCTTCAAAATATTCCACTGCAGAGTGGGAATTAGGTGAGGATTCAGTACAACAAAGTTGGTAGGTAAAACAAGATTCAATATTGATGATCACTAGAGCTGCATGGTGGGTGGGTACATGGAGGTTTATTACCTTTGAATATGCTTGAATATTTCTATAATCAGAAGTTTTTTAAAAGAATCAAATAAATAAAACAAAAATTCAAGTAATATTTCAAAGCCCCAGCACGTGGTTACCCTCATTCTGCAGCACCTGCTGACTCTCTGACACCGGCACCCACTTACAGAAGAGGGAACCCAGGCACAGAGCATGGAGCCTGTCCCCCGAGGACATGCCATGAATACAGGCGACCCTGATGGGAACGGGAACTAGGCCTTTCGAGTTCCCCTTCCGCTTGCCAAGCCCAGGATACTTTCCTGAGCCGTTGGAGGAGCCGATAGGGTGAGATAAGACAGGGCAGAGGCCAGGGGGGCAAGACAGACCAGGGGAGTAGTGGTGGGGGAGGGTTAGGGGCGGGACTGACCATGATGGCAGGTACGGGCGGGTCTGAGGCACCTTCCGTGCTCCTTCTTGTCCCTTCCTGTGAGTGCAGAAAGAAAGCATCAACGGGAATGCTAACCAACAATAAGTGGGGAAAACGTACTGGGTTCCTGGGTCCTGAGGGAGAAGGGGTCAGGGGGTCTGGATCCTGGGGCTGAGGGAGGAGGGGCGGGGGGTCTGGATCCTGGGTCTGAGGGGGGAGGGGCCGGGGGTCTGGATCCTGGGTCTGAGGGGGGAGGGGCGGGGGTCTGGATCCTGGGTTTGAGGGGGGAGGGGCCGGGGACCTGGATCCTGGGTCTGAGGGGGGAGGGGCCGGGGACCTGGATCCTGGGTCTGAAGGGGGAGGGGCCGGGGGCCTGGATGCTGGGGCTAAGGGAGGAGGGAGGGGCTGAGGGAGGAGGGAGGGGCTGCCGTCTCACCCTGGCCTGGAGCAGCCGCTCCCTCTCTGCCACAGCCTGCCGCAGGAGCTGTTCCATTCGGGCGATGTCCGGGTAGAGGGCTCCACAACTGGGAGCAGAGAACAGAGACGGTACAGGTTACAGCAGCCCGGCCTCTTCCCACCATCTCCCCACCTTCTCCCCGATGTCTCACCTATTTCTTGGGCCACAGTTCAGCAGCTGATAGAGGGGGTGTCTCCCGGAGTCTCTGGCTGAGGGCGGGAGGGCCGAGGCCTCCAGGGCTCCTGCGGGGAGAAGGGCTGGAGGGCTGGGATGCTCCCTTGTCTAAGCCCCTCCACCTCTCCCCCAACAGAGGCATCCAGGTTCCTCCATCCTGTGCTGCAGGAGGGTGGTTAATGGGGGAAGAGCCTACGCAGGGGAGGGGTACGTACTCACCGGTACAATAGAAGGACAGAGGCCGGGGGGATGCCCTCTGGCTCACTCTCTCTCCCCTCTTCCGGGGCAGGCTTCCAGTCCTCTGGAGGCCAATGGAGCCCTGAAAACACACAAAGCCCCCGCACACAGGAAAAGATGCTCAGTCTCCACCATGAAGTTGGAGAACCGCCAAGTAAAACCACTATCTCACTGGCACAGATCAAAAAGCCACTGTAAACGTGATGCTGAGTGAAAGCAGCCAGTCACAAAGGGCCACACAGTGTAACATCCAGAATGGGCAGGTCCAGGGAGACAGGAAGTGGGTTAGCGGTTTCCAGGGCCTGGGAGGAGAGGGGAATTGAGGGGTGATGGCTAAAGGGTATGAGGTTTCTTTAGGGATAATGAATATGTTCTAAAATTGATTGTGGTGATTGCACAACTCAGTGACTATACTAAAAACCCCTGAATTGTACACTTTAAACGGGTGAATTGTAGCACAGGTGAACTATATATCTTGATAAAACTGTTAAAAAAAACCCCAAAAGCCCGCAGTGTTGGTGGGAGTGTGTGAAACCCAGGTGCGCTCCCACAATGCTGGGGGCCATTTTATTGGAACAACCGTTATGGAGCCCAGTTTGGCTCTTTTTTTAAAGTCAATGAAAAAAAAAAAGAAAAAGAAAAAGAAAAACAAACAAAAACAGAAAAGAAAATCAAAATGACAAATGCATAGGTATCTTTGAGCCCCAATTCCACTTCTAGGGCTATATCTGTGGAGACACTCAGACGTGCAAAATGACCTGATTTCAAGGTTAATCCCCACAGATGCCCAGAGACCACCTAAGTGCCCATCAAAAGGAGGCAGGGATAAACTAGGGATCATCTGCATGGAGGAAAACTCCAAAGCGTATGAAAAGGAGGAGGATGCTGTTTATATCAGACAGAATAACATCCAAGATAAAAGCAAGTATGGAACAGTGCAAAGAGAATACCACCTACGCATAAAAAGAGGGGGAAAGTGTATACATGACTGTTTAAATACAGAGGATCTCTGGGAAGATGGGAGACACTAGTAACCCTGGCCACCCCTGGGAGGTGAACTGTGTGGATGAAAACAGTGGTGGGAAAGGTCTTTTCTCTGAATATCCTCCCATGACCTTTGAACTTGGAATAAAAGGAATATTAGCTTAAAAAGTAATAATAATAAACATGATAACCAAATGCAACCTGTGTTCCTAGATCAGAAAAAAAATTTTTTTTTCTTTTTTTGTTTTTTGCTTAAAAGAAAAACATTTGTGGGACAACTGGCAAAAATATGAATCACATCTGTGGACTTGAATAATATTGTCTCAATGGTAGCTTCCTGAATGTGATTGCTGTACTGTTGTTATGTACGAGAATGGCCTTGACCTTAGGTAATAAAAGTAGAAGTATTTAGGGGTAAAGGGGAATCATGCTTCAGAAAAGAATAAACTGTGTGTGTGTATGTGGGTGGGTGTGTACAGAGAGAGAATAAGAAAGCAAATGTCAAATGTGGTAAAATGTTAATCACAGAATCTGGGTGACAGGTATGCAGGAATTCTTTTTACTATTCCTGCAATTTCTGTAAGTCTTAAATCATTTCAAAATAAAAAAACTACCAAAAAAATGAAAACAAAATTATTTGAGAGTAATAAAGACAGAAAACTGAAATCATCTCTTAAAGAAAAAAACAGCAAAAACTCTGCCTGGATAATAAAAATAAATAAGTTGCATAATTTGAACACCAGTAGGGATACTCACTGCTCAAATATATGTAGCCACAAGTTAATAATAATACTAAAATAAAAATTGAATTGGTCACCTTGGAGGATGCAGGAGAACCAACTCTATTCTGAAGACAGGAGAATGAAGTGAAACCATCAAGCATTTTCCCTGCATTTCTTACAAAAACCACATCCTTGGGTAACCAAATAAGTCCCTCTTTTTTTTTTTCTTTGGCTGCACCACCCGGCATGTGGGATCTCAGTTCCCCTCCAGGAGAAGCTCGGAGTCCTAACCACTGGACCGCCAGGGACCCCCTGGATGTGATTTTCTAGTTCGTATTATTTTAAAACGTTTTTTAGAATAGTGACCAATATTTATCAAGGGCCTAACAGTGTACTTGGCCCTCGGCAGACCCATTTAAGCTTATAAAAGCCCTGGGAGTCGGGAAGGTTTCGCTCTGCTTCACAAAGAGGAAACCGAGTCCCAAGTTCCTGTGGTTCTTCACTCTTTCCTTCCTTCAACTGATATTCCCAGCACTCCCCAGCTGAGAGACCTTAGATTGTTGGCACTGAGGGAAAAGGTGGGTAAGAGAGACCAAAGCCTTGTCACCACGGCGCTGACATTGTAGGAACTGAATGAGCCATCGTACAAATAAGTGTATCATCAGAAACTGCTGTGAGTGAAGAGTGTGTTACAAAAGGGTGATATAAAAAAGGATCACCTTCCAACTGGAAGACCAGGAAGAGCCTTCTGAACGCTGAACCTAAGGCCCAAAAGATAAGAGCTGGCCAGGGGAAATTCCCTGAGAGTCCAGCGGTTAGGACTCCGGGCTTTCATTGCCAAGGGCCTGGCTTCGATCCCTCGTCAGGGAACTAAGATCTCACAAGCCCTGTGGCAGGGCCACACACACAAAAAGTTGGCCAGGGGGAGACTGAGGGGAAGGGTGTTCCAGGCGGCAGGATCAGCAAGTGCAAAGGCCCTGAGGGAGGAACAAGTATGGGGTGGTGGTGGGTCAGTGCTCCTGCAGCTGAGCAGGCAGTACAGGGAGGGGGATGGCGAGAGGTGGGCAGGGGTCAGATCACACAGGGACTTGTGGGCCATGGTGAGGAGACTGGGGGAATCATGGGAGGCTTTTGGTGGGAAGAACTGAAGTAGGAGGGATGAAGATCACTCTGGCTGTTGTTTGGGGAATAAATTATTGGGAGACAAGAACTAAAATAGAGAAAATCAGTGAGGAGGCTGGTATAGGGTCACTAAAACCAGAAAGGAGGGTGGGAGTGGGTGGAATAAGAATGATAATAATTACAATAATACCAATCAATATAACTCTAATCAGAGTAACAGGTGCCCACATTACTGAGCACCTGTTATGTGCCAGGCATCACACTACGAGTTTTAATGCCTTAACCAATGAATGCTGTTATTATTCCCATTTGGCAGCTAAGTAAATTGAGGCACAGAGCTGTGTCTAAGGTCAGCCAGCTAGGAAGTAGCAGAACAGGTACTGGAACCCAAGGTACTCTTAGTCATCACATGATCCTGGCAAGAAGGTATAGAATTTGAGAAGGATTTAATAGGACTTGGAGGGAGAGAGAGGAAGGGGCAAGGAGGAGTCATTTGTTAATCCCTGCATTCATTTATCCACTTGTTTACTGTTTATCTGGCTGAGTAAATACACACTCCCTGGGCTCCTCGTGTATCCCGAGGTCCCCGGTCGCTCCCTCTGAGCTGGAGCTAACCAGTCACCCACTTAGGTTCTGAAGGATCCCTGAGAAATCCTCATCTCCCGAAAGGCACAGGCTGTGGAAACAGGCAGCCTGGCTTCAAACCTAGCTCTGCTGCTTAGCTGGGTGTGTGACTCTGGTAAGTCACGGCTCTTCTCAGGGAGATTCTCCCTCTGTAAAGTGAGCAACGTCCTGCTGCCCTGCCATGGCTGATGCAAGGATTCAATAAGTGACCTCATGCAAAACACACAAAAGAGTGCCCAGCACGGCCACCAGCATCCAGGGGTCAGTGTCTGGCTCCCAGGTGACACCCAGGTGCAAGGTGGGTATGGGATCCACGCCGGTGGGTACAGGGTCCACCTGGCCTTAGAAGTTCCATGTACACAGGAGTCAATGACTCAGGTAACACCTCTATAGGAATGGACCCAGCTTCCCACCAAGTATTTATAGATATGCAATTTACTTATAAGGGTCATATTTACCCTAAGTCACGTTGCCTGGCAACACAGCTGACAATCCACCTTTATCAAGCTTCCAGCTAGAAAGTTACAAAAGCTCTGCTAACCCTTTACCCAGATAATAATAGGACCTACTTCTGTAGGTTCTTCTGAGCAAAAAATAAAATTATATATACATAAAATTTCATGAATATGTAATGTATATTATTGAATTGTATATCCATGAAACAATAATTATATAATATATTATTAGTATACAATAATATAATATACATTAGGTTGAAGCACTTCAAACTGTCAGTATTTGACGGTTTCTCACCTCCAAATAATAGCAGCTTCATGTGGCTCAAAGGCATAAGATGGCTTTGAGCAGACCCTGGCCTACATTAAGCTCTTAAAATTAATATTAATATGAATATTGTTAATATTCATTAATAAGATAATGTTGCATATTATATTAGACAATATAAACAATTAAATATTATGACAATATAATTAATTAGATAATAATTGATATTAACTTGTTATTATTATTGTGGGTACAAAGACACACATACATGGATCTTCATAACAGCATTGCTTAAACTGCAAAAAAGCTCCAATCACTATCCTCAGAGAGGGGGCTGGCTCAGTGCCTCCGCACAGTAGAACTGTGTGCCACGCAGGAGCTCAGAGTGGTTCAGAGCCTAGGGTTCAAATCCCAGCTCTGCCACATACTAGCTGGTTAAGAAACGTCCCCTTTCTGCCTCAGTTTCTTCATCTATAAAATGGAAAGAAGAACCCAACTTGTAGAGTTGTTGCAAAGACTAAATGAGTGAATCCACGTGAGGCATTTGAAACAGTGCCTGGCACGCTATGAAGACTCCACAAATGTTAACTGTCATTATGATTGTTATTGTTTGTATCATAATTACAGATCCACTGAAAAGGAAGCGGCAGCTCTAAATGTATCAGTGGAAAACAATCTCCACAACAGAGTCTTAAGCTAGAAAATAAAAGCCAACTAGTAGCTAATAGACATGTTTCTGAAAAAAACATTTACAGATAGAACAAGAGCTCCCAATTTCTAAGCGCTGGCCCTCTATCCACACGACTGAAACAAAACTCTTTTCATTGACTATTCACCCCTACCTCACACATAGCACTCTGCCACTGTCTACTCTATTTCATTTTAAAAGTTGGTAGCCAGGGCCTCCCTGGTGGCGCGGTGGTTGAGAGTCCGCCTGCCGATGCAGGGGATACGGGTTCGTGCCCCGGTCTGGGAGGATCCCATATGCCGCGGAGCGGCTGGGCCCGTGAGCCATGGCCGCTGGGCCTGCGCGTCCGGAGCCTGTGCTCCGCGGCGGGGGAGGCCACAACAGTGAGAGGCCCGCATACCGCAAAAAAAAAAAAAAAAAAAAAAAGTTGGTAGCCAAACTTCCTTGGTGGTCCAGTGGGTGACACACTCCACACTCCCAATGCTGGGGGCCCAGGTTCCATCCCTGGGTTCCATCCCTGGTCGGGGAACTAGATCCTGTAGGCCGCAACTAAGAGTCCGCATGCCACAACTAAAAAAGATCCCACATTCTGCAACAAAGATCCCGCGGGCCGCAACTAAGACCCGGTGCAGCCAAAATAAATAAATAAATAAATATTAAAAAAAGAAAAGTTGGTAGCAACATACTTAATAAATGTTTTAACCCATTAATCAGCTGGGATCCCCGGCTTTAAGAAGATCTGGAAGAAAGGATATTCAAGAAAAAAGTAGCTGCCCTGCATTTGGGGAGGGAGCCAGGGGCCAGTGGGGTGGGGAGAGGAGGCCTTCTTATCAATATGCCCTGTTGGGTGGCTTTTAAAATTTACACCTGGGTGGGCACAGTCCCATTTCTCCAGGGGAGGGGTGGGGTGTTAGGCATAAGAAAGAAAACGAATAATAAAGCTGGAGGCTGATAAACATTAATACCACTTGATCAGCCTTCCCTCTCCCCCAGGCCCACTGCAGAGAAAGCCACAGTTACCAGCGAGACCCGGGGAGACCCGGGGTGACGAGGCATTGGGGGGGCACCTGGAGGGAGCTGTGAACGGAGAAGAGGCAGGAAGAGGTGGCGGCCGCAGCGTGAGCAGTGGGGTCCTGGAGAACCAGCAACTTGTGGTCTGTCTTCTGGGTGAACAGGAGCTGCATGAGAACAGGTCGGGTGGCTGGCCGCTGGAAGGATGCTCTGGCCCGTGCCTCCAGAGCCAGCCCATTTCTTGGATGGAAAAACAAAGGCTCAAGGTCCCAAGAGAGCTGAAATGTGGTCTCAGGGAGGGAGGACTATGGGCAGAAATGGCTGGTTCCCTGAGGAGGAGGACCTGGAGGTTGGACCTCCTGGGTCCCAGGGGGAAAAGGGATTAGGGGTTGAGAATCGTGGATCCCAAGGGAGAAGGGGGCAGGGGGCCTGGACTCCCGGGTCTGAGGGAGGAGGGGGATGACAGGCACATGAAATCCCCATACCTTGGTGAGGGCCTGGTTGGGCTCAGAGAAGTCCCTGCCAGGGTTTCCCTGAAGGCAATTGAGCTTGAGCAGCCTGCTCCGTTCCTACAGGGGAGCAAGACATCAACGGCTGCCGCACCTCAGGGTCGCAAAGGGCCATCCCAGCAGCTCTCCCTGATGCCAGGAGACATCTGGGGTGCAGGGAGGCAATGGGATGCCCCAGGGGGAAGTGAGGAAAGTAGGACAGGTGCCTGGGGTGAACTTACCTGGGTCAGGGCCTGAAGGGCCTCCTCCTTCTTCTGGCTCAGCTCCCGGCTCTCAGCTGCCATCTGCTCCCCCAGTGACTTGAGCTGCTCCTCCAAGACCTGGATCTGGCGCTGCAGGGCACCCCCCAGAGGCCTGGTTACTCAGCTGCCCCAGGGTCCCTGGGCTGGTTCCCACAGAATCAGGTCCTCCTTGAGAGCTTGGGGTTTGCTCCACCCCATGACAGAGACCCTGGCATTGGGGTGCCTGGGAGGGGGTGGGGGACTTCGAGTTAACCTCCGTGGTGTCCTCCTCCCCTTTGCAGGGTCCAGAGAGACTTGAAGTGAGTTGGAGGGATGGAGGATCCAAAATCCAGAGACCGAGGAAGACAGAGACCCAGAGAAAGTCACCGTTGCCAAGAACAGAGAGAGAAAGAAAGGGAAAGACAGAGACAAACCAGAAGAGATACAGAAAAGAACCAAGACAGACCCCAAAAGACAGAGATGCAGGGACAAGACAGAAACAGAACAGAAACAGACAGAAGCCGTGAGACAGAAATGGGAAAAGAGACAGTGACAGGAAGAAGATCCAGAAATAGAGGCGGGGAAAGGAGACCCACATTAGAACTTTCTCATCCAAAACCCTGGGAACCTTTGTATTAAATACAGTCAAAATGTCGCTTTCTCCAGTGGGACTTGTCAGACCCTTGAATGTGAAGCCCCCAGAAAGGACTAGTGAGGCATCATTTGGGATGAGGACTTGAGAGGCAGGGAGCCTAGTGGCGGAGACCTAGTGGGTTCAGATCCCAGCGCTGTCCTTTATGAACTAAGTGACCTTGGAAAAGATTACTTGAGCACCTTGACCTTGAGTTTCTTCACTTATAAAATAGGAAAAAATATTAAGACATGTCTCCCAGGATTGTTGTAAGGATTCAATGACTCAACACGCGTGAAACATTTAGGACCGTGCCCAGCACATGGTAGATGCTCAATAAATGTCAGCAACTGTCATTACTACTTTGAAGTATGTGACACAGGGAAGACACGAGAACAAAGGAGGAAGCAGAGAAGACAGAGGGCAACGGCGAGGGAGGCAGGGCTAGCCCAGCCCGACTCACCCTGTGCTGCATCACGCTGGCCTGGAGCTCCTGGACCTTGGGGTCCAGTGCCCGGGCCCTGGGACTGTCCCAATCCTCCTCCTCCCACTGGCTCTCCCGCTCCAGCTGCCGGAATTCCAGGTCCTCGTAGGCATGCTGGGCCACATCCAGCTGTTCCCTCATCTGTGGGGGAAACACAAAAAGGCTGGAGGCCTGGACCCCTAGGAACCAGGAGGGTAGTGGGCTGGGGCCAGGAATCCTGGGCAATGAGGGAGGAGGGGGCTGAGGATCTAGATTCCAGAGTCCTGGGGGTTAGGGAGCTGGGGCCCGAGCTACTAGGTGGGTGGGGAAGCAGAGGACTGAGGGCCCGGATGTCTGGGTCCTGAGTGGCCTGGACACCAGGTCCCTGAGTGGGTCCAGCGGACCCTCACCTCCTGCACTCCCTGCAGAAGCCGCTCACGCTGGTCTTCCGGCTGCAAGTCGAGCTGCCCCTGGGCCTCCCGGAGTCTCTGGCGAAGACCCTCCACACGGTCCCGCTCCTGGCTCAGGTGCCTCTGTTCCTGAATGAACAACCAGGCTCTTAGCCTCAGCCTGAGCACAGGGAGGGAAACAGAGGCCAGCGGGGGCCAGGCCAGCCAGATCTCAAATCCCTCCCTGTCTGGGGTGTTGGCTCCATGAGGGCAGGGACCCTGTCTGTCTGGTTCACACTTACACAGGCCCACCCAGGGCAGGTGTCAAGTAAACAGCTGTTTAAGGAATGAATGAGGGGACAGATGAATGGATAAGGAAGATGTGGTGTATTTATACACGATGGAATATTACTCAGCCGTTAAAAAAATGAAATAACACTATTTGCAGCAACACGAATGGAACTAGAGATGATCACACTACGTGAAGTAAGTCAGAAAGAGAAGGACAAATGCCATATGATATCACTTCTATGTGGAATCTAAAATATGGCACAAATGAGCTAATCTACGAAACAGAAACCGACTCATGGTCATAGAGAACAGACTTGTGGCTGCCAGGGTTGGAGATGGGGGAGGGATAGATTGGGAGTTGGAGTTAGCAGATGCAAACTATTATATACAGAATCGATAAAAAACAAGGTCCTACTATATAGCACAAAGAACTATATTCAATATACTGTGATAAACCATAATGGGAAAGAATATGATAAAGAATGTATATATATATACGTATAACTGAATCACTTTGCTGTACAGCAGAAATTAACACAACATTGTAAATCAACTACATTTCCATTAAATAAGTTAAAAAAAAAATGAATGAGGGAATGAATGCAAAACATATCCAGGCTGGGTGATTGATACTGGGGACCCAGAAGGGGGTTTGACCTGGGCCCTGTGCTCCAGCAGGAGACACAGCCAGTTACAGTCTGGGACAATCAGGGCAGTGAAACACAGAGACTGTGGGAACCCAGAACACGGGGAGCAACTTCTGCTGGGGTAATCCTAGGCTTCCTGGATGTGAGGATTTTAAGGTGAGCCTCAAAAAAACAGGGAGTATTTGGGAATTCCCTGGCGGTTCAGTGGTTAGGGCCCCATGCTTCATTACAGGGGGCATGGGTTTGACCCCCAGTCAGGGAACTAAAATCCCACATGCTGTGTGGTGTGGCAAGGAAAAAACAAAACAAACAAACAGGGAGCATTTAGACTGGTGGAGATAGAGGGGGCTGGAAGGGCATTTTGGATAGAGGGGAACAGCATGGAGCAAATGAATGGAAGTTGAAAAGTACAGGAAGTGTAGGGACAGACTCTGGTCAAGAAGGGAGAAGGTGGGATAGAGGGAAGAGATGGGGGGCACAGGTGGGACATGACAGTGGAAAGGCAGGCAAGGTGCAGCTCACATTCGGTTTGGCCCACCAGGCTGAGGAGCCCTTATCCTGGGGCAATGGGGAGCCATGGAAGGATTGAAAGGATCTAGGTGTGGAATCATCCTTCTGGGAGATAGGCTTGAGGGCTTGAGACCAGCTCCTTCATGAGTTCTCCAAGCAGTGAGAGTGAGGTGAGGTCTGAGCAGTGCAAATGTAAAGGAGACAGACTAGAAAGAGAGGTTCAGGGAGCACAAAGAACAGGACATGGTGACCGACAGGCTTGCGGTGAGAGATAAGGAGGCACGCAGAGCGAGGCTCAGGACTCTGACCTGGTGGCCAAAGGGACAGTGAGACAGGGACAGTGTGGAAAAGGGAGTTACTGAGGTCCGCTTTGGATAAGGTGAATGAGAAGGGGCCAGACTCCTGAGTCTGAGGGAGGAGGGGCTGGGGGCCTGGATCCTGGGTCTGGGGGAGGAGGGGCTGGGGGCCTGGACTCCTGGGTTAGAGGGAGGAGGGGCTGGGGTCTGGAATCCCAGGTCCTGGGGGAGGAAGGAGCATCTAGAAACCAGTACCCTAGGAAGCGGGACACGTAGGTCTACATTTTGAGAGAGAAATCAGGGCTGGGAGAAATATAGGCTCTTTGAAGTAAATAAAGACTCAGGACCCAGCCCCAGGAAATTCCAATATATAAGGGCAAAGAGAGAGTTTGATGGAATTACAAAGTTACCATTTTTCAACCTATAGTGCCAACTGGTCCAAGCAATGACCACCAATGGATGTTAAAGCCTTTAGGTAAATAATTATTACGAAGGGATCAGACTGACCTCACTGAGGTTTGGAGGACCAGAGACAATGTCCCCCTGACCCAGCACACAGGAAGCACTACAGCACATCTAAATTTGACCCAGCCTCTACATCTAACCAACCACCTGCTTCCAGGAAGAGAAATGAGATAAAGGACACCCCAGGCATGCAACCGGTCACACACTGACCATGGAACAGAAGACTTGGTTTCTCCAACAAATAGTACAGTAGGCAGGGACCATTAGAGGTGAAACAACACACACAAGGCATTTCACCAACTACAATATACTGGCCTTTGGGGGACCGGATTCAAACAGCCAACTGTTAACTGGTTTTGAGACAATCTCAGACCCATGAAAACTGACTGGAAATGAGACGGTATTAAGAACTTATTAATCCTTCAGGTGTGATAATGATATAGGGATAATGTTTTTGTTTTTGTTTTTTTGCGGTACGCGGGCCTCTCACTGTTGTGGCCTCTCCCGTTGCAGAGCACAGTCTCCGGACGTGCAGGCCCAGCGGCCATGGCTCACAGGTCCAGCCGCTCCGCAGCATGTGGGATCCTCCTGGACCGGGGCACGAACCCACGTCCCCTGCATCGGCAGGCAGACTCTCAACCACTGCGCCACCAGGGAAGCCCAGGATAATGTTTTTTAAAAGGAGTTCTTATCTATAAGATAAGAACTAAAGCATTTACAGGCAATATGATGTCTGGGATTGGCTTTCAAAACTAGGGACAGGGAAGCCAATTGGGGGATAGGAAACAGGAATGGAGGATTAATCCCTGCTGAAGCTGGGGCGCACGCCACCTGGCAGTCCGTCTGACTACTCTATTTTTGTTGGTTTGATGTTTTTCACAATATAACATTTAAAGAGCAAAGAGAGATGGGGCAAAGGAAGATGAACCGGTGAGTCAGGCCCCAAAGTCATGGACAAGGAGGGAGGAGGGAAACAGGAAGAGGCATAGGCCCACTCCCCCCCCCCCCGCCCCCAGCCCAGGGATCCCCTTTTGGGGAATGGGGATAACCTCAGGGCCCAGGGCCCAGAAGCACCGCAAGGAATGTCTGTCCAACAAGGAAGAAAACTGAGGAGGAAGACCCAGCAGGGCAAACAGACCTGTTCCCGCTGATCTTGGACGCCCTTTTCTGAGTCCACCTGCTGCCCCAGCAGCTCCCAGAGCTGCTCCTCCTTGCGCCAGACGGCCACTCGCTCCCCAGCCAGTTCACCGCGAAGCAGGGTCACCTCCACCTCCATCTGCGAAGAAAATACAAGGACTGGGACCCAGAGGCCTGGCTCTGAGTAGGAGGGGGCTGGGGGCTCGGTCGCCTGGGTCTGAACGAGGGACCTGTGAATCGTAACTCCTGGATTCGGAGAGAGGATGGAGCTGGGCTCCCGCAGTTGGAAAGGACCGGGAGTCTGGCCTTGCGGGGCTCCCCGAGAGCTGGAGGCAGAATTCCCAAGAGGTCTGCAGCCTCACCTGGATCCTCAGTTCCTTCCTCTGACGCTGTAGCTCCCTCACTCGCTGCTCCATCAAAGCTACGCGAGTCAGTGCCTCCAACTGCTGGGCTTGAAGCCGCCGCCCCGCCCCTCGCACCTCTTCCACAGCCTGAGAGGCTGCGGGTGGCGTGGCCGGGATCTGAACGGAAGGCGAAGCCTCCACCTGCGGTTGAAGAGGGCGTGGTCAATTGGGGAGGACTCGCCCCTGCAGTCACTAAATAGGTCTGTTCTCCATCCCAAACATCCCCTCAGGCGGTCTGAGTCGGCTTTTAACTCTACCACCAAGTTCTTTTAATTCAAGGAGGGGTAGGTGCAGGTCCGGAGACCGCTCGGCCCCGGAAGGTGGCCCAGGGGCTCGCAGTCCGGGGAGGGGCACAGAGCCGACACAAGGATGGTGTTTCTTTTTCATTATCCAGTTCCCATTCTCTTGGCGTCACGTCTTCGAAGGTCCTGCATCTCTTTCTCTCCCCCCGGGTCTCCTTGAGTCTTTCCCCCTTTTCTCTGGGCTTCATCTTCCTGACCCAGTATCTGTCTTCCGTCTCTGAATCGCTATTTCTCTTTCTCCCTCGGAGTATCTCCCCCTCTCAAGGTTTCTCTGTCTCTATTTCTGTTTCTCTGAGCATCTTTGTTTCTGAGTTTTTGTCTGTGTCTCTATCTCCATCTCTCTGAGTCTCTGTCTCTGGTCTTTCAGTGTCTCTAACTCTTTTGGGTCTTTGTCTCTCAGTCTCCCTGTCTCTGGGTCTCTGTCTATCTGGTCTTTCTATACCTGTCTCTCTGTCTCTGTCACCCGTTTGGGTCTGTCTCTCTGGGTCCCCCCGTGGCTCTCGCCCTCCGGGTCCCTCACCGCATCGCGGCTGCTCTCCGTGCTGCTGCCTTCTCCCACTTCTTCCTCTTCCTCCGTCTGCTGCTCTGCCCCTTGGCCGCTCGGAAGCTCTGCTGGGGCCTCGGGCACCTCCTGCTCGCGGGAGTCCTCGGGGAGCTCACGGGGCTGGGCGGCCCCTTGAGAAAGGACCTCCGCGTCGCACTCGGGGACCGCGGGCGGCGGGGTCCCCTCGTCCGGGCTGCTCCGTGTCCCCATGGCCTCTGCGGACTCCTGTCGGGTGGGCGGAGCCTGGAGTTCGGGGGGCGTGGTCCGGTAGCGTGGGGGCGGGGCCCAGGAGGGTTCAAGGCCCCGCCCGAAAGCTCTGGAGAGCGCTCCAGAGGCGGGGCCTAAGAGTTCAAAGGAGGCGACTGAGCATTACGGAGGCGCGGCCTGGAGTTTCTAGGGGCGGGGTTCGATGGCTCCTAGGGCGTCACTCCCCCGGAGGCTTGACTAGAATTTGAGTCCGGGGTCCTAGTCCGCCCCCTACCGGTTTCTCCCTGCTATCCAGGTGTCAAGCCTTGTACTCTCCCAGCAGCCCTGCACAATCCCTTGGACCACTTTAAAGGGACCCCAACACCTTCTCCTTCGCGGACTCAGGAGTCGGGTTCCGCCGCGTCCTCTCTGGAGCCCAGCTCAGCTCCGACCCCACTGTGCAAGGGAGCGGGCCCCCTACCGCCTCAGCGAGGGATCCAGGAGTCGGGGCTCCTGGTCTCCCTCTCTCTGGACGAACCAGGGGCCTTGAATCCTCGGCTCCTCCCGGAGGTAGATTCCAGAACTCCAGCCCCCTCCACCACCCAAGCCCCGGCCCCCTCACCGGCTCAGGCTTCGGCGCGCTCCCTTCTGCGCTCCGGCGCTGCAGTTTCTGCCCACTAGACAGGTGAGGGAGGAGAGAGAGGCTACTCTGTCCTCCTTCCCAGCAGCCCGGAAGTGGAGGGGGGACAACAGGTCCAACAGCTCTCGAGGGAGGAGGGAGCGACCAGCTTTGCCCCGCCCGCAGCCGCAGCATCCGGCCATCCCGGCCCCACTCTCGGAAAGCCCAGCATGACGACCCCCCAACTCTGCCTCCAGCGCCCCCATTCCTCCCCCCTGGAGGGCCAGGCGCCTTGGTTACCTATGTATAATGTCCAGACCCTGGGAATCCTGAAAGGAAGAGGGGAATGGAGCTAGGGGCCTCTCCCCTCTAATGAGCCTTTTAGAAGGGCCCCGACCGGTTTGGGGAGATGGGCAAGGGGAGGGGGGTGCCCTGAGCTGAGTCAGAGACCAGCCCAGAGACAGGGGGAAGTATGTTCCCCCCACCACCACTTTGCTATTGGTGGAGGGCAGAGGTTAAAAGTCTCAGCCAGACCCTTTCCTCTCTGGGCAAAAACAGGAAAATAACTGGTATGTGAGAAAGGATCACTGGATATCAGGAGCTATGTGTATAAAGTATAAACATTTTACACGCATTAATTTATTTCATCCTTACAGCAGCCTACAGTAGAGAAAGGGATTACTATCTCCATTTTATAGTTAGGAAACTGAGGCTGAGGGGGACAAGTGTCCGCAAAGTCTACACATGTTGTTAATGTTAACACCATATTTGTTCTCTCCAAGGTCCATGGTCTTTACCATTAGGCATCCTGTCACTCAAGCCAGGAAGCGCCTCAGAGCTCATTTCAAATGATAGTAACAGTGAACACGGATAGGAAGTCTGCTGTGCAGGCAGTGCACCAAGCACTTCATACATATGGACTCATGGGATCATCACAACACCCTATTATTATTACTATTATTCCCATTTTACAAATGAGGAAACTGAGGCTTGGAGAAGTGAAGTACCTTATTCTGGGTCTCATGGGACACGTGGTATAAACTCAAGACTGTTCTGATGCAAGGAGCTGAAGAACCCTGCCCCAGATATCTGTTTGCTTCTATCTTATGAGTTAGAAAATCTCCTTCCAGGCTCCCAGGACCTTTACGCTGCCTTGCTCCCTGGCCTATCCAGGGACCAGAACTAACCCCAGGCATCTCAGCCCAGAAACCCATTGGGTCCCCCAGAAAACAAAAGTCAGATTCAGAGGGAAAAAAATGTATTTTTTTTATTTAAGAAGCTTGAGAGGCTGGTAAGGGAGGGGAAGATAAAAGAGGCTCTGGTGATGGCACTGCTCCCCTCACCCCACCTAGTGCACTATTAACTGGATATGAGCACCTGAGAGTCAGGAAGGGGGGCTCTGGATCCCACAGCGCATGTTAGCTGGAACAGCAAAGTCTGAAAGGAAGAAGCTAAGGGTGAAACCAAGGGGCCCAGGCAGACCCTCCCACTCTCTCTATGCCCCACTGGGGCCCCAGAAATCCTAATAGTCCTTCTTTGGGAAACTAGAGTTCTGGCCCTGAGGCCCCTCTATCCCTCAGACCCAGGAGTCCAGATCCCCAGCACGTTCTCCCCCAGACCCAGGAATCCAGACCTCAGCACCCTCCTCCCCACCAACTGCTCACCTATCTGCTGAGGTTTGGGCAAGTTCAGTTTGCTCATGACCTTGACAAACTCCTCACAGCTGAGGGTGAGCCGAGGGTTTAGAGTTCGCTCCTCCTCCACAGTGGATACTGTGAGTCCTAGTGGCCAAGAGAGGGGGAGGAATGTTGAGCTGTCCAGTGCCTTGGGCCTCCCAGAACTACATTTCCCAGGAGGCCTCAGGGTGCCTTTCTGGCCCAGGACTAACAGATTGCTTTCCTTCCTCAATGGGCACTGTGGGAAATGTAGTTTTCCACAGTTCCCTAAGTTCTATTAGGAAGTCCCAGGAAAGCCTATGCCTTCCGGATTCTAGGCATTGTAGTTTCTACATCCACACTCACTACACCTAAGCACTTGATCTTTTTGGCCAGAGGAGTTCCTGGGAATTGTAGTCTGCAAGCCACAGCAGTTTGGTGTTCCCTCTCAAATAGTAAGTTATGTAAATCCCACACCTCCTCCAGGAAGCCCTCACCATGGTAATCATGAGCAGGGTAGATCAGACAGTCTCCTGGAAGTGTGAAGATCTTTTCATGAACTGAGTGGTACAAGGTCTTAGCACAGCCTGGGGAGGGAAAACTCAGAGGTCAGTGGAGCAACAGGATGAGAGAAGCTCCCAAATCCCTTCCCTTCAGGAAAAGGATGAGAGGATAAAAATCACTGTAGCTAAACCGTCTCCCTCATTTTCTGCCAGTAGCCCTTTGACTGGGTAGAGAAGGAGAGGGAAGGGCATTCTAGGCAGGTGGAACAGCATATGCAAAGAATTGGGAAATGGTGAGAATTCAGCATGACTGTAAACAAGGTTGGGATATGACCCTGAAGCACCAAATTCCCTCACTCTGGGGATGCCAAGAAAGGATTCTGGGCAGGGAAAGTGGATGGGAAGGTAAGAAACTGAAGACATGAGGCCAAAGAGGAGGATAGAGCCATGGTTCTGACAAGAAGCTCTGAGTCCTAAGTTGGGACAGGGACAAACCTCTCTGGAACATTCTGCCACCTTTCCTTTCAGCCTAAATCTTTCGATCTCATGACTGTGTTGGGGATGGATAAATGGAAGATTAGGAGCCTCAGAGAGAAAATGATAGAGACCAAGATGGAGAGATAAGGAAAGAGGAAGAAAGAGGCAGCCTGGGGATCTGGTTACCAACGGCCAGCTCAGCTCGCTGTGCCTCTGTCTCTTCTCTCTTGTCCAGCCTCGCTGGCCTCCTGCAAGGCAGCTAAATCCTCCCAATCTAGTGTCCACCTCACATTCACACACATACTCAAATCTCATACCCTGATGTGACAGTAAACACCCTTCCCGCAGAGAAACCCCTTAATCTAATTGTCCCCAGCAGTTATACCCCAAATGTAACACCACCTCCTAGCAATTAAACCACTGAATCTAGCAACTTTCTAGCAGCTAAATTGCCAAATCTAACTTCCCCCAGCAGCTAACCCCCTGAATCAAACTCCACACCCGTCCCCGCACCAGCTAAAGCCCTTATGGGGGGTTAGAAATATGCCCATGAACACTTTGAAACTCTTCTCTTGAAAATGTGACACATAATTCTCCTTGCCTTGACTTAGTGGTCTGGACTAAGTGACTTGCATCTAATAAATAGGATATGGCAGAAATAACAGAGTTTAACTTCTGAGACAAGCTCATTAAAAAAAAAAAATTAGATCTTCTGTCTGTCTGTCTCTCTGATTGTTCCCTCTGGGAGAATCCAGCTGCCATGTCATGAAGACACTCAAGCAGCCCTGTGGAGAAGTCTGCATTGTGAGGAACTGAGGCCTCCTGCCAACAACCAGCAAGAGCTCACTGGCCACGTCAGTGAGCCACCTTGGAAGTAGATCCTCCAGCCCCAGTCAAGCCTTCAGTCAGCCCTGGCCAGCAGCTTGGTTGCAACCTCACACAAGACCCTGAGCAAGAACCATCCAGTTAAGCTTCTCCCAGAGTCCTAACTCTCAAAACCTGTGTGAGATGATGTTAATCATTGTTTTAAGCCACTAAGTTCTGGGGTGATTTGCTTTACAGCAATACATAACTAACACACACTCTTGACTCTACCTGTCCCCCAACCACTAACCTCTGAACCCAACTCTCCTCCACTCCAGCACTAAACTCCTTGAATCTAATCCTGACCCCCTAAAAGTCTAACATTCATCCGTTCATTCTTGCAACTGACACTTAAAACCCTGGCACCCACATAACCATACTGAGATCTCGGGCTGGGGAAAGGGGCCTGTGACCTTGCTGGAAGTCTGTCCGCCCACACCCTCGGATAAGCAGGGCATCTCCAGTGAAGGCCATGCTGTGGTCATCCAAGACGAAGGTGACACAGCCTGGGGTGTGGCCCGGGCTGGCCCGGGTCTCCAAGGCCTGGGAAGAGAAGGAGAGTACAAAGAGTCACCAATAAGGCTATGGCTTTACTCTCATGGTGAAACTGGCCTCAGAAGCCTCCCACCCCATCCCATCCCAGGGTCACATATAGATAACCTCTTTTTTTTTTTTTTTGCTATATGCGGGCCTCTCACTGTTGTGGCCTCTCCCACTGCGGAGCACAGGCTCCGGATGCGCAGGCCCAGCGGCCATGGCTCACGGGCCCAACCGCTCCGCGGCATGTGGGATCTTCCCGGACCGGGGCACGAACCCGTGTCCCCTGCATCGGCAGGCGGACTCTCAACCACTGCGCCACCAGGGAAGCTCCTAGATAACCTCTTTTTGATAAAAAAAAATACTGAAGTTAGATCCCGGACTTAAACCTCACTCCAGAGTAAACTCCCCCAAAATTAAAAACTTAAAGCAAGAAAATAAAATCATAAAACAGTGACAATGACAAAAATACAAATAAATATATGATCTCTGGTTAGAGAAGAACATCCATCCCAAAAGTCATAAATCATTAAGGGAAAGATCAATGGTTTGAATTTAAATAAATTTGATGTTTCTGGATGGCAACAACATCATAAACAAAATTTAAAGGGAATCAACATGGCGGCAAAATATATTTGTAACACAAATACACCACATAGTAGTCAGTGTACTTCATGTACAAACAGATCTTATAAATCCATAAGGAAAAGATAAGCACACTAATATAAGTATGGAATACTAAAGAGTCATTTAAAATTGTCATTGAAATAAAATTCAATGATGCTATACACAAACATTTAATGGCAGGAAAAGGTATTTACTATCCCGTAAGTGCAAAAAACGGGTTACAAAGCAACTTATACAATGTCATCTCTTAAAAAAAAATTTACTCATTAACTCAAAATATTTTTTTTCTTTAGGCTTTTCCTATATTATCTTTTTTTTACAGTAAACATGTCATTTTATTTACTTACGTATTTTTAAAACACGTCATTTTATAATCAAAAATAAATCACAAAATTCACGATAAACGAAAGATCTAAACATAGAAAACCCAAAAAATTCTAGAAGGAAATATAGAAGAATATATATATTTATATATATGGCATGGGTATTGGCCAATCAGAAGGACGTCAGTTGTAAACAACCAGTAGTTAGAGTATATACAGTTGACCTTTGAGTAACACGGGTTTGAACTGTGCAAGTCCACATATAGACGGATTTTTTTCAGTAGTAAATACTACAGTGCTACATGATCTGGTTTGGTGAATCTGTGGATGCAGAGGAACCGCAGATAGAAGGACCAACTGGAAGATATACCCCAATTTTTGAATGTGGGGAGGGTCAGTGCCCCTAACTTCCTAGGTTGTTCAAGGGTCAATGGTATATGGTATATATAATTGTCTTATGTGTATAAATTGAACAAATTTTTTTTTTTGCGGTACGCGGGCCTCTCACTGTTGTGGCCTCTCCCGTTGTGGAGCACAGGCTCCGGAGGTGCAGGCTCAGCGGCCATGGCTCATGGGCCCAGCCGCTCCGCAGCACGTGGGATCTTCCCAAACCGGGGCACGAACCCGTGTCCCCTGCATCGGCAGGCGGACTCTCAACCACTGCGCCACCAGGGAAGCCCTGAACAAAATTTTAATATCAATTGAACCCAATCCAGCTTGCCACATAGATCAAGATCCCCTAGGCCCTTAGTGACTGAGTCTGTGTCTCAGGTGGCTTTGCTGATGATCAGCCTCCCTGTTTATCTTTCCCTTCTCTGGAATATCTAGAATTTACTCCTCTATCAACCCCCATAATCCTGCCTATCTCAGGCCTCTCCTGCTTGGGCCAACTGATAGCCTCCTCCCTGGCCTACCAGCCTCTAATCCACCTCCTACATGACCCTGAGGGCGGTTTTCTATCACCCAGATCCAATTTTGTCCCTCTCTGCTCAAAACCCTTCCCCAGCTTCCACTGCCCCCAGGGCAGAGGTCCAGCTCCTCAGCCCCTGCTCTGGTGCCTGCTCACTTTTCCAGCCCCATGTCCTATACCATCCTCCTTCCCCCAGCTACTCCGAACCCCAGAGTCATTTCCAGAAAATAGCACACTTCTTCACACCTCTTTGCCCCTGCAATTTCCTCTTCTCCCATCAGTCCGATCTACCTACTCTTTAGAAGCCTGGCATTGATTACCCTTTTTCCTGTACCAGGGTCTCTTCTAAGCACTTTACATGACTGAACTCATTCGGGCCACACACATCCTTATGAGGTAAGTACCTCTCCTGGCCCCATTCTATAGATGAGGAAACTGAGGCACAGGATGAGAATGAACAAACTATAACTGTATGCAACAATATGGATAACTCTCACAGGTGTAACCATGAGCAAAAAAAAAAAGTGGGCTAGACATAAAGAGTGGAGTGGGGAGGAGTGGGATAAAGTGGGAAATCTCAGTGTGCCTGGTACACAGGAAGGATAAGTGGTATTTCATGAAGCTGAGGTTTCAGTGCTGAATCCAGATGTAAAATATTTCTCTCTTGGTGAGGGCACATGGACTAGTGGTTAGGAGCAGTCTCTGGAGCTGGGTGACATGGGTTCTAATTTTGGCTCTGCTATTACTAGCTGTGTGACCTTGGGCAAGTTACTTCACCTCTCTGGGCTTCTCTGCTCATTTGTAAAATGGGCATAATAATTGTCCCCTCTTCATAGGGCTATTATAAAGATTAAATTATTTCATGTATGTAAAGCATTTTAAAAATGCCCAGGGAATTCCCTGGCGGTCCAGTGGTTAGGACTCCAAGCTCTCACTGCCATAGGCCCAGGTTCGATCCCTGGTCAGGGAACTAAGATCCCATGAGCTGCGTAATGCGGCCAAAAAGAAAGAAAGAAAAAAAAAAAAGCCCAACACAATAATTGCTATATTATAAAAATAATAATGTTTTAAAATTCTAAAAACACTGATCTAGTGGAACCACCAGGTCCCCTGGGTTCAATTCCTTGCTCAGCCACTTTCTCAGTATAACTTTTGGGCAAGTCACTTTCCCTCTCTGCACTCCCTTCTCTGTAAAATGGTGAAAATGTTCTGATCTCACTATGTGGTTAGGAAGGTTTAATGAGATATATTTGTCAGAAAAGACACAGTGGAGGCTCAAGAACCAGGTTCAGCCATAGCAATGTTTTGTTTGGACTGCTCAGTAGTTATTAAAAGTCTGTATTTGTGTTTACCCTTAACATTTGGAAGATTTTTCAAAAATGTATATTTGCAGCTTCGAATTAAAAAAAAAAGAAAAGGCTTTACAGTGGACAGACTACATTCCCAAGCATGAATAATCAACTTGAATTATGTAGTGGGTGTCCTCCATAATTGGGGCACACACCCCAACACTAGCCACAGGTCCCACCTCTCCCTGCTGCCAGGAAGTGATATTTGATTCTGAAAATTTTGTGGGATACATGCTGAGAAAATGCACTTTCTTACAAT
Source organism: Mesoplodon mirus (assembly GCF_964341445.2). Taxonomy (NCBI): domain Eukaryota; kingdom Metazoa; phylum Chordata; class Mammalia; order Artiodactyla; family Ziphiidae; genus Mesoplodon; species Mesoplodon mirus. The sequence continues at coordinate 54,306,041 of NC_138995.1, forward strand.
GCTAAGTGAGAAACAAAACACTCAGTATTTGTTAACTATTATTAAGTTATTTATTATTATTATCATCCAGTACAGAAATATCTGCAATCTACTTCAGTTAACAGCAAAGAGAAGTTTTCAAAGAACAAGTTAAATAACACCAGGAGGAAACAACCAGACACATCCAGAAAGTAGGCTATTCTGCAAGACAACAGGCTGGGAGCTTCAAAAGTCAATGTCATGGGGCAGAAAGGGTATGAAACTGTTCTAGATTAAAAGAGACTAAATAGACCTAATAGCCAAATGCCATGTGTGAACCTTGATGGGGTCCTGGTTCATATAAACAGCTGTAAAAATGATTCCTAAGCACTTGGAGAAATTTGAACATGGGCTGGATTTCAGAACTGTTTAAGAATTATTGTCTATGTCGCTAGATGTGACAAAAATTTTGTCCAAAGAATGGTTCTCCAAGTGGTGTAGTCGAGGGAACCCTGAGGGTCTGCAAGATCAAAACTATTTTCATAATAGTGTGAAGAGGTCTTTTGCCCTTTCTCATTCTCATTCTCCAAGAGTTCAGTGCAGTTTTCCCAGAAGCTCCATGACTTGTGATGATGTCATTGCTCTGACAGCTGATGGAATGTGTGTTTGTGTATCCTTGTGTTTTAAAAAGAGTCTCAGTTTCAACTTCTGATACAGTAAATACGTTTTGCATATCTAAATACTTATTATTTATTTATTTATTTATTTTTAGCTCACCGCGCAGCTTGTAGTATCTTAGTTCTCTGACCAGGGATTGAAACCAGGCCCTCCACAGTGAAAGCACAGAGTCCTAACCACTGGATCACCAGGGAATTTCCCATTTCTTTTAAAAATTGAGATATAATTGACATGTAACTAATACAGTAAATATTGCTTGATAGAACCCAGGTAAACAAAAGCTTTTTAGGGCCCTCCATAATTTTTAAGAGGATTAAGGAATCCTGGGGACCTGGGATTAGTATCTTGAGCAGCACCCCCTCTATATCGCTATATTTAACAGGCAACATTAACTTTCAGAATCCGCCAACCCTTACGGGAGCTAGAATGTTCAAATCTCAATCATTGCTTATTAAAACAGTAAATCCATTCTACAGTGAAACCATACAAATTTGGCTCACTGTGAATATAAAATGTACAACCAGTTCAAAAAGCTGTCTGGGGCTTCCTTGGTGGCACAGTGGTTGAGAGTCTGCCTGCCGATGCAGGGGACACGGGTTCGTGCCCCGGTCCGGGAAGGTCCCACATGCTGCGGAGTGGCTGGGCCCATGAGCCATGGCCGCTGAGCCTGCGCATCCGGAGCCTGTGCTCCGCAACGGGAGAGGCCACAACAGTGAGAGGCCCGCGTACCGCAAAAAAAAAAAAAAGGAGAATGGATATAAATTGTCATCAATTCACACAGTGAAATGCTCTACGTCAGGGGTTGGCAAACTATGGTCAGTGCACCAAATTTGGCCTGCCATCTGCTTTTATAAGAATGACATCTCATGCCACATGAAAATTATTGAAATTAAATTTTCAGGGGCCATAAATAAAGTTTTACTGGAGCCCAGCCATGCTTATTCATGCATGCATTGTCTGTAGATGCTTTCACACCAACAGGAAAATTAAGTAGTTACAACAGGGACCATATGGCCTGCAAAACTGAAAATATTTACCATCTGGTCCTTTACAGAAAAAGTTGGCCAACCACTGCTATACAGCAAAAAAGGAAAGAACTACAATTATCTACAATAGTAGGTAGAGTGAAAGAAGCAGACATAAGAGTACACACTGGTTTCTGTTTATAAGGTCCAGAACAGGCAGAACTAATCTATGATTAAATAAGTCAGAAGAACGGTCCCTTGGTGGGGCTGTCAATGGCCAGGAAGAGGGACAAGGAAGACTTCTGGGGCTATGGGCATGTTCTGGATCTGGATCTGGGCGGTGGATACTCAAGTATAGACATATGTTAAAATTTACCAAGCTGTACATATGCAATATGTGCCCCTTTTACCGTATAATATGCATGTTACAATTCAAATTTTTTAAGTGGGAGGAGGAAAATGAGAGGGAAAAATAGTGCCCATCTCCAAACGTTTATAAAGAACTCGGATGAAAACCAAACAAAATGTTGAACAATCATAAAGACAGATAATAACTAGTGGCAACAAGGATATAGAGGGACTGGAAGCCTCACACAACTGGTTATGGGAACATAAAAGGGTATAGCCGCCGCTTTGGATAAGTTTTTTTGTTTGTTTGTTTTTTTGCGGTACGCGGGCCTCTCAGTGTTGTGGCCTCTCCCGTTGCGGAGCACAGGCTCTGGACACGCAGGCTCAGTGGCCATGGCTCACGGGCCCAGCCGCTCCACGGCATGTGGAATCCTCCCAGACCGGGGCCCGAACCCGTGTCCCCTGCATCGGCAGGCGGACTCTCAACCACTGCGCCACCAGGGAAGCCCCCTGGATAACAGTTTTTGATAGCAGTGTGGCAGTTCCTCAAATTGTTAAATAGAGTTATCATATGATCCAGTAATTCCATCCTAAGTATATACCCAAGAGAGATGAAAACATACATCCACACAAAAACGTGCACATGGATATTCATAGTGGCATAATTCATAATAGCCAAAAGTGGAAGCAATTCAAACATCCATCCACTGATGAATGAATAAATAAAATGTGATATATCCATACAACGGAGTATTATTCAGCAATAAAAAGAAATGAAACACTGATACATGTTACAACATGGATGAACTTTGAAAACATTATGGTCAGTGGCAAAAGCCAGTCACAAAGACCACATATAGTATGATACCATATTTCTATGCAATGTACAGAATAGGCAAATCTATAGAGACAGAGAGTAGGTTAATGGTTAGTAGAGTGAAAGAGGGGCACACTGGGGTGGCACCTGAGGGGTGTGGGGTTTCTTTCTGGAGTGATGAAAATATTCTAAAATGAATTGTGATGATGGATGTACAAATCTGAATATACTAAGTCACTGAATAGTAAGTACACTTTAAATGGGTGAGCTGGATGGTTTGTGAATTATACCAATAAAGCTGTTTAAAAAAACCAAGCAGGGACTTCTCTGGTGGCACAGTGGTTAAGAATCCACCTGCCAATGCAGGGGACACGGGTTCAAGCCCTGGTCCAGGAAGATCCCACATGCTGCCGAGCAGCTAAGCCCGTGCACCACAGTTACTGGGCCTGTGCTCTAGAGCCCGCGAGCCACAACTACTGAGCCTACGTACTGCAACTACTGAAGCCCATGCACCTAGAGCCTGTGCTCCGCAACAAGAGAAGCCCCCGCTCGACGCAACAAGAGAAAGCCCACACGCGGCAACGAAGACCCAAAGACCCAATGCAGCCAAAAATAAATAAATAAATTTTAAAATAAATAAATAAATAAATAAATAAATAACCCAAACACTAAAGCTAAAACTTCCACAGCTAAGCCCTTCCATGTTGATTCACTGAAAACATCACTCATCCAGTTTAACAAAGGGCTCTTCTTGACACAAAACTCCAACCATTTCTAACACCTCTAAGGCTTCTCAACCCAAGAAATGCTTGTTAGCACCTGCTTATTATGTACAGTGTACCTAAATGTACAATGCATTTTCTTTTTCACCTGCTTCCAGAAAAAGGCTTAAAATAAAGAGGCTGTAACCAGTGGAGCTAAACCCTCTGATCCCACCCACAGCCTTTATTTCCCCAAACCATCTGACTCAGTTTAACTGGCCTCGTTTAGCAAAACCCTCTCACTTGGAGGCCAAGTCCAAGTGACATTCTGTCCCCAAAGCCAGCCAAACTCTCTAAGTCTTTAGCAACTTTGACCAGAAAAAAGTCCTGCCAGCGGTTTCCCCTCCCTCTGAGGGCAACCTTAGCACCCTCCTCACCCATCGTATTGCCCTGGGTTGAACTTCTGGCCAGAAACCTGCTGATTCTGCTTGGGGCAAAGAAAGGAGAGGAGGTAGGCACCTTCAGACCATTCCTGTGTGAGGCAATAGCGGGGCTGGGGTTAGGGTGAGGCAAGCAGGCTCCTATAGGGAGCAACATTTAAGGAGGCGCCCACTCGAAGGCGCCAGACCTGCCTTTGCACCACCCTGAGAATGAGCGCCTCCTTAAATGTTGCACCCTGGATTCCTCTCTTGCCTCACCCTAGTCTGGGCTCTGGGCAACTGCATGTGCCTTCCTCCAACAGTGGATCTGGGAAGATAGGGCTGGGTCTCTCCCTCAGCCATGACCTTGTAATTCCAGCTCCCAGTCAAATTTTATGAGACTCCAGGCCAAAGAAGTTGCCCCTAGGTTATAGGAAACGCCATAGATGTTGTTGACTTAAGGGGATGGGCCAGAGACACACCTGCCCAGAGCCTCTAGGCTCAGTTTTTCACCTGGGTTTATGGGGCCCTTCTCCCTGAGACAGAAACTCAGGGATCAGGAGCCCAGGCCTGGGGCCCCTCCTACCCCAGGAATCAGGAGTCCAGGCCCCCAAGCCCCTCTTCCCTTTAGTCCAAAAACTCCAGGCCACCACCCTCTCGGGGACCCAGCATCCAACTCACGAAGCGCCCGAAGTGGATGGGGTCTCCATCTTCAATGTGCATGTCAGCCTGGGCCCCACTAAGGCGGGAGATGACAGACTGGCAGCCGGGGAGTAGGGAACGGAGCAGCCCGGAGCCGGTAATGTGGTCCGCATGGCAGTGGGTATTCACTGGGAGAGAGAGGAGAGCCAGGTCCAGGAGGGCACAGAGAGGACGCAGGATTCCCAGCCCCCAGCCCCCTCCTCCCTCAGACCCAGGAGTCCTGGGCCTAGCTTCCCACTCCACGCTACAGTCCCACGCCCTCAGGCCCAGGAGCCCGGACCCCAAACAGACCAGCATACAGCAGCTGTAGCCCCAGTTCCTTGACCAGCTGGGCATCCCGATGCGCTGTCTCCAGAACCGGGTCGATCAGAATGGCCTCTCTGGACTCTCTGTCACCCAGGAGGTAAGTGTAGGTGCAGCTCTTGGGCTCAAACATCTGGAAAGAGGGTGGGGACAGGTGAGAGCACAGATTCAGACCCCCCCTTACTGTGGACCCAGGAGTCCAGGCCTCAACTCGATTCTCTTCCTAAGATCCAGAAGCAGAAGCCCCTGCCCCCCCCCTTTTTTTTACTTAATGGGTTTATATTTAATATAGTACTTCTCACCATGGAGATGTTACCCGTTAATATAAAAATTTTCTTGTTTTTGTTAAACATTAAATCTCTTCTCCATTTCAATGTCAATATAAAGTATTATTTTACATTAAATCTTTTCTCCATTTCAACGTTAGATACAACAAATACATTTTCTAAACTTTTTCCCCCACCAAGAGATAAGTTTTAATTTTTGACCAACTGTATTTAATATCTAGGTACAATATTAACTTGGGAGATAACGAAACAAAAATCTATTAAAAATATGGAGAAAAGACTCCTCAGTGTTGCAGAAGGCAGTGATTATAACTAAACAGTGGCAATTTCCTAGGATTCTGGGCAAGAGTTTTCTTCTTCCTATTGAGAATTCTTAAACTATGAAATATTGCTTTTGCAAAGTTCAGCCTTCCCACTTCTTTGACCTTCTTTCTAACTAGCAAATGCAAATTACAGACGGCATTTTTCAGTGCATTATTTGTTGTGAAGAAAACATTTTGTTTTCCATTTAATATAGTACATCAATTTCTTCCTATTTATAGGGAAACCAAGACTATGAAACTACCCTATTTACTGTTTCTTGGGAACTTTCAGACACCAAAACTCAGTTCTGAACCTCAACAGCACAAAGGTTTTCAGGGCAAGGTTTGATTCAGGAGGTCCATCAAAGTCAGATCTGTCCATTTCTCCTTCGTGCATATACCCCCAAACAAGCACAGATGCCTGTAATACTGAGAACGAGAGCGATTGCATCTCTGGCTTCTACTGCTTCAACAGGCAGCACCAAAAGCAATGAAAAGAGGACTAGGAACAATTGTGTTGAAACTAAGATCATGATGTTGAGATCTTGAGGTGACTGGTTCTTAAAGGCTGAAGGTTTCAAAGAAAGCGGTATTTGTTTAATTCTATCAGTTCAGGATGCTGAGGCTTAAGAGGTTCCACGTGACAGCGCCTTCCAAGTTAGCAGCCATTACAGAATCCCCCTGCCCGGAGTCAGGAGTCTGGGACCCCAGCACCTTACTCCGTCGGAACCAATGAGTCCCAACTTTCATCCATCCCCAAACCTGGGTCCCCGTCATCCTCTTCTGTAATGGAAGCAAGAGTCCAGCCCGAAGCCCAGATCGGGGTCCCAGATCTGGGACCCAGATCACTCCTCTTTAAAGGACGCAAGAGTCTAGCCCTACACCCCTTTCCAGGCGCCAGGGCCCAGGTATCTCTCCGGATTTAAAGGACCCAGGAGTTCCGCCCCTGCCGCCACCCAGGATCCAGTAATCTCGCTCCCCGGTCCAGCCACTGCGAACCTGCCGTAGGAGGATGGGGGCTCCAGACCCGCTGTATTGACTGAGCTGCCGCCCAGCGACCCTCAGTACAGTCCCCGCCATCGCGCCCGAGGCTGGAGACTGAGCGGTGCCAGCGGAAGCCGAACGCACCCAAGGCTGAACCCCGGAGGGCGGGGCGGGGCGTGGGCGTGGGCGGGGCCCGCCTTAAAGGGGCCACAAGTGCCTGGGGCCGAGGGCGGGTGGGAGCCGAACCAGGCTGGGGACCGATGGGGAGACTTTAGAGACGGAGAAGACAGGAAGACCCAGAGGAACAAAGAACAATCACCTCACACCAGTCAGAATGGCCATCATTCAAAAGTCTACAAACAATGCTGGAGAGAGTGTGGAGAAAAGGGAACCCTCCTAAAGGCTGGTGGGAATGTAAACTGGTACAGTCACTAAGGAGAACAGCATGGAGGTTCCTTAAAAAACTAAAAATACTGGGCATATATCTGGACAAAACTATAATTTGAAAAATACATGCACCCAATGTTCACAGCAGCACTATGTACAGTAGCCGGGACATGGAAGCAGCCTAAGTGTTCATCGATGGAGGAACAGATAAAAAAGATGTGATATATACACACAATGGAATATTACTCAGCCACAAAAAAGAATGAAATAATGCCACTTGCAGCAACATGGATGGACCTAGAGATTATCATACTAAGCGAAGGAAGTCAGACAGAGAAAGACAAATATCATATGACATCACTTATATGTGGACTCTTAAAAAATGGTACAGATGAACTTATTTACAGAGACAGACTTACAGACTTCAAAAACAAATTTATGGTTACCAAAGGGGAAAGGTGGGATGAACTTATTTACAAAACAGAGACAGACTTACAGACTTCAAAAACAAATTTATGGTTACCAAAGGGGAAAGGTGGGGGTGGGGTGGGATAAATTAGGAGTTTGGGATTAACATACACATACTACTATGTATCAAATAGATAAACAACAAGGTACTACTGCATAGCACAGGGAACTCTACTCAATATTTTGTAAAAACCTATATGGGAGAAGAACCTGAAAAGGAATGGATGTGTACATATGTATAACTGAATCCCTTTGCTGTGCACCTGAAACTAATACCACATTGTAAATCAACTATACTCCAATATAAAATAAAAATTATTTTTTTTAAAAACCAGAGAAACAAAGAACAGGGGGACACTCAAAGGGCGAGGGAGACACACTGGGAGAAGCACAGACTTCTCTCCCTGGAGAAGGAGAAACCCAACAAGAGACCCCAATACACTCAAGAGACCCCAATAGCCCCAGGGCCATTTTATAGGAAAAGCAGGTGGTTGGACCTTCATTGTTAGAAAGAAAAAAAAGTTTGGTTCAATGTCATTAGTGTCTTGAGGGGCTGTTGGTTGAGTGCCTGGTCCCAGAACAACAGATTATCCCATTAAACTTTATTTTAAGATGACTTAAGTATTTTATCAGGAATGTTTATGTCTTCCCAGGAAGAAATCATTAAAAAAAAATAACTTCTCGGGCTTCCCTGGTGGCGCAGTGGTTTAGAGTCCGCCTGCCAATGCAGGGGACACAGGTTCGTGCCCCGATCTGGGAAGATTCCATATGCCGCGGAGCAGCTGGGCCCGTGAGCCATGGCCACTGAGCCTGCGCGTCCAGAGCCTGTGCTCCGCAACGGGAGAGGCCACAGCAGTGAAAGGCCCACGTATCCAAAAAAAAAAATTAAAAAAAAAAAATAATAATTTTCCACGATGTCTTGTAAAATCAGGTTGGGGATCATTTGGCTTCTCTTGGAATGTGAACCTCTAAAAGTGGCTTTTGTTCATTTACACCAAGGACCTAGAGTTGAGACAATGTCTAGTCATGGGCTGTCTGAAAGCTTGCTCTTTGGAATCATATCAGTAGTGAGAATAGGGCATCCCACTCTTGTCTGGAGGAGATAAGTCACTTTGTCACAGATACAGAAGGCCAACTGTACCACACCATTTGCCAATTTTGGTATCCATGGAGGTCCCGGAACTAACCCCCTGTGGATACCAAGGGAAGACTGTGACTCTTCCTGTGTTTTGGGAGATAGCCAGTACTCCCTCTGCAGTCCTCTACCCTTAGCTACAGCAAATCAATAAAACCCAACTTTGCCAGACTTCTAGTATATTCCTGGTGGGCTTTATCGGGGAGAGACTCAGGGAGCCACTCAGAGACAAGGAAGATGCTGAGACTCAGTGATAACAAAGAGAGAGAGATCTGGAGAGACTTTCAGAGATACACTGGGAGATACAGAATTGAAATGGGGTGTCTGTCAAAGAAATATGGTCACTTAGATACACTCGAAGATTCTAGGAGATCGTGGAGGTGGGAAGAGATGTGGGGAGCAGGGAGCATTAGAGAGGGGAGAAATGTACAGGGAGAAGGAGAGAATCTCTCAGAACAGGAAAACACCAAGAGAGGGGAGAAACAGGCAGAAAGAAAAGCTCAGACTCAAGGAGAGAACTTGGTTCAGTTATTCCTCACATTGAGGTCTCCTGAATGTCTGGCTCAAGCTGAGCGAAACTGGAAACCCAGAGGTGAGTCCTCAGTCTGGTTGGTGGGGGAAAGAGGTACAGACATCAGGGCTAAAACAAGGAGAGGTACAGGGATTGCCAGGAGCTCAGGGGAGAGAGAAACCAGGAAAACAGGGACTCTGAGGCACACTTTACTGTGAGGGTCCCCCAAATAAGACCTCTCCACCCTGGGGCCCATTCCTAATTGTTTCTGTAGGATTGGTAGACGCTTACTTGTCCCTTGAAGGCGTGCACACCCTCTGGGGATTTTGTAGAGTCAGCTGCGAGTTATCCTAAGAGTTAGAAACCGGCATCACCCTTCCGAAATGTGTGACCTCAGGCTCAAAACTAAACTCTTCTGGGCTTCTCTTTTCTCATCTGTAAATTGTGGTTGAAAATAGTTTCTCCCTCACTGTGAAGATCTAAGAAAAGATGCATGTGGGGACTTCCCTGGCGGTCCAGTGGTTAAGACTCTGAGCTTCCACTGAAGGGGACACGGGTTCAATCCCTGGTCGGGGAACTAAGATCCCACATGCTGCACAGCCAAAAAAGAAAAAAAAAAAAAAAAGATACACACACCCCAATGTTCATAGCAGCATTATTTACAATTGCCAAAAATACGGAAGCAACCTAAGTGTCCATCACATGAATGGGTAAAGAAGAGGTGGTATATATATATATATATATATATACACACACACAATGGAGTACTACTCAGCCATAAAAAAGGAATGAAATTTTGCCATTTGCAGCAACATGGATGGACTTGGAGGGCATTATGCTAAGTGAAATAAGTCAGACAAAGAAAGACAAATACTGTATGATATCACTTATATGTGGAATCTGAAAAATACAACAAACGAGTGAATATAACAAAAAAGAAGCAGACTCACAGATATAGAGAACAAACTAGTGGGTCCAATGTGGGGAGGGAGGGCAAGATAGGGGTAAGAGATTAAGAGGTACAAACTACTAGGTATAAAATAAGCTACAAGGATATATCTTACAACAGGGGAACATAGCCAACATTTTATAATAACTATAAAGGAGTATAACCTTTATAAATTGTGAGTCACTAGATTTTACACGTGTGATTTATATAGTATTGTCAGCAACTATACTTCAATTAAAAAAAGATCCAATGAGTTCACACATGCAAAGAGTTTGGGAGAGCACCTGGCACAGAACAATTGCGCAGGTGTTGTGCTCTCAGGGAGGTGGCTATCACTATTTCATCGTCATCCATGACTCCTTCCTCCTCTTGCTACTTCCTCCCAATTCATTACTAAGCCTGATGAATTAACCTCTCCAACCAGACCACTTTTCCCTCATCACGCCCTCTGCCCCAGTCAAAGAGGCAGCAAAGCATGGATGCAAATTACATGGATTCCAGGGTCAGGCTGCAAGTGTTCAAATCCTGGCCCTGCTATTTCCTGGCTGAGTGACCTTGGATAAGTCTTAGGGCCTCATTTTTATCTCTGTACAATGGAGATGAGAGTAGCGCCTCCTCTTGAAAAACTGCTGTCAGCATTAAATGAATGAACATATATAAAACACTCAAGACAGTTTCTGACATATATCAGATGCTGTAATTAATAACCTAATTATCATATAATTATCGATATCATATAATATAATTATCATATAATTATAATAGTAATTTTTAATAATTACTATTATAATTAATATATAACAGCCGCCGCACTGGTTTCTGTCTTCCACTCTACCTCCCTGTAATCCATTTTCCACGCAGCAACCAGTGAACCTTTTAAAATGTCAATGAAGACACTGAAGAGTCAAAGCAAACAAATTCAACTTTGGGTCTTGTTTAAGTACTGACTGAAACAAACCAAGTGTAATAAAAAGATTTTTATGGAATATGAGGTCTGGCATATAGCTTCAAAATCATCTGGGAGGAGTGAGTGGGGAAATGAGCCCAAATTACCCTTCCGTATAACTCCCACGGCTCCCAGGGTTCGCCAGACCTTGTGGATTATTAGACTGAAGACCCACCCATGAGGGGATGGTTTATGGGCACTTCACGGACATTCCTGTACGGGGCGGGAAGGTGTACCATCACTTCCCGGGGGAAGGGTGCCAAGCAAGCCACCCTGGGCCTGGCACCAGGAGCTCCAGCGGGGAACAAGGGGGCCCGGGCACCTGGAGACCGCCGCCTTCCCGGCCCCAGGGCCGTAGCATTGGGGTGGGAGGGGCGGAGAATCCTGAATCACCCAGCGGCGAAGAGTGCCAGGCGCTGTGCAAATAACGTGACTTTTACTGGGCATCAGCTCGCTCTGAACCCGTCCCGCTCCCTCCCTCTCTCGAGGAAATTGCTAGCCTTTACTTGCCAGTGCCTTGAGGGGCAGAATAGGCAGCGGGCTCTTGAAACTGATTCGGGAGACGGAACTCAAGCTCCGAGCGGAATTCTCGAAAAGAACGGGTACATACAAAAGGGAAGTTGTCTCAGAAATCTCTTGAGTTAGGGTTCCCCGTGTTAACTCCTGCACGTGCTTGACTCCAGTCAGCCACCGTAGGCCCTGCAAGGCTCGGCACACTTTCCTCCGGTCCCTCGGCCCGTATTGCTCACCAATTGGCTTGCCGTGCGCACCCACCCCCTCCTTCCATCCCGTCTCCCCCGCTGCAGCCTCCGCGGGCCGGACTGCGCATGCGAACTAACGCCCCCACCGGCCCGGCGGAGGAGGAGGGAATGGAAATGAGGCTGGGCCCAGCAGCTAGCGCGCGCTCCCTCCCCTGCCCTCCCATCGCAGGGCGCGCGCCGAGCGGTGCAGAGTCCGAAGGCAGCGCCGCAGTGGCCGCGGCCCCCGAGGGAGGGGCCCGGAGCCCCGCCCCCAGGGAGGGGCCGCCCGCAGGTGAGGGGGCAGCGGTCCGGGCACAGACGCCAGGGTCTTCGGGAAGTAGATTGGGGGTGCTGATCGCCAGAACTCCCGGAACGAGGGAGGGTCCTGATGCATAGGTTCCGGAGGGGCTGCATGGGCGCCTGAGCCTTGGGAGGGTGCATTGGTGCCCGAATGCCATGATCCCAAGGGGTGCGTGGAGGCTCGGACGCTTGGGACCTCGAGAGAGAAGTCCATTAGGGGTCTCTGAATCGCAACACACGAGCCACGCTCTTTCTGTGTCTTGCTCCAGGTCTCCCCTCTACCCTCCACGGCTCCAACTCCACGCAGGGGTTGAAATTTAGTGAGAAGAAGAAGGCAGTTCACGCGGCGTCAATGGACTGAGACTAAGCCAAGAGCCGGGTAAAGCTACCTCTTCGATGTGAATCCCGCCCACTGAGCTCGTAGGCCCCTCCCCTGGGACAGAGTTGCTGAGCAACCAACTTTGGGTCTTATTAGTATAGCTCCACCCATCCCCGTCTTAGGTTCCTCGGCCGGTTCCGCCCACTCTGGACATAGGCCCCGCCTGCTCCGCGCTCCGGGGCGGCTGGGAGTTAGTTATAGAGGCCCCGGCCACTCCGCTCGAAGGCTCAAACGCTGAGGCTAAGTTCCAAATAGACTGCTTCTGGGTCGGGTTTGCATAACCCCGCCCATTGTGCCCTTAGGCTCCGCCCGCCCTCGCCTTATAGGACCCCACACTTAAATAGACCCTGCTCCTAAACATACTGACCCCAGATTGTTAGGCTCTCAGCCCTTCCCCCAACAGCCTGATAAACACCGGCGTCGCCCCCTCTCCCACCCTAGGCCCTCCCTCTAGGTTTCTGGGCCAGCAAGATGCTGGAGCGAGATGCTGAGTCTGCGGCCCGTGGCACCGATCCTAGTCCCACTGGCAAGGAGCCTGTGACCAAAGGAGAAGGTGAGGGCGGCTCCACCTGTGAGTAGGGGGCATTCTCCAGGAACGGGGGCCAAGAGAATCATATGTTGAGGGAACCTCAGGGTGAAGTTTTGAAGGCCTAGGGTGATAACCATTTCGGATCCCCAAGAACGCCAAGTTCTGGGGAATCCTCCAGGTTGTCTTGGGGGGACCCCTCATTTCTAGAGGAGATGACATGCGGGATTTCAGGGTGATCACTTGGGAAGATACTAGAAATGGACACTTTAGTAGCTTGGGGGAAGCCTTAGCTCTGGGGTTCCAGCGAGGTAACCCTTTGGAGCCCCTTAGGATGAGGCATGGCAGGGGGTGAGAAGGAGGAACATGCCATTTGGGGAATCTCAGTATGACCCTTGAGGTGTCCAGATACACTAGAATGTCAAGGTCGAGGGGGAGCCTGGTGTAGACTCAAGGCGTTGGCTGCTTCCTGGAGCCCACCAACCCTCCTGTCCCCTAGCTCCCTACCAGGGCTCGCCGCAGAAGCCCAGCCAGTCGGTTCCAGGGCCCGCCACGTCCGCGGGGGCGCCTTCCCGACCCCGCCGGCGGCCCCCGCCCCAGCGCCCGCACCGCTGCCCCGACTGTGACAAGGCCTTCTCGTACCCGTCCAAGCTGGCCACGCACCGGTTGGCACACGGCGGCGCCCGCCCCCACCCATGCCCCGACTGCCCCAAGGCCTTCTCCTACCCCTCCAAGCTGGCAGCCCACCGCCTCACGCACAGCGGCGCCCGTCCGCACCCGTGCCCGCACTGCCCAAAGGCCTTCGGCCACCGCTCCAAGCTGGCAGCCCACCTCTGGACCCACGCGCCCGCCCGCCCCTACCCGTGCCCCGACTGCCCCAAGTCCTTCTGCTACCCCTCCAAGCTGGCGGCCCACCGCCATACGCACCATGCCACCGACGCCCGTCCCTATCCTTGCCCGCACTGCCCCAAGGCTTTTTCATTCCCCTCCAAACTGGCCGCCCATCGCCTATGTCACGACCCCCCGACGGCGCCGGGCAGCCAGGTCACCGCCCGGCATCGCTGCTCTAGCTGCGGCCAGGCGTTTGGCCAGAGACGCCTCCTACTCCTTCACCAACGCAGCCACCACCAGGCCGAGAGCCCGGGGGAGCGGGAGTGAACCCTCCCTTTGGCTCACTGGCTCCCTGTGCTGCCAGCCCCGGTCAATAAAGAGGTGGCATCTCTAAGCCAGGCTGTATGGACTTGCCTCTTCCAGGTAGCCGGAAGGGAGGTTGGCCCCCGCACTGGGCTCAGAGTTAGCAGGAGGAACTCGTTTCTGGGAGGGGAAAACATCACCCACAGAGTTAGCACTGGGCCCCAAACCATGGACCTGGAGGTGTGTTTGAAAGCCCTGGCTCTGGTTTTTCCCACCTCTTCATATGGCAGAGGTTAAGCGTCTGCTAGCATCCTGTGCTGCTGAGGAGTGTGGCGAGACAGGCTCTCCTTGTTGTGAGTTTCAACTAGTGCTTCCACTTTGGCCATTGAGTGTATGTATAAAAAATTTTAAATGCACGCATGCTCACGTCAACTATTCCACTTCTAGGAATTTATCCAATAGATAAGCACGTGAAAAAAGGTACAAGAGTAAGGATGTTCACTGCAGTGCGATGGCAGCCGCCAAAGATGGGAAACAACCCGAGTGCCCATCAATAGGGGACCAGCTAAGGAATTTACAGTACAGCCAGAGAATGGACGATGTAGCTGTAGGGGAAAAAAGTCAGCTCTACATGTACTGACATGGAAGTATTCCCAAGCTAAGCTAAATCATAAAAGCAAGAACAAGGGGTGTATACCAGTAGCGTAAAAAAAATTTTAAGGCCAAGCTTTGGAGCCAGCCCTGACCCACTAAAGAGCTGCAGGGCCTTGGACAAGCTTGTCACTTCTCTGAACTCAGATGCCTTACCTATAAAATGGGAGGGTTTTTTGTTTTTTAATTTGGCCACGCTGTGGGTTTTTAAATTTGGCTGTGGCTTGCGGGATCTTAGTTCCCTGACCAGGGATCGAACCAGGGCCTCGGAAGTGAAAGCACCAAGTCCCAACCACTGGATCGCCAGGGAATTCCCAAATGGGAGTATTATAAGGCCTTTACAAGCATCTTCTCAGGCAAAGATGGTTCCCCTCTTGGAGCCTGTTTCTCCAGCTCTAAAACAAGGATGACTGAGCTAACGTTGGACTGCTCTTCGTTCTACAGATATGAATTAAGCAGGTACCGTGTGCCGGGTCCTGCACAGGGTGTTAGGAACACAGCAGTGAACAAGACAGACCTGGTCTAGTGAGGGAGGTGGACACCAACCAAGTAGTGGCAAACACAAAGTAAAGAAGCCAAGTCCACTTTGAACAACAAGTAGGGGAGCCTTGCCTCCCTTCTTACCAAGAATTATTACAAAGCTGTAGTAATAGGCCGGTGGTGCTGGCTTGGGAATGGGCTAGTGGGAGGGCACTGAGAGCTCAGGAACAGACCTGTGCTTACGAGGTGCTAACGGGAGGCAGTCCCCACTTGTAGATCAGAGGTTGGCAACCTTTTCCTGTACAGGGCCAGACAGTAGATCCGTTTAGATTTTGCAGGCCGTACTGCGTCTGCCACACCTACCCCGCACTGCTGTTTTAGCGCAAAGGCGGACACATGCATTGTGATACGTGGACGAGCGTGGCCGTGTTCTGATAAAACTTGTACAAAAACAGTAGGTGGGCTGGATTCTGCCTATGGAGTGTAGTTTGCCAGCCCCTGCTGTAGATGAGTGGGGAAAGGATAGCTAATCTGTGAATGAGCTGAGAGATAGGGAAGAAAATTAAATGAGACCCTGTGGTAGGCAGAATAATGGTCCCCCAAAGATGTCCACATCCTAATCCCCAGAACCTGTGAGTGTGTTGGCTTCCACACAGCAGAAGGGACTTTGCTTATGTGATGAAGGACCAGCTCTTAAGATGGGAGATTATCCTGATTATTCCAGTGGACCCAGTGTAATCACAAGGCTCCTTACATGGGAAAGAGGGAAGCAGACAAGTCAGAGATGTGCCAATGGAAGCAGAGACTGGAGTGATGTGGGACCACGGGTCAAGGAACGCAGTCAGCTTCTAGAGGCTAAAAAAGGCCAGGAAATGGGTTCTCCCCTAGAGCTTCCAGAAGGAACACAGCAAAATAAAAATTTAAATAAGTAGATAAATAAAATCAAAAATAACATTAAAATAATTTTAAAGGACAGAAGGAACACAGCCTGGCCAGCACCATGATTTTAGCCCACTCAGACTGATTTTGGACTACCGACCTCCAGGACTATAAAATAAATGTGTTGTTGAAAGCCTATGATTTTGGTAATGTGTTACAGCAACATAGAAACTAATGAGGCTCTCTACCTCACAGCATACACAAAAATTAGTTTCTACTGATTTAAGATCTAAGTGTGAAACACAAAACTCTAGAGCATTTAGATAGAAATAAAGGAGAATCCCTTAGTAACCTCACAGGCAGAGAAAGTATCTTTAAGACACAAAAAGTACAGATCGTACAGGAAAAGACTGGTAAATTTGATGATAAGCAAACCAAGTTACGATGATAGACAGTATTATGAGGGTAGACCTGGCAAAACGGTTAGATATGGAGGGTGAGGAAAGGCCTTCTTGAGGATCTATTGTTCAGAGCTCAGATCTGAAAGGTGTGGAGGATGGAATGAGATGGTTTGTGGAATCTCCAGCATGAGGCTGGAACCAAGCAGACAAATGGAAATCAGGGGGCCTCAGGACTGCAGGCTGCTGAGCAAGGCCCTTGGGGGAGGGGGAGGGGCAGCGGAGGGGCAGGCTCCCTCCCCCACAGCCAGCAGTATGGCTTGTGTCCATATTTACCGTGGAGCTGCCCCGGAAGATTTCCTCCAAAGCGACCCCACCGCCATCAACGTTTCAAGGACACAAACTCATCTGGGGCGTGTCCATCTGGTCCAACCTTACCTTGTCCAGATGGGAAAGCTGGGTGCAGGAGGGATGGGATTTGCCCGCAGCCAAGCAAGGGACAGTGCTGAGTCAGGGTGGATCCTGGGTTTTCCTGATACCCCGCCCGACACCCTGCTACTCCTTGCACTTGTCCTGCCTGAAGACCTCTGCACTTGCTTTTCCTCTGCCTGGAATGGTTCCCCCAGAACCTCCCTTACTTCTCCCAAGTCCCTGCAGACAGGTGAGTCCTCTGAGACACCTTCCCTGATGACCCGATCACTCTCACCACTGTATAACATTGCCTGGCTTTTTCTGCTCACACAGCGTTCATCGCCGCCCCACACTGCGGGACACTGCCGTCTCTCTCCCCCAGCAGAAGGTCAGCCCCGTACGAGCAGGGGACTCGCGTCTGTTTTTTCACGCTGCAGCCCCACTGTCCCACACGTGGTGGGTGTGGCCGGCAGAATAGTGGCCTCCCAAAGATGCCCACATCTTAATCCCTGGAACCTACAGATATGTGATGTGGCAAAGGTTGAATTAAGGCAGCATAAGGAATGGTTGCTAAGTGGCTGGCTTTAAAACAGGAAGATTATCCCAGGTTATCCGGCTGGGCTCAGTTTAATCACAGGAAGAGTCAGTGTCAGAGGGACACAGCATGAGAAAGACTCGCCGTTGCTGGCTTTGAAGATGGAAGGGGCGTGGGGCGTGGGCAGCTGCTAGAAGCTGGAAAAGACAAGAATGCGGATTCTCTCCCGGAGCCTCCAAAAGGAGCGCATCCCTGCCTACACCTTTTTTTTTTTATTTATTTAATTTATTTATTTTTAGCTGCGTTGGGTTTTCGTTGCCGCGTGCGGGCTTTCTCTAGTTGCGGTGAGCGGAGGCTACTCTTTGTCGTGGTGTGCGGGCTTCTCACTGCAGTGGCTTCTCTTGTTGTGGAACACTAGGCACACGGGCTTCAGTAGTTGTGAATCGCAGGCTCTAGAGCACAGGCTCAGTAGTTGTGGCTCGTGGGCTCTAGAGCGCAGGTTCAGTAGTTGTGGCACACGGGCTTAGCTGCTCCACAGCATGTGGGATCTTCCTGGACCAGGGATTGAACCCGTGTCCCCTGCACTGGCAGGCAGATTCTTAACCACTGTGCCACCAGGGAAGTCCCCCTGCCTACACCTTGACGTTTAGCCCAGTGAGACCCATTTTGGACTTCAGACCTCCAGACCTAGAAGGTTATACCTTTCTTTTGTTTTAAGACACTAAGTTTGTGGTCATTTGCTACCCAGCTCTGACCCTGCCCTTTGCCCTTCGACCCCTTCCTGACCTCCCCAGGATGAAGTCCAAGCTTCTCAGCCTGCCGTTCACAGTGCTTCTGGGCCGCCCTGTCCTGCTTTCTACAGCGAGGGAAAGGCTCTCCATCTATGCTGTCCAGCCCAGGAGCCAGTGAGCACTTGAACTGTGGCCAGTGTAACTGAGGAAGTGAATTTTTCCTTTCGTTTCACTGTCCTTATGTTTATTTTATTCATTTATGCATTCGTTCATTCATTTATTTATTTATGGCCACGCCGCGAGGCATGTGGGATCTTAGTTCCCCAACCAGGGATTAAACCCGGGCTCCCTGCAGTGGAAGCACAGAGTCCTAACCACTGGACCACCAGGGAATTCCCTGTCGTTAAGGTTAAATAGCCACCTGTGTCCAGTGGCTACTGCACTGGACGGCACAGCTGCCAGGACTGTGCCCACCTTTCCAGCTAGGTCTGCCCCTAAAGCCTCGTCACCAGAGGGGCCGTGCTCCTTCAACTGCCCCCCAGGCACCAGGATGGCTCCCACTTCCTGGCCTTCGCCCACACCATGGCCCCATCCCACCTTCTACCCTGATTCTCTAACGCCCAGTTCAGTTCCCACCTTAAATGTGGTGGAGCCTTGAAGGGGGTTCAGGATTTGGGGGTGGTGGTGATTAAAATGCCCCTTCCCCCAATTCTACCTCCCAAATGAGGTGATATCAAACCAGGCTGGTGACAGTTTCACAGCTACTTCTGAGAGTCCTGGAGAAAGGGAGATGTCCCTGGCCCAGAGAGCTGAGACTTAGAGAGAGAGAGGCCTATCCCATGAATATGCCAGCCCCCAGTCCAGGACCCCCAGAGGGACAACCAAGACACAGGAATGGGCTCCAGGGGGGTCAGAACCAGCTGAGGGTGGTGCTGTCAGATTCCTACTTCCCTGCCACCTGCCACCAAAGGGGGGAGGGGCCCCGAAGAAGTGACAAAGAGCTCCTTCCCTACCAGACCCCAGATAGAGAGCCCTGCGTTCTTTCCGGGACCCCAGCACAGGAGTCATTAGGCAGCCCAAAGACCCGGCCTTCAGAGGGGAAGCAAAACCAAACATAAGACAGAAAGCTGGGAACCTGCTGTGAGTTCTGGGCGACACGGGTGAGAGGGGCAGCTGCTCCAAACCAAGTCCCCTTTATTAATAAACGCATGCGTGTGAGAGCACAAACTTCATGCCTGGGGCACCACCCCGTAGAGCTGGTGGGGAAGTAACTTCTGCTTCTCGTTGCAACTGTAGATCCACCGGGGACGGACGAACACCAAGGAGGGGTTATCCATCAAGGCCTGCAGGGGCGAGGGGGTGCATGTGGGAACATGTGAGCCAGGAGGGGGTCTGGGGGATGCTAGGGCAGGTTTGGTCTCCCTCTCCCTGCCCCTTCAGGACTCACCTCCTCAAAGCTGGGGTCCCACTCCTGTGCCGTGATCACAAACTGTACCCGGTCGCTCATATAGTCCTCAAGCTCCCTGGCAGGAGAAGAAAAGAGGTAGAGAATCGGTGTCCCCTCTCTTGACACCCTACTCCCCAACCATCCTCAGAGGCCATTCTCCATCCCCACCTATGTCCCCTATAGGCCGCCTGTGGGTCCCCCACTCTCCCACGTGCCAGGCTCGCCACAGCCCCAAAACCGACAGCTCCCACAGGCGCCAGTCCTTTCGGAAGGGCACTGTGGAGCCTCGCTTTAGAGAAGAAGAACCCGAGGGGAAGCTATGCATCCAGGGCTGCCATGCACCCAGGGCTGCCCAGCAGAGTGAGGACGGCATGGAACTCCACAGCCTGTGCCCAGCCTGGGGGTACGGCCTTCTCCATCCTCCCGATGGCCCTTCTCCCCACGACCTACCACACCTCCTCCCCTGCCTCCCCTCTCCCCAGAGACTGACCCGTTGAAGGCTGTGACATAACGGCTGAGCATCCGCCGCTCGTCCCCCGGGAACTCCCCGTACAGGAAGAAGTGTTTGCCCTGGAAAAAGTCTGCAGGGGAGAAGGCGGAAGAGCCAAGCCTGAGGCCCCTGGAGTCCCAGGGCACCAGCCAGGAGCCACAGAACACGCAGAGGCAGGACAGCAAGGCCGGCGCAGCCGCCGGAGGGGGAAAGGGGTGTCCGTGTACAGCCTGGCACGGGAATAATCCATGACAAGCAGTGGTTCCCTGCCAGGCCCATCTGAGCCTCTGGGGAGTTTTGCTTCCTTTTGTTGCAAGAATGATACAAGACGCAATTACTATTATTGCAACATGTTTCTTACACCAGGTCAATCACTTCGTTAGCTTGGCCTGGCTTGGAAATTTCACATCCTGCCACTTCCTCGCCATGGCTGTCCCACTCCTTTTTAATCAGCGCCTTCTCTGGCTCTGACCTTCAGGGTGGTTCTTCGTTCTAGTCTGACATGATTTTCCATCAAGTTGTCAATGCCATGTTTGGGGCTTTGGAGGATCAAAGTACTTTCCTGCCCATCACCCATGAGGAACCGAGCAGAAACGGCTTCTTCCAGTGGCCACTGACCCTCACCTCTGCTCAGACCCTCTGACTGCCCGGCTCTCCCTTCATTCTCTCTTTTTTTTTTTTTTTGGCCTCACTGCGCAGCATGTGGGATCTTAGTTCCCCGACCAGGGATCGAACCCGCGCCCCCTGCAATGGGAGCACAGACTCCAGAGTCTTAACCCCTGGGCCGCCAGGGCAGTTCCCCTCTCCTTTCATTCTTGACCTGGCCCTGACCCACGACCCCCGCGATCATGTCTGGGGTGAGGAATAACAATGTAGTTCCCAACAGAGATCAGTGCCCACAGCACCTGTGTTCCCCAGGCCCCACCACACACTGACAAAGCTGAACCCGGGGGGTGGAGCCTGGGCACCTGCAGATTTTAAAAGCCCCTGGGTGATCCTGACGCCTAGGGAGTGGGAGGCCCCCCCTGGGAGCCCCCCCCCCCGCCCCGGCGTGAGGGAGTGGAAAGCCAAAGGGGGTCTCGCCTGGGGCTCAGCTGTGATGGAAGCGGTCACAGCAGGAGTCAGGACAGGGACAGAGAGGGAAGTCAGGAGAGGGTCCTGAAAGGAAGGGAACAGGCCTAAGAGGACAAGGAGGTGGCAAAGGCCAGGGACTGGGGGTGAGGAGCCTGGAAGACAAGTCACAGCGGGCAGCAGCCATCCCAGGACTGGCTGGGGCAAGTCATGGCAGAGAAGTAACAGGGCCAAATCCCACATCAGGAGGGAGGATTTCCCACCTGGGAGCTCGGGAATCGGCAGATTGGGAGACTCCGGGGGACCTTCATTGTCCGTGTTCTCATCCGTGGATCCTGCGTACGGGTCCTTGCCATTCTCCTCGCCAGAGGGCGGCCTTTGTTCCTTCTGCTCAGCCACCCTGGAGAGGCCAAGAGGGGTGGGGTAGGAGCATGCAGACCAGATGCCCCTCCCCGCAAGGCCAGGGCCACCCTGACCCCCAGCCCAAACCCCACCTTCTCAGCTCATCCTCGGTGTCCCCAGAATCTTCTGCCCCATTGTCCTGTCCTTCTGCGAATGGAGGCTTAGTCAATGCGAGGCCCATGCCTTCTCTTCTGGAAAGACCGGTAACCTTCCCTCCCAGTCTCATGCCTGAGCACAGATGCAGGCATCCCAACCCCCAGGCTCAGTGGCCCTCCAAATCCAGTTAGGGGTTGTCGGGGGTGGGACAGCCACCCTCTACCTCAGATCCATTGCCTGGAATCCAGCCCCTCCTCCCTCAGATCCAGAGTCCAGGCCCCCAGCTCCTCCTCCCTCAGACCCAGGATCCAGACCCCCGCCCCTCCCCCCTCAGACCCAGGATCCTGGCCCCCGGGCCCCTCCCCACTCAGACCCAGGATCCAGACCCCCGGCCCCTCCTCCCTCAGACCCAGGATCCAGGCCCCTGGCCTCTCCTCCCTCAGGCTCTGACCTGACTGCTCCCCCTTGGTGTCAGTATCTTCCTGGGGCCCTGGTGTGGGTGGTTTGGTCTCTTCTGGGGTTGGGGGTCTCTGGGGTGAGCTAGGTCCTGCTGCCTGAGAGGGCTTGGCTTTGGTCTGGGGGCGCTGAGGAGGGAGGGTGGGTCAGCAAGGACGGAAGGGGCAGCGCGGGTGTGAGCGTGGGGGGCGCCTGCAGGAGGCAGGAGTGGAGAGTTTGGGTACCATGACACACCCATGTCCCCCCCCCACTCCACCCTCCCCCGCCCGGGCCGGGGGCCTCAGACCTTTCGGGGAGGCTTGGGGGCTTCATCCCCACTGCTGCCGCCGTGAGAGGCCCCCTCGTCCTCGCTGCTCGAGTCTGGCCCAGCCATGAGGTACCTGGGGGAGGAATCAGGCCTCACACAAACAGCAGATGTGTCCTCCGGGGGAGGTGGGGAGGGGGCTTAGGAAGCAACAGGCACTGGCTATTTATTCAGTATCTACTAAATACTCAGGGTGGCAATCGTGGCCCCTCTCCCAGCCCGCCCTCCTCCTGGCTCCGGAAGGGCCCCAGAGACCACCAGCCACCCACACCGGAGACCAGAGCACTTCCTGGCCTCCTTTCCCTCCTCAGGAAGAAATGACTCATTTCAGACAGGGAACAACAAAAAAAATCAGAAATAATTCTCCCCTTTGAGAATCAAAGTCAGTTTCTCATTAGGTGCTGAGTGCCCCTGCGGCTCCTCCGGGCAGACACCAGGCTGACCCCAACCCTGGCTCCTCCGCCCAGGCATGCTCTCTGCCTCTGTTCAGCCTGGCAAACCTGTTCTCTTCTTTGAAGACCCCTAGCTCACTGCGGTCCTCCCCTTGGGCCTGCCCCCAAACTGTTTTAGAGCTAAGTCCGGCCCCTCATGGAAGTCAGAGGCCTTGGAGGGCAGGACCCGACGTCCGGGGCCAGCATTGCACAGCCCAGCCTGGCGCCAAGCAGGGGCTTCAGGTGAAGGAATGTGAATGGGTCCCAATGCTCTGCTCTCTGCCCTGAGGCCTTGGGAATGCTGTGTCTCCAGCCTGCAGTGTCCTTTTCCTTCGCTAAGCAGACCTCCCAGAGCCCTGCACGGACTGCCCCCCACTGCCCCACCTGTGTCTCCCTGCCCTCCTCCTCCTCCTCTGGGAAGTCTGCTGACTCTGGGCCAGCAGGGCCCGGCCTGATTTCTCTCCAGATCCCTGACACTGCCCAGCATGGGGACAAGGGGCAGGGTCGGGGTGTGCGTGTGTAAACCACATGCATGCAGTGAGGCCTCACCTCCGAGAGGGCAGCCGCCGCCGCATGCGGTGACAGTCCAGCACCCACTCCTTCCGCACGATTCGGCCTCCGAGGCCTAGGACCTGGCTGTACTTGGGGGTGTTGGCAAAGGCGCAGCTGGCAGGGAGCGGAATGGAGGGTGTCAGCCCACTGTGATCTGAGAGGTGAAGGGCAAAGAGAGACAAGGGGCACAGAGAGAGGGAGACAGCGAGAGACAGGGAGAGACATGGGGCAGATGTGGGAGAAGCAGAAAAGACACAGGGAGGCCGAGGGGAAGACTTTAAGAATCAGAGGGAAGAAGAGAAAGAGAACAAGAGGCAGAGGATACAGAGAGGTGAAGTAACAGAGAGAAGGCAACATGGAGGAGACGAAGGGAGGCAGAGGAGAGGCAGCGGGGAGCGTGGGGAGGGGGCGCAGGCCTACATGAGGTGGGTGCTGTCTGGAGTCCAGTCTGGCCGATACTTGGCCCCCAGCTCCAGGGCCTTGTCCCGGAGCTCCGAGCGGAAGGGGTTCTGGAAGCCGCTCAGCACCACCACCACACCCTGGAGGATCTTCCCCAGCTCCTGCGGGCCGGCGCGGGGGGGCCTGGGCTCAGCGCCTTCTCCTCGGGGCTTCCCTGGCGCCGCCCCCCGTGCTGCGGCAGGGACAGGGGCAGTGGCTGGGGTAGGGGTGGGAGCTGGCACTGGGGAGGCCAAGGAGTGGATTCAGTCAGTAGGTGTAGAGCTACACCCCCAGCCCCTCCCTCCTCAGACCCAGGATCCAGGCCCCCGGCCCCTCCTCCCTCAGACCCAGGATCCAGACCCCCGGCCCCTCCTCCCTCAGACCCAGGATCCAGGCCCCCGGCCCCTCCTCCCTCAGACCCAGGGGTTCAGGCCCCCGGCCCCTCCTCCCTCAGGCCCAGGATCCAGGTCCCCAGCCCCTCCTCCCTCAGACCCAGGAGTCCAGACCCCCGGCCCCTCCTCCCTCAGACCCAGGATCCAGACTCCCGGCCCCTCCCAACTCTGACCCAGGATCCAGGCCCCCGTCCCTCCTCCCTCAGACCCAGGATCCAGACCCACGGCCCCTCCTCCCTCAGACCCAGGATCCAGGCCCCCAGCCCCTCCTCCCTCAGACCCAGGAGTCCAGGCCCCCGGCCCCTCCTCCCTCAGACCCAGGATCCAGGCCCCCGGCCCCTCCTCCCTCAGACCCAGGATCCAGACCCCTGGCCCCTCCTCCCTCAGACCCAGGATCCAGGCCCCCGGCCCCTCCCCCCTCTGGCCCAGGATCCAGGCCCCCGGCCCCTCCCCCCTCAGACCCAGGATCCAGACCCCCGGCCCCTCCCCCCTCAGACCCAGGATCCAGACCCCCGGCCCATCCTCCCTCAGACCCAGGATCCAGACCCCCGGCCCCTCCCCCCTCAGACCCAGGATCCAGACCCCCGGCCCATCCTCCCTCAGACCCAGGATCCAGACCCCCGGCCCCTCCCGGCTCAGACCCAGGATCCAGGCCCCTGTGGGAACAAGGAATCCAGTTTGCTCACATTTGGGTCTCTTGAGGGCGGGTGGTGAGGGCTGGGCGGACGGTTTGCTGGGGGTCTTCTTTTCTTCATGGCTCAAATCCAGCTTCCTCTTGCCTCTGGGGGACTCCTGAGGATGAGGGGGTGGGATGGGCCGAGGCCCCCAGCTCACCTCCTCCCTTTCCACCCCACCAGGGTCCGATGATCTCACCTTGGAGGTGCTGCCTACCGTCTTGGAGGCCGGAGAGGCAGAGGAGGCGGCACTGGAGGCCTGTAGTGTAGCAGCTGCATAGCTGGGTCCTGCTGGGTCACTGGCTGCGACTTCAGAGGGAGAAAGTGGAGCCAGGTTGAGAGGGCTGGACCCTCAGACCCTTCGGCTCCTATCCATGGGACACAAAGTGTTGTTCCCAAGCCCCAGGAGTGGCCCAGGAGTCCAGGCCCCCGGGCTTTACTCATTCAGGACCCAGGTTTCCCGCACTCACCTGGGGGGGTCTTGTTGATCCGGCTGAAGAAGAGAGCCCCGGGTCTCAGGGAGCTGGCACTCTCATCCTCCTCCTTCACGCGGAACTGGCCGAGCTTGGTCACTTTCTAAGGTCCCACAAGGTCAGCGCAGTGGGAGGACTGTCAGCAGGGGTGGGGTGAAGAGGTGGGGAGAAGGCTCTGGGCGGTGGCAGGTAGAGCTTACCTGGGATGAGGCCTCGGCCTCCTCTTTTTCTGGGGGGCTGTGAAACCTTACAAAACTCAGGCCATAGGGGGCATCCTGGGAGAGGAGGGGTGGGAATCAGGGAGTCTGGCCAAGGACTAAGGCTTGGCCCCAATCCCTTTTATTTACAGAAACCCCTTTCTGGCTCTTTCCCTCCTATGGACACACACATGCGGGGAAGTGCCCGCATGATAATGACAAGGATAATAACAGCAAGCTGTTATTGAGCCCTAACTTGGGGTCAGGCTCGGTGCAAAGCCCTTTACATGCACCAGCTCCTTAAGCCTCAGAGCAATTGGCAAAGGCTGCTGGGTGTCTAAGCGAATCCACCCTGCATGCCAAACTCCTGCCTGCGGAATGGGAGGGAGGGCTGGGTATCACTTCTGGAACTCAGAAATGCTCCAGACTCTTTCCCTCTCTGCTGGGTGGATGCAGAGCCATGAGATAGAAGGAGACTGGGTCCGGGATGACTGGCCAAACACCTCCCGCGACAGATCCAGAGGTATGACAAGTATACCTTTACTGTGTGCTGTCATTACATACTCGGGTCTCGTCACCACAGCTTAGCATCCCTAACTTACAGCAACCCCATAAGGATCAGGAAACTGAAGCCAGAGGTTACACAGCTAAGGAGTGGAGAAGCCAGGTTTTAAACCAGCGTTCTGACTCCAGATCTCGTGATATTAACTGAGCCCCAAGTCTACGAGGCCCCATCTCCAAGTCAGCAGCTCCCCCTCCCAATTCCCCTGAGGTCTTGCAGGTCATCCTTCCTCATCTCCCTCCAGGAAGCGAAGATTCCTACATGGGGAGGACCTCAAACCAATTTCAGAGAATGCAGGGACCCAGCCTCCTTGTAATCCCACGGGGAGACCAACTGTCCGGTCCTCCCAGCCCTCTGGGACTCAACATCGGCCGCTCGCCTCTCTCGTGGCTCAGGACCAAGGACCCCACTCCCACCCTGGGTACCTTGCTGTAGGGCTGGCTGCAGACAATTTTGACGCGGTCCCAGCGCTTCTCTGCTGCTGCCCGGACCAACTTGTCGGGCCCAAAAATGCGAACACGGTTGGAATTTGAGCCACTGCGACTCTCGGAAGGGGACATGAAAGACGAGGTGACCAGAAGGACCTGGGAAAAGGCACAGAGGATGAGAACCAGGCCTGGCTGGTTTCAGTGACACCTCCTAGGGGCTGGAAGAGGGCAGGGGCCTGAGCAGGGACCAGGGAGTCGCCAGATCCAGCTGTACCTCAACCTGCCTCAAGGCCTCTAGACCCTTCTCATTTCTGGGCCTCCAGTCAGGCCTACCCTGACACAGGCCCCAGAGGGGTCATTCTAGTCCCAGATCTGAACCACCCTTCTCTAAATTCTTCCAGAGTCTTCCATATCTGGCCACGTGGCGGGAACCCTCAGGACAGGGAGCTTCAGGAACCCTCCCAGCAGAGGATATTCACAATGACTGGCACAATATTCAAGCACCTTATTGTATGTGTATATATATATATATATATATATATATATATATATATATATATATATATATATGTATATATATTTGGCCGTACCACACAGCTTGTGGGATCTTAGTTTCCTGACCGGGGACTGAACCTGTGCCCTTGGCAGTGAAAGCGTGGAGTCCTAACCACTGGACCACCAGGGAATTCCCTCAAACACCTTTTTGAAATGCACAGCTGAGTCAGCAGAAGGGAAGTATTCGAGGCCAGAAATTACAGTGCAGAATCCAAAGAGGTAGGGGAGCTGCACCCATTACTAAGTGACTGTCTCTCAGTTCAAACCCGCCCTCAAAAAACAAACAAACAAAATAAATAAATAATAAAATAAAACAGAAAAAGTACAAAAGAAGAAAAAACAAAAAATATTTTAAAAAGAAAAGAAAAGAAAACAAAACAAAACAAAACACCCCACCCTTGGCGGCTCAGCTCTGGGATGCTGGGGACGTTTCTAATCTCCAGCTGCTCCTTGTCAGGCTCTGCCAGCAGGGGGAGCTAGAGAGACGGGCTGGAGGAGGGAGGCGGGACCTGAGCCTTCTTGCAGATCCCCCGAGCAGCACCCAGGTGTGCTTCGCTCCTGCGTCTGCAGCTGTTCTTCCCCCGGGGGCGGCAGATGAATCCAGTTTGCAGCTTCCCAACACCTGCAGAACTGGCCTCACTGCACCCTCTCTGGGACGTACCAGAACCAGCCAGGGAGCTCCCCTTCCTCAGGGTCTGAGTTTCAGCTCCAAGGGCCCCACCTCCAAGCTTCGAAACATCTACCCTTCAGTCATGCCAACGTCTTCCTTTTGTTCCTCCAACCCTAAGGGCGGTGACTGCCCCCTGCAGTTGCTTCCGCGTCCTGCCTTAGTCTTCTGGCCTCTTCAGTTCAATACCTCGTTACTAATTCTTTACGTTAATTCTCTCTGTTAAACTAACTGGTGTGGTTTCAGTCTCCTGGTGGGACCCTGACTGATACAGTGGGTGGCACTGATGTTGGTGTTTGCCCCATTGCTGATTCCGGGTGGCACAGAGCTTGATTTTAAAGGGCTCTAGGTGGTGGCAGCAGGAGAGACCAAGAAAGAAAGCCTGCGCTCCAAGTCAGGAAGAAAGGCATCTTAGGGACCACGCCACAGAGCAGAGAGCTGGGCCTCTCCAAAGGGCAACAACCTCCGTGGGTAAATTAGGGAGGAATGTGCCTTGTTCGAAGAGTCAGTGGGAGGCTTTAGCTCTGGGGGGACAGCAGAGAAAAGCTGAAAAATTCTCTCTGGAGACTCCTAACCGCAAGTCTGTACTCTCAAGGATTTGCAGTAAAAATCCACACTAGTTATCTGCGTGGAAAAACCCAAGGTGAAAATTTTAAGTGGTCCCATGTATACAGTATCACCTGGTGTCGGGGCAAATCCTCTTGGAGGAACGTACTTCAAACCAGGCCCTCAAAGAATTCCCACAGATACATTCCCCCAAAAGCAGAATTAACAATCACTCACACACACACACACACACACACACACACACACACACACATGAGGCATAAGGAAACAGGCTGCCATGATTCAGGGTCAGCAGAAACCACAAACTGCAGACTCAGACCCACAAAGACAGCACACATTGACATTATCAAACACACAATATAAAAGTAATTGTGTTTAATAGTCTAAAGAAATAAACGGAGCTATTAACAGTATGACGAAGGAACAAAAACTGACCAGGCAGTTTTGAAAAGCAGTGGAAGAGCTGCGTGCCCAACACTAAGGGATGAACCATGATTGGTCCAAGTGGTCCGATTTCCTCTGCCAGTGGCTGGTCCAAGGATGGGCAATTCGATGTTAAGAGGAAGGCTGCTGGAAGCTTTTGGGAAAGACTTTCCTTCTTCATTAAAGAGAAACAGAGGATGGAAGAAAACCACTGCTTTTCTGCCATTCCACTCCTCCACTTTCTGCTTTGGATGCTACTAGGTGATGGATGGAGCAATAGCAACCATCTTGTAACCATGTGGCCAAGTCCAAAAGAATCAAGAGGTGCCCAACCAAGCACCCTGACTTTGTTCAGTTGCCCAATCAACTCTGGGTCTGCCTAATGCTGGACTTCCCTCCTAAGGAAACGATATATATTCTTAGGCAGTAAGCCACCTTTAGTTGGGTGTAATGTGTTATTTAGTCTCTTTTCTAACTGACATGCTGTGAAATTAGAAAACAAAAGCTTTTTGCTGAGAAAAACACAGACTGTAACTAGATATCTCTTTGTGCTCAGCTCTTGATTATGAAAAGGAAACAGCAAAGATGACAAAAATTATAGAGAAGGGAAGCCAGCTCCCTGGCCTTGACTACACTTGTTAATAAAAGGGCTGATTTTGAGCATATGGGAGAGCTGAATTACCATCTAGTGACTAAATAAAGGGGCAACACAAGCTGTGGTTGGCAGCTGCCACCCACACTGAGGGGGAGCCTCCCTCTGAATATACTCTCCTCCCATTCACTGTGAAGAGAAAACAACTCCAGTTGTTTTATTATCCAATACTGTCTTTAAGGTTCTAGGATTAAACCTTTATTCTCTAGACTGCGTTAACCTTGCAAGCTTAGATATCCCCTTTGCAGAACTTGGAGGGGTTAAAAAAAAAAAATGTTGGGACTTCCCTGGTGATCTAGTGGTTAAGACTCCACGCTCCCAAGGCAGGGGGCCCAGGTTTGATCCCTGGTCAGGGAACTAGATCCCACATGTCGCAACTAAGAAGTCCGCATGCTGTAACCAAGACCCAGCGCAGCCAAATAAACAAATAAATAAATAAATAAATACATTTTTTGAATGTTGATGATTTTGTAGAAAATGTCACTAGTTATTAAAATATGTGCCTTTGGCTTGGTTTGTATGGGTGACATCAACACAGACCAGCCCTGCTCGGCCCTTTTTCCTTTTCTTTCTTGACTCTTCCAACCGTTATCTAGTCTCTGGGCAGGAGCCAGACCTTATAAGTCCCAGAGTCTTTAATTCAGTATTGGCTAGGAGTTATAACAAAACTTCCAGCAGAAGTTTAATTAAAAACCTTGAGAGAATGGGAAACTATTGACATAGGGGTTTTCAGACTCTGAAAAGATCAAGCCCTAATCTAACCATTCCACGTTTCTAGGTAGATAAGATAAGAATAATAAAGATTCACATGCCCGATTAGATAAAAGTTTTAGCTAACAATGCACTTATTCTGTTTCCATAATTATAAAGTAGAATTTTGATCTAAATCTGTTTGCCAAGAAGAACAGAAAACTTTTTTTTATAGTCTCAAAGACTGTTGATTTTATTTAAAATTTTAAACAAGGAGGCCATTAGACTCAGTGACTCCAGTGCCTTAGGTAGCCTAAGTAAACCAACCAAAATCTAAGCCAGAGTTGGTGTACTCAAATCTAAGAAAATGAAATCAACTAATCGTGAATAGCCAAGTCACTAGATTTTCCCAAGTAAGGGAACCATTTAAGCTCTAGCCAATTAAATAATTGCTTTGCTTTGCTTCCCTGTTTTCTCTCTAAAAATCTCTGTCCTAGCCCATCCACACAGCACCCCTAATCATTTTTCAATTTTGGCTGCCTGATTTGAATTGTTTGCTCAAGTAAACTCTTCAAAACATAATGTGCCTTAGTTTGCCTTTTTACAACTTATAGAACTTTTATTTTATTATTTTTATTTTTTTGGCCACACCACGTGGCTTGTGGGATTTTAGTTCCCCGACCAGGGATGGAATCTGGACCCTCAGCAGTGAGAGGGTGGCATCCTAATCACTGGATCTCCAGGGAATTCCCTAGAACCTTTAGAATAAGAACGTGTGTTCAAGGAAAACCTCACTGGTTAAAATGTACCTTGTAAGGTGGAAAAAGCACTTGATAAAATTCAACACACGTGCATTTAAAAGACTGGCAATATCAAGTATAAGTAAGGATGGGAAGCAAAAAGAACTCATATACTGTTGAAGGGAAAATAAACTGGTACAACCATTTTGGAAAACCGTCCATTTCTAATAAGGTTAAAACATATATCTACCTGAAGACCCTGCAATTTGACTCTTAGGTATTTACCTAAAAGAGATCTCTATACAGAGGCTTGTACAAGAATGTTCACAGCAGCTTTTTTCATAATAGTCAAAAAGTGGTGGACTTCCCTGGTGGTGCAGTGGTTAAGAATCCACCTGCCAATGCAGGGGACACGGGTTCGAGCCCTGGTCTGGGAAGATCCCACATGCCATGGAGCAACTAAGCCTGTGCACCACAACTACTGAGCCTGCGCTCTAGAGCCCACGAGCCACAACTACGGAGCCTGCGTGCCACAACTACTAAAGCCCGTGCGCCTAGAGCCCGTGCTCCGCAACAAGAGAAGCCGCCGCAGTGAGAAGCCCACGCACCGCAACGGAGAGTAGCCCCTGCTCGCTGCAACTAGAGAAAAGCCCGTGCACAGCAACAAAGACCCAATGCCGCCAAAAATAAATAAATAAAATAAATAAATTTATTTTTTAGAAAAAGTGGTGGGGAGTTCCCTGGCGGTCCAGTGGTTAGGACTCAGCACTTTCACTGCTGGGGCCTGGGTTCAATCCCTGGTTGGGGAACTAAGATCCTGCAGGCTGCACAGCATGGCCAAAAAAAAAGTGGCAACAGCCCAGATGCCCGTCAACAAGAGGATGGATGAACAAATTGAGGTCTACGCTTACAGTGATACTGCTCAACAGTAAGGTGGAACAGACCGCTGACATATATGTGATATGTTAGAACATCAAAAAAACAGTATGTTGAGTAAAGCCAGCCACAAAAAAGGAACACATGCTAGAACATTCCACTTATATGAAATTCTAGGACAGGTAAGAAAAGAGATCAGTGGTGGCCTGAGCTGAGGGTGGGAGGAGTGACTGCAAAGGGACACGAGGAACTTTCAGGAAGGCCAGCGATGCTCTACGTCTTGATCTGGGGGACAGTTACACAGGTGTGTACATCTGTCAAAACGCTGACCTGTGCATTTTATTATATGCGAAACATACCTCAATTGAAAAAAATTTTTCACTGCAAGAAAACTGATTTGTAGAAAACTGATTTGTTCACTTAAAATTGTAACCTCTCTTTTCCACAGTAGGTTTATTTTTACCCCAAATCATTTTGCTGATTGACCAGCTGGCTCATTATGATCTCACCACTCCGGCTTGAATTCATTCAACTGGTTAAAAAAAAGGATTAGGCCAATTTTTAAAAGTCAGTAAGTCCCCTACATACAAACTTTCAAGTTGCAAACTTTCAAAGATGCAAATGTGCCCCTGTATGCCAGCTGTTGTACTGTACTACTGTACTTTTCAAGGTACTCTACTGTAAGATTAAAAATGTTTTCTTTATTTTTTGTTTGTTTTTTATGTATTATTTGTGTGAAAAGTATTATAAACCTATTACAGTACAGTACTATACTATTGTGTTAGTTGGGTACCTAGGCTAACTTTGTTGGACTTATGAACAAACTGGACTTACGAACAGGCTCCTGGAACGGAACTCATTCATATGTAAGGGACTTACTGTATTTGTAATAGAGCAGAAGGCTTGTAAACATTTGTCACAAATAAAGTAACTAAGAGAGGCACCCCAAGCAATTCGGAATCTCAACTGGCTGCGACATCTCTGAGAAGTTCTGGGACCAGAAGAAAAGGAGTTTTGCTCTCAAGCAGCGACTGAATCGTAGAACGAACAAGTGCCTCTGGTTGTTTCTGCAACCATGCTGCAATTTCAGCCAAATACCTGCTGCACACAGCTTATCACCTGGGTCTGCTCTTTGTCTCCGGGAACGCTGGGCTCCTCCAGAGGGCCACCGTCCGTGTGACTCGCCTCCACCTTGGCCTGGCGCCTGGGAGGCCTGGGGCCTCGATGGGGGCACCGGGGGCAGGGATCAGCAGGGGGCCCACCTCAAGGCCCTGCTTACCTCGTAGTCCTGCTCCCCGGCCCCTCCGGCTGAGCTGCCCACCAGCACCTCCACGAAGGCCGAGCCGTCATTCCCGATGTCCACGCTGTGTATCTGCTCGTCCTTCTCTAACTGCAGGGGAGGGACAGCACACTGTCAGTGCTGCTCTGGCCACCCCCCAGCTCTCTGTGGGACCCCGGAAGAGGGATGACCCCCATCCGGGCCCCCTTGTCTCCCTGCAGAGTCAACTCGGTGACAGTGAAGACAGGGCTGAGTGGGGCCACTGCGTCCCCTGCACGCAGCACAGGGTGTAGAGTCAGAGCTCGAAAATATTCACCGACCGACTGCATAAGCTCCTGCACCCACTTCCCTGGCTCTGCCAGACTCTGCCAGATGGGCCGCTAACCCGCCACCACGGAGCTCTCCTTGGTGGCGCTATGCAGACCAATGGCACATCTGTCACCCCCAACCCCAATCACACAGGGCTCCGGGGAAGCTCCCTGAGGGTAGGGGCCTAGTCTGGTTTGGCTCACCACTGATTCCTGGGTTTGAGTCCCAGCTCTGCCACACGCTAGCTATATGGCCTTGTCAGCTCACCTCTTGGAGCCTCAGTTTCCTCATCTGTAAAGTGGGGATGGTCACCCTATCTAGGATTATGCACATAAATACTACGGCCTCAGGGCCTGGCATGTAGCAGGCATCCTGCCACTGCCAGTCAGGAGGCAATATTAGTCGCTGCTTGAGGACTATTTGTCAAAAGAAGGAAAGAGCTGACTGCAGGATGGCTTGCCCCGAAGTTTCTGCCATTTCTGTCTGACTGGAAAGGCCACGTGGGGGTGGAAGGCAGTTAAGAATGGCTTTCCACTCTGGGGATCTTTTATTTGGCTCCTAGAATGACAAGTTACTACGACCCCCAAAGGTACCCAGTCTGCCACCCTACACCAGGATCATCTGACGGTCCGATCTGCCCTGTCACCTCCCAGTCGGGAGGTGGCCCGGACACTGCCTGCACTCTGCTGCAGGCAGGAACATCCCTCCAGGGAAGGAAGGAGCCTGGGCTTGTGGGGAGGTCAGCCTGACTTCTAATCCAGCCCTGCCACTTCCAAGCGGTGCAGCCCTGGGTGGCGTATAACCTCTCTGAGCCGCAGTTTCCTCACAAGTGAAAGGGGAGGGTCATCATAATAGTCCTCCTTCCGAGGGGAGTCTAGATGACACATACTAACCACCACAACCCACAGCCATTGCAGCGGACATCTAAGTGCTCAGACGTGGCAGACCCATAATACCTGTATCTTCTCTCCGCCCCACAGCTCTTCGAGACAGGAGCTGTTATTATCTCTATTTCACACGTAAGCAAATGGAGGCAGGAAGCGGTTGTGTCACTTCCCTGAGGTCACACAGCTGGCGTCCAGGCAGCCTGGCTGGGCTAAAATAAAGGTGTCAGCAGGGCTGCATTCCTTCTAGAAGTTCTGGGGGAGAATCGTTTCCTTGTCTTTTTTTTTTTCATTATTATTAAAGCTTTTTAAAAAAATTAATTTCTTTTATTTTAGGCTGCGTTGGGTCTTCATTGCGG
Organism: Mesoplodon mirus; assembly: GCF_964341445.2. Taxonomy (NCBI): domain Eukaryota; kingdom Metazoa; phylum Chordata; class Mammalia; order Artiodactyla; family Ziphiidae; genus Mesoplodon; species Mesoplodon mirus. The sequence goes on from NC_138995.1 coordinate 54,340,479, forward strand.
TGCGCAGGCTTCTCATTGCGGTGGCTTCTCTTGCCGCGGAGCACGGGCTCTAAGCTCGCGGACTCAGTAGTTGTGGTGCACGGGCTTAGTTGCTCCGTGGCATGTGGGATCTTCCAGGACCAGGGCTCGAACCCGTGTCCCCTGCATTGGCAGGGGGATTCTTAACCACTGCACCACCAGGGAAGCCCATTTCCTTGTCTTGTTTCCAGCTTCTAGAGGCCCCTGCACTCCTCAGCTGTGGCCCCTTCCTCCATCTTTGGAGCCAGCAATGGCATTGCTCCAACCTCTGCTTCCGTCTTCACATCTCCTCTGACTCTGGTTCTCCTGCCTCCCTCCTTCCCTTATAAGGACCCTTGTGATTACGCTGCACACACACACCCCCCACCCCAATCATCCAGGCCAATCTCACCATCTCAAGATACTCAGTTCATCACATCCACAAAGTCCCTTTTGCCATGTAAAGGACATATTCACAGGTTCTGGGATTAGTATGTAGATATCTACTGCATTATTCTGTTTACCACACTTAGCTAAGCTCTTCCTGGGCCAGGCATCACTGAATCCTCACAGCCACCTTGGAAGGAAGGGTCTGTAACTCTCCCAGCTTTATAGAAGGGGAAACTGAGGCTCAGACAGGTAAATAAATGGCTCACGTCACACATAGCTAGTGTGTGACATGTGAGGCACATAGGCAGAGAAATTCAGATCCAACTGCCTGACAAGCCAACACTGCTTCCCAATTCCCCAGTTTCAATCCCTGACATAAAAACTCAACAGCTTGGGAATTCCCTGGCGGCCCAGTGGTTCAGACTCCAAGCTTCCACTGCAGGGAGCAAGGGTTCGATCCCTGGTCGGAGAACTAAGATCCTGCATGCCGTGGGGCGTGGCTGAAAAAAAAAATCTCTGCCTCTCCCACATTTAAAGCATGGGGCCCTCCATCTAGTAGGATGTATATATTTGTATTTTAATGAATGGTTCTTATTTCATATACGACTACTTCTACTTTAAACACACACATATACTCCCCTGTCTTTCTTTTTTTTTTTGTCTTTCTTTTGATAAATAAAAAATCTCTTATAAAAACATGGAAGCAACTTAAATGCCCATCAGTTTATGAATGGATACACACTGTATGATATTCCCTACAATGGAACAGTATTCAGCTGTAAAAAGGAATGAAGCACTGATCTAAGCTACAACATGTAGGAACCCCGAAAACCTGATGCTAAGTGAAAGGATCCAGACACGAAAGGCCACATATTGTATGGTCTTATTTACATGAATGTCCAGTATAGACAAATCCATAGAGACAAAAAGTATATCAGTGATGCATATACACACTAGTATATATAAAGCAGAGAACCAACAAGGACCTACTGTATTGCACAGGGAACTATACTTCATATTTTGTAATAACCTATAACGGAAGAGAATCTGAAAAAAAATCTAAAACTAACACAACATTATAAATCAACTATACTTCAATTTAAAAAAACTGAAGGGACTTCCCTGGTGGCACAGTGGTTCATACTCCACGCTCCCAATGCGGGGGGCCCGGGTTTGATCCCTGGTCAGGGAACTAGATCACATGTGCATGCCACAACTAAGAGTTCACATGCCACAACTAAGGAGCCCGCCTCCGCAACTAAGGAGCCCTCGAGCCGCAACTAAGGAGCTCACTGGCCTCAACTAAGGAGTCCACGTGCTGCAAACGGGGAGCTGGCGAGCTGCAACTGAGGAGCCCGCCTGCCACAACTAAGACCCAGCACAACCAAATAAAAATAAATAAATGAATTTTTTTTAAGTTTAAACTAAAATAGTAATATATTTTTTCTTGAAGATTTAAAAATTAAAAAGAAGGTTAATATCAAGTGTTGATTTAAATGTATACCAGCAGTGTTAAATGCAGATTAATTCAGTAAATTCACTTGAGTGAAAAAAAATAAAATAAACAATTGAATTCCCTATTTTAAAAAAAGTACATCGGTGGTTGCCAGCGGCAACCTGGGGAAAGGGGAATAGGGAGTGATCGCTTAATGGTTTTCGGTTTCTTTTTGGGGTGAAGAAAATGTTCTGGATTAGACAGCAGTAATGAATGCAGAACATTGTCAATATACTAAAAAAACCCTGAATTGTACACTTTAAAGGGTTAAAATAATAACCTTTACGTTACGTGAATTTTACCTCAAGAAAAAGGATGTGAGTGTTCAGTAAGTATCAGCTGTCAGGAGAAAGGCTTAAGCACAGGATGAGTCATCTGTGGCCCAGGTTTGTGTGCACCTTTCCCAGGAAGACAGAATTCACGACAGTGGAAGAAATGAGATATGGAAGGTTTGCAAAGTCCCAGAGACATCTTATTAAAAAAACTGTTCCAAGACAAATTCATATTTTATTGCTTATATGCCGAGTCTATTAAAAAAAAAGATACAAACGAACTTATCCACAAAATAGAAACAGACTCACAGACTTAGAGAACGAAATTATGGTTACCAGGGGCTAGGGTTGGGGGGAGGCACAGATTGGGAGTTTGGGATTGACATGTACACACTGCTATATTTAAAATAGATAACCAACAAGGACCTACTGTAGAGCACAGGGAACTCTGCTCAGTATTCTGTAATAACCTAAATGGGAAAAGAATTTGAAAAAGAATAGATACATGTATTTGTATAACTGAATCACTTTGCTGTACACTTGAAACTAACACAACATTGTTAATAAACTCTACTCCAATATAACAACAAAAAAAAACTGTTCCGGGCTTCCCTGGTGGCGCAGTGGTTGAGAGTCTGCCTGCCGATGCAGGGGACGCGAGTTCGTGCCCCGGTCCGGGAAGATCCCACATGCCGCGGAGCGGCTGGGCCCGTGAGCCATGGCCGCTGAGCCTGCGCGTCCGGAGCCTGTGCTCCGCAACGGGAGAGGCCACAACAGTGAGAGGCCCGCGTACCGCAAAAGAAAAAAACAAACAAACAAAAAAACTGTTCCACATCCATGAAAGAATAGGGTAGAACCTGATGCACCATTAAACAGAATAAGGTAGAACTTGATGCCATGACAGTGGATCCCCAAGATACAGTTTCTTGGAAGAAAACAAGGGAGAGGAGTGTTTACATACAGCGTACTTTTTAAAAGGCGGGGAGGGGTGGATATATATGCTTGTACATGGACAGAGTGACCTGGGGGCCACATGAGAAATGGCTCACAGTGGCTGCCACAGGAGGGAAGACCTGGGCAGTGGAAATTGGGAGGGCGGGGCTAGGGAATGGAAGCCAGAACGTGTCTACCTTGCTACTGAACATTTTTTCTAAAGAACACACCTCAGCATCTGGAGGACAGGAGTTGTTACACCTGGGCTGTGTCTCAGCCGCTCCCACCGGCCCAGGAGCGGTTAGCAAAGAGGCTGGAACTGCCCTCCTGGGAGGTGGTGGGTTGGCAATAGAGCCTCTTTCGGCCACCGCAAACGAAGAAGGCATGTGGGGCTGTCACGAGCAGAGGGCTGAACCCCAGATGGTAATACAGAGATACTGTGAGATGCTATTTGAGGGGAAAAAAATACACAGTAGTAGGAAAATCCACAGATCAATCTACGTGTCTTGGTGTCCTGAAGTTTCCTCTTATAACTTGCTTGAAAAGAACCAAACTTAGTATTCGGTGAGCTTGGAGTCACCCTGCATGCTGGCAACTGCCAAATGCCATCAGCTTCTCCGAAGGGTCTCCAACGCGAAATAAATCGACAACTGCTGTGGCAGTACTGCCTGCTCCAGCACTTTCCCTGCAGTTCATGCTCAACCTGGAAATCTCACAGAAGATTCTGGGAGGGGGGCTTCCCTGGTGGCTCAGTGGTTAAGAACCCACCTGCCAATGCAGGGGACACGGGTTTGAGCCCTGGTCCGGGGGGATCCCACGTGCCGCGGAGCAAGTAAGCCCGCGAGCCACAACTCCTGAGCCCGCGAGCCACAACTACTGAAGCCCGTGCGCCTAGAGCCCGTGCTCTGCAACAAGACAAGCCATCGCAATAAGAAGCCCTCGCGCTGCAAAGAAGAGTAGCCCCCGCTCCCCGCGACTAGAGAAAGCCCGCACGCAGCAACGAAGACCCAACACAGCCAATCAATCAATCAATCAAAAAAAGGTTCTGTGAGAACCTAAGTCACATTCTGTTCCTCCTCTGCTCAGAGGCCTTCCACGGCTCCCATCTCATGCAGAGTAAATGCTTAAATCCTTACAATGGCTTTTAGGCCTTACGCAGGTTAGGGGTCCTCTACCCCCACCCTATCAGCTCCTACCCCTCTCCCCTGTCAACTCGGCTCCACCCACACACAGGGCTTGCTGTTGTCCCTCCAGCCCGCCAGGCACCAACCAGGCACCAGCCTGCCTTGGACTCTGTTTCTTTCCCAGGTACCTGCATAACTCACTCTGCTTGAAGGTTAGCTTCTCAGGAAGGCCTTCCTTAACCCCCTATTTAGAAAAAAACCTCTTGCCACTGCTTCATCTCCCACTGGAGGCATTTCTCATTCCTCTTTTTTCTTTTTTAAATATTTATTTATTTATTTGGTTGCACTGGGTCTTAGTTGCGGTAGGCGGGCTCCTTACTTGCGGCTCGCCAGCTCCTTAGTTGTGGCCCATGGGCTCCTTAGCTGTGGCACGCGAACTCTTAGTCGTGGCACGCATGTGAGATCTAGTTCCCTGACCAGGGATCGAACCCCAGCCCCCTGCATTGGGAGTGCAGAGTCTTAACTACTGTGCCACCAGGGAAGTCCCTCCTCACTTCTCTTAACCATGTAATTTCCTCCCTAGCACTCATCACCTGACATACATACGTTTTATTTATTAATCGGTCAGTCCTTCCCTGCCAACGTAAAATCTCCACAGGACTGACGTACGGTTGTCTTGTGCTGTCCACTGCACAATGCCCCAGTACCTACAACAGTGCTGGGCCTACAGAAGGCGCTTCTATGAATGAATGAACAAATGAATCCATCCACTCCCAAGTCTCCAGGGCCTGTCCCTGTGCTGACAACTCCTACAGCCCTATCTCCAGCTCCATGTCCAATCACTAGCTGTCCCCTGGATGTCCCAAAGTCATAGCAAACCCGGACATCCCAACCAATGTGTCACCTTCTCAAGCTGCCCCTTCTCGAGGTTTCCCACTTTGGTGACAGGTGCAATATCCCCTTTGGTCTCCCAGGGTGGAGAATCCTGTGCCTTGTCTGGCTCCCTCGCTCCCCATATCCTGTCTCTTCTTGCTCCCAATGCAACTGGGGTGCAGACCCAAATGGGATGTTCCTGATCATCTCCTGACCAGAGAGCCCAGCAGAATCAGTGCCCAGTAATTAACACATCAAGCCCTCCCTTTACACAAACACCTGCCTGCTGACAGGGCACTTCTGCAAACATTACATCACTGGATTTTCACAACAACCCTGGGCTCAGATCACGTTATTCCCAATGGGCAGATGGGAAAACAGGTTCAGAGAAAAGAAACCATTTGCCTGAGGTCACAGGGTGAGTAAGAGGGACATGTGGGGACTTAAATCCATGTCCCAAGACTAACTAAAAGCATTGGCTCTAGGCAAGTTGTATAACCTCTCTGGGCCTAGTTTCTTCCTTGTAAAAGGGGATAATAAAAGACTCGAGGTCATGGGGTTTTTATGAGGATTCAATGAATTAACCCATGTGAGGTGTTTAGAATGGTGACTGGCAGTTGTAATTTTTTCTCCTTTTAGTTCCCTGACCAGGGATTGAACCCGGGCCCTCGGAGCATGGAGTCCTAACCACTGGACCACCAGGGAATTCCCAGGCAGCTGTAATGTTGAATAAATGTTAGCTCTCATTATTCTTATTACGTTAGGGACCTAGAAGATATTTAAATTCCTAAAATCATTCAGAAAATCTTGTGGGTCTGTGTATTTTTCCTGGGAAGAGAATTCTCAGATTCTCCCTAATTCTCAAAAGGTTCTGTGAACCAAAACTTTTTCTGAACCACTGGGCAAGAGAGAGACAATAATATGTTTTAACACAATCAGGTAAGCCTTGCCCCCAACATCCCTCTCCAAACACCCCCTACATTCAGAAGGGAGGAATGTGGCCAAAATCAAGAAAGCCAAGGTATGAACACAAAGCAGCATGACAAAGTGGCTAAGAACACCCACAACAGGTTCAGGTCTCAGCACCGCCATTTATTAGTGGTGATAACAGCCCCTACATTATCCAACTCCATGAAGAGTCAGGTCACACAGGTAAAACACCCAGGCCAGCGGCACCAGCCAAAGAGCAGATGCTTGGCAACAAACCTAGCTCGCTTCTCCCACCAGTTTCTTATGCCGGAGAGGAACAGCCTGTTTGGAATTCTGTAACCATCTTGGGTCAAACTACCCTTTCCTCTTTGCCTCCCTCCAACTTCACAGAGAATGTACCAAAGCGCTGAGCATTCCAGACATGGTAGCTTAGACTGGCCACTTCACTTCGCCCTGCCCTATGCCCCAGTTTCCTCATCTTTAAAATGAGGTTGTTTGTGGACTTTCCTGGTGGTCCGGTGGTTAAGACTCCACACTCTCAATGCAGAGAGCCCGGGTTGGATCCCTGGTCAGGGAACTAGATCCCGCATGCCACAACTAAGACCAGCGCAGCCAAATAAATAAATATTTTTTAAAATAAAAAAAATTAAATGAGGTTGATTGGCTTAGATGATATGAGACAACTTCCAGCCCTGAGCCCAGAGACTTTAGAAGGCAGGATACATGGCAAAGATTCACTCTGTTCCAGCTGAGAAAACTGAGGCCCCGAAAGTAGCAGCAACCTACCTGGGCCACACACTGATTCATCCCTGGCCTAGTGCTTGGATCACCTTTCTCCCCTGCTAAGGGGCACAGGGATCACACTGCTCATTTTCCAGGTGAGGAGGCTGAGGCCCAAAGGGAAAGTGCCTCAATTCACTGCCAGTTAGCTCCAGAGCAGAGTCGGGACCCTGGGTCTCCAGACTCCTATTAAGGCGAGGGGGGGAGGGCAGAATCACCTGGAGCACCACAGAGATGGTCTTCTCGCCCGCCTTGGCTGCCCGCCATTTTCGGTAAGTGTCTGCCTTGAGAAGGTTTTCTGCACAGTAGGTCTGGAGAGAAGAGTGGGAAAGGGGAAGTTAGGGTACAGAGATGAGAGCTAGGTCCCCAGCTCTCAGATGATTCCATTGAGATCCCCCAGATTTAAGTTTCCCTATTAATCCCCACACACTCGGCCTTGAGTCCCCTACAGCATTTTCCCCTGGAAATTCACCCCTGGGCCTATCCCTCCTTTTCTCTCTGGAAGGAAGCTCCCCTATCCCTCCTTTTCTCTCTGGAAGTTCCTCTATTCCACATCTCTCTAGAATTCCCTTATGGCCTCTGAGAAATTCTCCCATGACCCTCCTTAGAATTCCACGAAGTCCCTTTTGTGAAAGGAAAAAGAAAATGATGTCGGTATTGCTAAAAGGGCTCTCTAAAATGGAGCTGGGTGGCCACTGAGGAACTGTGACCATGCAGGTCTCAGCCTGGATGGAATGTGACCTTTTGACCACATACTACATTAAACACAGGCATCCAGAACATCTACCAGAAACTCGAGATACTTATCGGACACTTACCGTAAAGTAACTCATGACGGCCTATCTATTTATGGGAGTTTTACCCTAAAGTAACTCATGACAGCCTATTCTTTAAAGCCAAATATTTCTTGTATCAGAGGCAATTACAATTCTCTCTGGACAACTTTAACCACCTGGTGACCTTTGTCCTCGTAAGTCCCTGACTCTCTCTCCCAATACTTTGTTTTACGGAAATCTGTGTCTCTCTAATATCAGTTCCTAAAACCCCAAATAAAGTTCTTTTTTCTTCGCAGCCCGGATACTGATTATTGTTCAACCCCTTTTAGACTCCAGAAGTTCTCCTAGAGCCCCCTCAAGAATTCCTTTACTTCTTCCAACCTCCTCCACGCCAGTCCCTCACCGAGTCCTGGCTACTGCAGGATACCACATGGCGGAGGCGGATCTCCGGCATGTCAACGTCGTGGGCTTCGCCTGACCAAGAAGATGCTGGAGGGTCTGAGTTTAGGGTGCAGACAGCTGGGGCGCCCTGCGCGGGCTTAACTGCGCAAGCGCACGAGGCTCGGGCCTTTCAAACAGCGGCGCGCCGGAGGTCGCGTCAACACTGCGCAAGCCCAGTGCGTCCCTCCCGAGAGAGGCGAGAGGCGCTGAGTTGCCTAGTAACGAGCTCTTCCCGCCTCCCTCTGGCCAAACCGCTCTCTAGGCCCTCCTCCCGGTGACTTTCACACTAGGTCTTCTGGGCGCCTAGCAACCGGCGTGGCCTCCAGGACTGGTCCCCAGAAGAAATTCGCCATCCTCACCACCCCAGCTGAAGCCTGGAAAGCAAGAGGCCAGCAAATCTGAGTGGATTTTTGCAGGGAGCCTGGAGCCTACCGCAACAGGATCCCCTCCACCGGTTGCTGGCTACCCTCCCCACGCCCGCCACCAACACACACGCACACACACAATCTCTGATCTCTCAAGCTTATGCCTGAGGCAGAGAGAGTGGGTAAAGAACCTAAATAAAACACAATGCCGGGCCTCCCTGGTGGCGCAGTGGTTGAGAGTCCGCCTGCCGATGCAGGGGATACGGGTTCGTGCCCCGGTCTGGGAGGATCCCATATGCCGCAGAGCGGCTGGGCCCGTGAGCCATGGCCGCTGGGCCTGCGCATCCGGAGCCTGTGCTCCGCAACGGGAGAGGCCACAACAGTGAGAGGCCCGCATACCGCAAAAAGAAAAAAAAAAAAAAAACACAATGCTTCCCTGGTGGCGCAGTGGTTGAGAGTCTGCCTGCTGAGGCAGGGGACACGGGTTCGTGCCCCGGTCCGGGAAGATCCCTCATGCCGCGGAGCGGCTGGGCCCGTGAGCCATGGCCGCTGAGCCTGCGCATCCGGAGCCTGTGCTCCGCAACGGGAGAGGCCACAACAGTGAGAGGCCCGTGTACCGCAAAAAAACAAAACAAAACAAAACAAAAAACACAATGCATGTGCCCAAACACACATCCAGCCTTGAGTGCTTCTAACCATGCCTCAGTTTTCCAATGTGACCTATGGGCATCTGTCTCGTGCCACGCCCACCCCTGCCCGGTGACAAGCATCCCTCTGTTCAGTCCCCGAGAGACCCAGAAGGGCATCTTGGGGTGGGGTCGGAGCTGGAGACAGCCCAAACGCGGAAAAGTGAGTATGGGCCAAGCGTGCCCCTACAGAACAAGCCTGGACATGCTGGACACTCCCAGGTAGGGCCCCACCCACGCTGGGCACCTCCTTGGGAAGAGAAAGAAGGGTATCTCAGTCCTAGCAGCGGCTCTACCCTGCAGGGAATCAAATGACCCGATTCTGAGATTCTGATCTTGGGCCTCAGGTCAGAAAAAAAAAAAGGGGGTGGTGGTGGTGGGAATGTGAGAAAATAGGGAAGTGACCTTCTGGGTCCTGATGGAAGAGAGGGCTGGAAGTCCAGACTCCTGGAGTCCCCGTGGAGGAGGGGGCTGGGCACAAGATGCCCATGTCACATTCGGATTCTGGTTCTGCCTCCCCACCCCAGAGCTACAGAGACCTGCCCCCAGATCTTACATCACTTCTTTCTCACCCTAGGGGTAGGGTGGGTCCAGACCCACCCCTCCTCAGCTTCCTATAAGAAGAGCTGGGGACCTGGGACTGCAGGTGCACTCACTCATCCATCATGAGCCTTTCTACGAAAGCCCAGACCTTCCTGCTGGCCTCCGTGCTGCTCTGTACCCTGCTGGGTCTTGGTAAGTGACTAGGGGCCTGGAATCCTGGGACCGTCGGAAAGAGGACTATGAGAGGGGCATTCAGCAAGGTCCTCCAGGGGGGAAGGGGAAAGAGGAGGTGTCCTGGGAATTCAGATTCATGGCAAAGGCAGAGGGTAAAGGAGAGAAAGACTGGGGCCCCAAGGGAAGAATAGCTCAGAAACTTGTGTGTGTGAATCCCTGAGAAAGAAGGGGATTTGATGGGCTCTGAATCCCCTGTCTCCCAGGCAAGGTCTAAAAATAAGCCATCTGGGGACTTTCCTGGCGGTCCAGTTGTTAAGACTCTGCGCTTCCACTGCAGGGGGCCTGGGTTCGACTCCTGGTTGGGGAACTAAGATTCCGCATGCCATGCAGCTCGGCCAAAAAAAGACGTCTGAATTCTAGAAAATCAGATGAGAGTATGATTAGAAAGGGAAATCTTTTTTTTAAAAAAAATGATGGGGCGGGGGAGAGATTTTCTTTCTCCCAGAACTCTAGGGAGTTCAGACCCCTGGTGTCCTCCCCTAGATGCAGGAATTCAGGCAAGCCCCACCTTCCCCAGGACGCAGTTGCCCAGTGTCTGGGCCCCCAGTTGCCTCCTCTCTCAGTACCAAGGGGGCCATGCGCTTGCCCTCCTGGTCCTCGCTCTCCCTTCTTGACCTGGGATGCAGATCCCAGCCTCAGGTACCCCTGCCTGGGCTCCTACCATCTACAAGACCTACGCGTGGTACCTACAAGGAGGAGGATCTCACTTCCGAGAACCAGCTCGACCTAAAGCTTCACAAAAGTCCGTGGAAACCTTCACCAGGACCCCTCCCTGTCCCCAAACTTTCTCAGAGGACCCTAGCGTCCAAAGTCCCCAGCCTTGTAATTAGGTAAACTTGCTCCCTGGTGGAGTCGCTTACCACCCCTGAAAGCAGCTTTGCTGGAGCACCGCTGCATCTCTGCCGGAGCTTCGGACAGTTCCCTGGACAGCCGCCAATGCCCCGCCCAAGAACAATCAGGGAGATACCTTTCCCTCCACCCTCAGACCGCCCCCCCATCCCCCTCTGGACTCCATCCGAAGTCTTGGTCCGCAGACCACACCACCCTTGACTAGAGCCCTGCTCTCTACTCTGCAGGGTACCCACTAAGCTGTGAGGTGTGTACAGGCTCCGGACCCACGTGCAGTGGAAATGTGCAAACTTGTGACCCCGACCAGGACTCCTGCGTGGTCATCGTGGCTCACACCAACAGGAGTAAGAGGGCAGGGTGTGGTGTCAGATCCTGGGGAGGGGGCTGTGCTTTCGGGGGTAGCAGGGGAGGAACCTTCCAGTGGTGAGCAGGCAGGAAAGAGGGAAAGGCAATCTCGAGGTGGATGGAGGGAAGAGAATCCAATGGAACGACAGAAACCACTGTTGTCAGGGATTTCTGAAAATTAGACTCCAAAGAGTTGATGGGGTGGGGGTGGGGGGCAGATATAGAGACTTTCTTAGGCAGGAGGGGATTAGGAAAGGAAAGGACAAGGGGGAAGAGAGAAATCGCGAGGGGGGAAAATCTAATACGCAAGAGGTGGAGGGGGACGTGTAGAGGAGAAGGAAGGGGCTGGGGTGGGTTGGAAGGAATGTGACCAGATTGACCATTTGGGGTGGGAGGGATCCCCTAGGGATGCGGGTTGGAAGGGACCATTCCTGACAAGAAGAGGAGAGATGATATTGGGGTAGAGGGAGAGATATAAAAGAACAGACAGGAGAGGGACGATAACCCTGAAGTATGGAGCAAATTATCACAGAGAAGAAGTGGAGCTGCGGCAATGGGGAGACATATGAGTAAAATGGGAGAGGAGAGGCAAGACTGAAATGGAAGGGACTATCCCAGGCCTGAGGGAGGGTGGGGGAGAAGGGGGGCAAAGGAAGAAACCACAGGGGGTGGGGGGTTCGTTCAAAGCTGAAAGGGACCCAGAAACCCTTAGTTAAAGGAAGATGGTGGGGCACGGCGTGAGACTGGAGAAGGAAGGATGTGACGGGAGGTAAGGCCAACGTTGAGTGTAGGAAGGAACCATTCCGACCGGAGGGGGTGTGTAAGGTAAGTGGGATAGAAGATTGCACGCTGCCCTACTCACCTAGCAAGAGTGGGCAGGTGGGGGAAGGACCTGAAAGTCTTGAAGAGGCCACCCGGGAGTATATGGGAGGGAGATGGGACCCTGGGACCTCAGGAGGAAGTTGGGGGAAAAAACACCTTTCTGTGGGGTAAAGAGGGGAAACCCTAGAGGGGAAACCCTAGGGTTGGAAGAGACCACCGTACCATGGGGAGGGGGAGGGGGAAGGCCGTGGAGGCTGGACGGAGACCACTTCAGGCAAGACCTGAGAGTAGCCAAGGAGGGCAGCAAGAGACCATCGGTGGGAGGTCTGGGGAGTGACCCTGGGGAAATCTGGAAGAGACCACATTAGACAGAGAAGGATATGGGTGTTACAGGGTTGGGGGGGTCGAGGGTGGCATTCCAGCATTTGGTGGAAGGGATTCCAAGGGTCAGGGGAGGGCGAAAGGCTGGAAGAGACCATTTCACACTGCCATGGAGATAGCCATAGGCGGCCTGAAAAAGACCACTACAGATGTGACCCTTAGAGGATGGCAGTGGGGTGGCGTGGGGCGGAAGGGACCACTCAGGCAGGCAGGCACCAGGGCTTGCCGATGGGAACTGCAAGAGACCACCAAAGCCTGGAGGGGGTGGGGTGGAGCCGACCTAATAAACAGTCCAGACCATGCCCCAGGCAGATAAGGGGGTATGACTCTGGGGGGCTGGAAGAGACCTCCCTAGACAGCAGCGGGCTGGGGCAGCTGTAAGGTTGGGAGAGACCTGGAAGCCAGGGTCCAGGCCAGGGCCCCTGAGCCCTCTCCTCCCTCGCCATCCTGCAGAGGGCCACCAGTCGGTGAACACCTATAAGGGGTGCATGAAATCCAGCGCCTGCAGCTCAGGATTCGTCTCCATCACCATGGACCCTGAGAACTACATGGTGTCCAACACACGCTGCTGCCAGAGCGACGTCTGCAACCACGATCCCCTGCCCAGTAAGTGCCAGCTCAGCCCCACATCTGGAGTCCCTTCCTGCCCCACCTGAGAGCCTGCTGTGAGCACCCGCCACTGACCCACGCTGTAACCTTTGGCAAGCATCTTCCTTGCTCTAAGCCTCAGTTCCTCGCCTGTAAAATGCAGTGTCCATTAGCAACCGGTGTCCCCAGGGTTGTTGTGAGGTTGGGAAAGGGTTTAACGTCCCTTACACCTTACGCTCCACCCTCTTCCCCAGCTCCCGAGAACAATCGTACGGAGAATGGCCTCCAGTGCCCTGCCTGCATCACCCACTTCAAGGAAACATGCTCTTCAACTAAGGAAGTACTCTGTGTTGGCCAGGAAAGCCGCTGTATCACCTGCGCGGGCAAAGTGCAGACTGGTGAGGGGCACCTAGATTTCTGGAGGAGGGGACAGGGAGGCTCTAGAACTGGAGACTCATACTTCCAGATTCTAGGGGAGAGAGTGGGTCCAGAGAACTGGGTGAGGAGGTGGCAGGGGCATGACCCCAGGGTCATGAGGAGGGAGGGGTTGGAAGTCCTGACTCCAGTCTGAAATCCCTCCCCCTCCAACAGGTGTCATATTTGCTACTCGGGGCTGCGCTACAGAGAATGCCTGCCACACCAAGCCTGGGACCCTGGTGCCCTCAGCCTCGCGTATCTACACCATCACCCAGGCCAACTGTCTTCCAGGCCCCCAGCCTTCTGGCAAGGCTAAGTGAAGAACTGAGGCATGTGCCACGTTCGGTCTTGATTTGTTCTCAGCTACAGCTCCCCATGTGCCAATAGATTAAACAACTTAACAGAACAAGCCTGAGTCCTTGTGATGTGATGCATTTCAGGGAGGTGGGATGCAAAAAGGAGGGGTCTCAACCTTTGGGAACCCCCTCTTTGGAAGGAAGAGAGGGAAGACCCTACCTTTTGTTAAGGGATTACTCCCTGCTGGGTCCCCACGCTAAGTGTTTTCCTGCGGTACCTCATTGCATAATCACCACCACTCTGTGAAGTTGAAAATATTGTCCCCATTTTACAGAGGAACAAACAGGTACAGGTTGCGGTGTCACTTGGCTTGGGTCAAACAGCTAGGGAAGATCAGACTCCAGAGTCCATGATCACCTCTCCTGGTTAACTTCTCCCTCTTTTGCCACAGTTTTCACTTTTGTAAAATGTGGATATTAATAGTCATAACCTCAAAGGGCTGTCTTAAGAGTCAAATGAAAGAAAACTAAAAAAGCACTTAGTGCAGTGCCTAGCACCTTTAAGACAATGTTGGTTCTGGAGACAATGTGTCTGGCCAAATAGTTATCATCCTAATAGCTGCCACTTACTGAGTGGCCACTAGTCGGCAGGTGCTAGACCCTGGCATCAGTCAGGACAGAATCTATTATGCTACAGTAACAAACAAGTCCCTAAGACTCAGTGGTTTAAAGCCACAAAGTTATATTAGTCAACTCATGCTGTAGTAATGCTTGTGTAACAAACCATCCCCCAAATGAGATTGTAACAACAATCATTCTTCTTTCTAAGGGTTTGTAGGTGGCTGGAGCAGCTCTGCTTCTGGCTGTGCTTTGATGGGTTGGGGTCCAGTTTGGGAGGGGGATTCAAGTTCTCCTCCATGGCACTTCACAGTCTTCTGGGATCAGCGGCTCCTTGGCTAATGTCTTTCTCATGGCAGATCACAGGGGCACAAAAACCAAGTGCACCAAAGGCCTCTGCTGAGGTCGGGGGTGCTAACGTTCCATGGAGTAAAGTAAATCATATGGACAAAGCCAACATCAGTGGAGCAGGGACGTATACTTCCCCTCCAGTGGGAGGGAGAGGAGTGGTATTTGCTGAAGAAGTACCCATTCACAAACGGTTGATTTAAGGGACTTCCCTGGTGGTCCAGTGGTTAAGACTTTGCCTTCCAGTGCAGGGGGTGCAGGTTCGATCCCTGGTCGGGGAACTAAGATCTCACATGCCTCGTAGCCAAAAAAACAAAACATAAAACAGAAGCAATATTGTAACAAGTTCAATAAAGACTTTAAAAATGGTCCACATCCAGGGGCTTCCCTGGTGGCGTGGTGGTTGAGAGTCCGCCTGCCGATGCAGGGGACACGGGTTCGTGCCCCGGTCCGGGAAGATCCCACATGCTGTGGAGCGGCTGGGCCCATGAGCCATGGTCGCTGAGCCTGCGCGTCTGGAGCCTGTGCTCCGCAACGGGAGAGGCCACAACAGTGAGAGGCCCGCTTACTGCAAAAAAAAAAAAAAAAAGTCCACATCCCAAAAATCTTAAAAAAAAAAAAAAAAAGGTTGATTTATCCTTGACCTTCCATGTCTAGCACTGCCCACAGGGCACTGTGCTCATCATAATCGTGGAGCAGTCACCAACTTAATGCTGATTTCTGTGCACAGGAGAGAGCCCAGGAAGGTTTCACATGGATGATTAAATGCTGCCACCCAGAAGTGACTTGACACAATTCACTGGATGGAGCTAGTCACATGACCCTACCAAACCCCACCGGGAGAGGAGGAGGAAGTGCAGTCCGGGCCCCAAATGCCCCACCCCAGCCCCCCGCCTGGCCAGACACATTTCATAACCAGCACGAATGGCCACCATGACCTCTTGGGGCTGTTTCTCATTTTGTCTTCACAACTACTCCATGTGATAAGGCGCTATTATTCTCATCCCTATTTTCAGAAGAATCTGAGGCTCAGAGAAGGAATGTCACATTGGTGGTCATAGCAGCTAAAAAGTGGCAGAGCTTAAGATTTTAGTCATTGGGTCACATTGAGGGGAGAAAGAGACCACAACATAGAGAGAGCGGACAAGCCTGTATCAGTTATCCTTTGCTACGTAACAAGCCCCTCCAAACCTCAGTTGCTTAGAATAATTGGTTGGCAATGTGGTCTGGGATCAGCTGGGTGATGGTTCTTCTGGTGTCTGCTGGTTTCAGCTGCTGGTCAGCTAGGCAGCTCTCTTTCAGAGGGTCGACACTGATTGGGGTGTCAGGGCTGACTGGGCCACATGTCTCTTATCACCAGCAGGTTAGCCCGGACTTCTTTTTTTTCCACACTGTGGGGTTTGCGGGATCTTAGTTCCCCAGCCGGGAATGGAACCCATGCCCCGGAAATGAAAGCGCCGAGTCCTAACCACTGCACCACCAGGGAATTCCCTAGCCTGGACTTCTTGATGTGGTGGCAGTGACAGGGGTCCCCCGGGTAGCAAAAGAGGAAGTCCCAATGCATGAGCACTTTTCAAGCCTCTGCCCATCATCTTTGCTGTTGTCTCAGCAGCCAAGCAGATCCCATGACCAGGTCTAGAGTCAGGATGAGAAGGGACAATCCCAGGGCAGGGCTTCAGAGAAGCTGAACAGACTGGGGGCATTAATGGGCCAAGCTGGTTCCGGAGCTAAGACGTTTACCATCACAGCCCCCAAGGTGTAAACAATTAATAGTCCGCTCCAGCCCCTCCAGGTGGCAAAACTCAAAGTCTCTCAATTCCAGCCCAAGGGATTCTATCCTGCACAGACCCCCACTGTCTCTCCTCTCCAGGGACCCAGGAGTCTAGGCTTCCAGCTCCAGTCAAAATCCCAAGCATCTTTTTTCCCCTTTAAACCCCGAAAGAACAGACACACAATGGAATTTCTACTTTTTTATTCACTCCTCCAAAAAGCACCACAGGCCAACCCACCCTTGACTCACCCGCCTTCATGGTTTCCTACCTCAGTGGACACACGTCTCTCCATCATTATCCAGACAAGTATGAAACTCAGCTAAGGTAATGAGGCTTTTGTGCCTCTTCTGCTTCTGGCGATGGCAACGCCAAGATTCACCATACTTTTCCTTGAATTTCTGCCTTCAAGGGCCTTCCAGACTGCAGGTGCCTTGTAGACACACCCTGATGGCAGTCAGCAATCCATCCAAAAGGGAGTCTTAGTCTTTTCTGCTTGGATGCTCCCAGAGACAGATGCCTCTCTAGCAACTTGCTGCCTCTACAGAGCCTAAAATTCAATCCCTTTAAAAGTCATGATTTAAAAGGCAACCACTCTAAAAGATAGTCGTGACACCCAAGAGTGCCAATATACAACTACATAAACACAATCAGCACACTCCACAACGGACAGCGACACGTGAAAACAAAACTGGGTCTTGCTTTCTCAGATTTGATCTCAGGCATGATTCCCATTGGCATGAGGGCAGAGGGTATTTGGAACAGAGACACGTAGAGAGCAGAGATGTCAGATGGGACCAAGTCAGAGATGGTGGCAAAGCAGCAGGAAGAGAGGAGGGCACTCCGAGCAAAGGCATGGGGGTGAGACTACCATTTGGGCTCCCAGTGTGCCAGCTTCCAGGAGGGGGTGCAAGTTCGTTGCTGTGCACGAGAGAGAATGCATGCACATACGTGCATACGCAGAATTCTCACCATAACCCTGTGAGGTAGATGCCATTTGCTGAGTGACTTGCCCAAGGTCACCCCCATGGTCAGTCAAAGGGCTGTCTGACCCTAGAGCAATGTGCACAGAGTTCCCTGTGATAATGGGAACTGTTCTAGGGCAGTGCTATCTAATACAGTGGCTACTCACCACGTGTGCCTGGTGCAACGGGGAAACTGAAGTTTACATTATAGTTACTTCTGATTAACTAAAAAATTGCTACTCATCTCAGTTATTGGAAAACTATCCAATATAATTGGGACAACTTGGGTATATGAATCGACTTCTCCAAATATGAGTTTTCCGAAATCTAAATTGAGGTCAGATATTTCTGATGAAAATCTATCATCTGAATTGAGATGTGCTGTGAGAAACACACAGCAGATTTCAAAGACTTAGCATAAAAAGAATGTGAAATATCTCATTCGTAGTTTCCTATACTGATTACATGCTGAAATGATAATATTTTGGATATACTGAGGTAAAACATACTAGAATTAGTTTCACCTGTTTCCTTTTCCTTTTTTAACGTGGCTACTAGAAAATGTGAAACTACCCGTGTGGCTCACATCCTGTTTCTACTGGACAGCGCTGCTCTGCGCGTCTCCTGCTTCTGCACGTGGCAGGCAGGCTTGATGCAGATGCTTGAACGCTGGACTTGAGGAGGGGACAGAGTTGTACTGGGTATTACAGATATGGATGAGGAACATTCTCCTGAGGCCAGAAGAGCTTTGAGGACAATGCTTGGAGCCATTCAGGATAGAGCCAAATGCTTTTCCCCATCTTGGCCATCTCAACTTTGATGGGACAGATTGTGCCGGTGGCAGGAGTTCAAGGTAGACATGGTGGAACGGCCCCTCAGATTGGTTACCCTTGCCTTCAGCTGTCAAAGGAAACAGGATCTCGGAAGTGTTTATGGTTCTTGTCCAGCCCTTGCATTTCACAGGTGGGAAAATAAGGCACTGGCCCAAGTCACCCGGCGTGACAGTGGCAAAGCTGTGTTTGCTTCCCAGGTCCCCTGACCTCAGACAGGAGCTTCCTCTCCCACGAGATGCTTGTTTCTCCCCCATCTCACACCTTTTCCCGGTCTTGTGGCAAAGAGGCTGATGACCTAAATTCCAGCCCCAGTTCTGCCACTGGTTAATGAATTAAATACTTACTAAGCACCTTCTGTGTGTCAAGCCCTATTCTAGGTGCTGGGGGTACAGCAGAGAACAGGACAGGTATGGGGATCATAGCCAATAAATAGGTAAATAAATAAATAAATAAGGTAATTTTCTACAGTAATAATTGCTACAAGGAAAAATAACCGGCCAAGACAAATAGTAGGGGTGGGGGTGTGAGCTACTTCAGTTACAGAGGTCAGGGAAGGCTTCTCTGAGGGGACACTTGAGCTGAGACCTGATTGACAGGAAGGAGCCAGTCGTGGGAAGATCTGGGAGCAGAGCATTCTAGGCAGAAATACCAGAAAGTGCAAAGGTCCTGAGGCAGGATCCCAGGTGGCCCACTCAAGCATCAGAAGGAAGATCAGGTTGACTGGGGGGATGGGAGGGGGCAGGAAATAAGAACAGGCAGGGGCCTTGCTGCGTGCTGTTGGGCCTAGAGCCTGCCCTCTCTGGGCTTTGCTTTCCCCATCTAACGTAACAGAGATTCTGCTGGATGGCCTCTCAGGTCCTCCCTTTCTGTTTTTGGCATTGAAGAGTTCTGTGACCTGTGGCTTCTCCTCTACTTGTAGCTGGCGGCCTAGAACATTCCAGGCACTGTGGTTTCTGCCTTTGCCTCACTGTGGCACAATCCCATGGTCTGGAACACCTGCCCAGCTGCTCCATGGGTCCCTTGCTCACTGTGGCATTCTCTGTGTCTCTCTCGGGGATACCTGAGGTAGCCAACACAGAAGCGTTTGGATCAGTGCAGCAGTACGGTTGCTTTTCCCAAAAGGCAGGTGTATATAATGCCAAGGTCAGAAAGGGTTAAGGTTTAATGACCAAGACCAAAACCAAGACCAAAAAAAGATAGAAACCCCTAAAGGAGAGAGGGACAGACGAACAGAGTCCCCAGAGAGCCCCATAATCGCTCAGCACCTATAAAATGGGGGCAGTCATATCCCTCTCCAGTCAAACTCAGAGAAAGGCAGTTAGTTACCAGGATCCAAATCCATTAGGGACTTTTGGGAGACACCTCTGAGGTAGGGGGTTCTGTCCTTCCACACCCAGAAAGCCCCATTCCTGGTCTCTGGCTGCCCCCCACAGCCCACCATGCCCAGAACTCTTATTTCCTCTCATTTTGTGGTACCATTCTCCCCACAACAACTGGGAAAGAAATCTGGGTCACCAGGCCCCTGGTGGAGCAACTATTAGAGACCCCTCTATTCCCCAAGAGGAACCAAAAGTCTCCAGCTCTCTTACACAGCCCCCTATTCCCTCCTCTAGATGGAGACCTTCCACCACCCATGAATTAGGAATCAAGGTCCACAGCCCTCTTGGGAGACAGGAGTTCTGAGACTCCAGAGATCCTTCCTCCCCCCAATGAAAATTCAAAGCCCCCTTATGCAGGCCTATCCCCCCACCCCGCAGAAACCCAGACCTTATATCCCTTTGTGGCTCAGAAGCCCAAGGATTCCAGCTCCCTGGGGAACCCAGACCTCCTCCCCCTCCATGCTAGAGTCCCTGGTGTGATGGAGACACCCTTCATCAGGAATCAGGGCTTCCACCTCCTCTCCCCCTGGAGGACTAGACACCTACTCTTTGGAGACCAAGATATATCCCCTTGGAGGAGTCCCAAACCCTCAACTCCCTTCAGGACTTCAGGAGTCTAGGAGTCTGAGGGTCACACCCTCTGGTCCCCCAGAGAAATCAGGAGTCATGTCCTCCGAACTCTATTCCTCTTCAGGACCCAGGAATCCTGGTGACGAGAAGTCACACATTCCAACCGGCAGTCAGAACCCTCATCGCCTTCAAGCACCCAGGATTCTGAGTGGCAGCCCCTGTGCCCCCCCACCCCTGCCCCCCGCCCACCGCTCTGTGACCTTACAAGCCCAGACATCCCATACTAGCATGCCAGAGTCTGGATCACCACGCCCTCTCCCTCTTACGGCGACTTGGAGTCCTCAACCCCTGACCAAGCTGAGCAGCCGGAACACGGGGCACCCCGTAAGCCCCGGCCCTCAACCCCACCCCTCACTGCGCGGGCACCTGCGGTGCCAGCACTGCTTCGGCGTCGGCCCGCATCTCGTCAAGCGCCTGCAGCAGGACGCCGTGCGCCGCGCGGTAACCCAGGCCCCCGGTGGCCGCCGCGCCGCCCGCCGGCCACAGGAAGGAGAGCGCGCCCAGCGCCGCGCCCCCGGCGGTGCCCTCGCCCGCCCACGAGCCCAGCCTCGCCTCCACTTCGGCGCGCGTCACCGGACCCGGGAAGCGCGTGCGCTCGGCCAGCTCCCCCGGCGCCAGGCCCAGCGCGCGCTCGCGTCGTGCCAGCGCCGCGGGTTCGAGCCCCAGCCCCCGCCGCCATTCGGCCAGCTGACCTCGCAGGAGCGCCACGTCGCAGGCCCAGCCCAGGCCTGGCACCGGGGCCGCCGCCGCCGCCAGGCTAGCCAACAGGGCCGGCCGCCACGCCCCGGCCCGCAGCGCCGCAGCCTTGGTCCGGGCCGCGCGGGGAGACGCGGGTGGCAGAGCCAGCAGCAGCGCCCCGGCCTGGGCCGGGGGTAGCGCACGCCGCAGCCACTCGCACAGCCCCGGGAGGCCGCCCGGCCGCAGCGGGAACACCGGCGGCGGCGCCTCCTCCAGCACCTCCCATGTCTCGTCTTCTGGGCTCTGTGCGGCCGCGCGCTCTGAGTCCCCGCTGCCCGGTTTCTTCACGCCGACGCCAACCGGCTGCAAACTCTCGCTGCCTGCGTCCTCTGAACCTTCCCCCCTGCCTGCTTTCTGCGATTCAGGGCCACGTTTCTCCCTTCCCTCACTGCGTGCATTCTCAAACCCCCCTCCGCCTGCGTTCTCTAAGCTCCCGCCGCTCTTTTCCTCTTCGTCCAGGGACTCCGGATCCTCGCCCTCGCCGTCTGTTCGCACGCAGACCAGCGGCGTATCTGGTAGCACCAAGGGCCGGACTTGGGCCCAGTCCTTCTCAGTGGGGGCCCCAGGGGTGACGAGGATGAGAGCGTCGTAGTGGGCTGGGTGGGGGGCGGCAGCAGTGCCCGCGGAGCCCAGAGGCACGGTCCAGAGCACCACGTTGGGGCGCTCTGGGGCCGGGTAGGGCATGGGCTCCGCGGGCGCCGAAGCAGGCACCGCACCTGGGTCGTCAGGATCTAACCCGAGTAGCATGTTCAGCACAAGGCTCACATCAGCCCTACCGGCCACGGCCAGGTCCAGGCGCGCGCTGCCCAGTCGCTCCAGGCCGGCCCGAACCCATGACAGCGCCGCCTCCAGGCCACCCGTCTCGAAGGCCTCGCGCACAGCCTCCAACTCTGCAGCGCCCAGCACCTCGAAGCCATCCTGAGCCGGTGGCAGGAGCCTGCGGGGGAAAGGGAGGGATGGGGTCAAGGGCAGAAGAGGGGCTAAATGCTGGCGAGCTGGGCTAGGGGGACAGGACTGGGCTATGATGACAAGGCGGAGCTTTCTGAATAATCAGGAAAGGGAGGGGCCAGACTAATGGCACAGAAACAGAATCAGAGGCTATGAAGAAAAGGGAGGGGCTTAAAGAAGGGGTGGGACGGCTGGATTGAAATCAGAAATCAGGTTGCCAACAGAGCCGAAAATGGGGACCCGGCTAAGCCTTCCCCGGGGTTACGCTCTGCGGGAGCGGGTCTTTCCGAGGGACCTGCAGGATTCAGAAAAAGCCCTGCTGGGCGGGGCAAAACTCATAGAGAGTGGACTTTAGAGCAACGAAAGAATGGCGACTGTATGGAGGACTAAACGAAAATCGAGCCCTATTGGACAAGGGCAAGGTCACCAAGGGCGCTCTTTCCTGAGACTAGGAGTTAGGAGGGCTGTAAAGACAGGCGAGGGGAGGACCCTCATCTACTAGCTCTTACCAAGGGCGTGTGGCTAAGGAAGAAAGACGAGTGGTGGGCCTGGGGGAGAGGTTGCCTCTCCCCGAGCCTCCTTTTGACGTCTATAAAAGGAGGCCGCTTGGGGTTGGGGGAGAAAATTCAGGAGGTAGCCAGCAAGTGGACAGAGAAACGAAAGGGGATTAGAAAAAGCGAGTGGGGGAGGGCCCCCGAAACGACAAAGCTCGCTTAGGGTGTGGCTCTCCGGAGACTGGGGTCGCTTGAGAACCAAGCAGATGGTGAACAGGAGGGTGACGACTGGAGAATGGAGTCTTCGGGTAAAAGCTTCGCGGGGATCACCAGCTTGCGTGGAGAGAGTGAGCCCTCGTTCACACTTTGGCCTGGGGGCAGTGTTTGGGCGCTAGGTCCCGGTCCCTCCCAGAATTCTCGCGAGGGAGCGGGGGCTCATGACCTCAGAGCGCTCGCAGGAGGCGGAACCTGGATGACAGGTCCAGACTTCTAGCTGACCCTTGGCCTAGATGGTAGAAAAGGGTCAAGCACAGAGTGCTAGTTTGAGGTGGAACCTCGTGGACCTCAAAACCTGCGCTGAGGGTCGGGATTTGGACGAGGGAGCAGGGCTTCCAGCAGATACCCCGTTAAGGTTCGCCCCAAACTCGCTGAGGGCGGGGTTTCGCAGACCTCAAAGAGCACCTTAGGGGTGGGAGGTACAGACTAAATAAAGCACCAGTCCTCTTCAACCCACCCTGAAACGCCGCGCTCACCTCTGCAGCGCCTCCGCCTGGCTCCGCAGCGCCGCCCGCAGGCGCTCCAGCTCCTCGCAGCCGTCGCTGCTGCGGCAGTCGGTCTGTAGCACAAAGAGAGCCGCGGCGCCCAACCCGGCGCTGTCCAGCCGGGCTGCGGTCTGATCCCGGGCCTGGGCTACATGCTGTGACTCCTCGGGACGGAGGTTCCGCACAGCCAGCAGGGGTGTCCCTCGGGCCAGGGCGGCCCGCGCTGCCTCCCCCAGCGCTGGGGCCAAGGGTTCCTCATTCCCCTCGGGGCCGGGCAGCACCAATACGAGCACGTTGGCTTCCGCCGCCCAGGGCCCCGGCGCTGCGGGTGGGCAGCTCAGCTCGCCCAGGAAGAGGCCTGGGCCTGCAGCTCTCAGGCTGGGGAGCCCGGAATCCGGCCGTCCGTCGGGGATCTCTACCGTCTCCACATCCTTGTCGCACAGCGCTGCGATCACAGCAGACTTTCCCGAGCCCGGAGGCCCCAGGAATAAGACGGTTACGTCACCCCGCGGCGGAGGCATGGCTGGAAAGTGGGGAGAGAGGAAGACCCGGGTCACGGAGCACCCAACCTTTTTCTTTCCTAGCTTCCCCACTCCGGTCTCAGACTTCAGCCTTTTACCCTGTCCACTTCTTTCGTTCTCGGGTATCACTCCCAGGCACCTAGAAATCTGGCGCCCAGGCCCTATTCCCCAGGGACCTGGGAGTCCTGTCCGCCCTCTTTCTGGATGCGTTTCCCTTTACGCTTCAAAAACTCAGAAATCGCCCTCTAGCCCCCTCCTCCCTCAGGGACACAGATGTTTTTACCCCTCACTCCTCCCTTCCAAATCACCGACCGAGCAAACAGCCGGCACACGGGACAGCGCAGTCGGTAGCAGTCGGTCAGCCGCTGAGAAGCTCCGCCTCTGGGGTCCGAGGGCGGAGGCCCATGAGGCTAAAGCGCCGGGATTTGGGGATGTCCAGACCCTTTCCAGGGGCTCTAACCTGACGTCATTCCTTTTAGGAGGGGGTGTGTCTGGAAAGCGTAACCTCGAGGACAGGACCCTTTGCAGCGCCTGCGCAGAACGGCCGAAGGGCGCTCTCTCTCCTCCGCGGTCGCCGAACCTTGAACAATGAGGGAGCCAAAGCGCGTGCGCGCCAGGAGCGCCTAACACACTTGCGCAGTAAGCTTAGGTCTGCATGGCAAAGGAGGCTTGCAACGTCATCATTACGCACCCCAGTGCAGAGAAGGACCTCTCCCATTATTTTGAGGACCGGGTTGGCGCGACTGAATCACAGCAGTCGGATGGCAACCCGAGATCTGGGCTTCGAAAGGCTCATCAGGCGAAAGGCCGTGGAAACCACCGGGACTTTGAGACTCGGTGGGCCCTACCCCGCTTCCCTTCGGGTGACGGCGCTGTGACGAGCAACTGACAGGCGCAACGAAAGGCAGCCTTCTGCTGTCTGGAGAAAAGCAGAGGCCTGGGCTACCAGCCTCGGGAGGGAGCCGAGGGCAGTGCTTGGGGCAGCGGGTTACAGCGGCTGAAAGCGCGCGTGGGAAGCGGGGGCTCTAGGTGCAATAAGAGTTTCGGAATGTCAGAGAAAGATGTCTCCCGGAAGGAGGCAGGCTAAAGCGTGGGTACCACTACCTGCCTCAAGACAGGTGGGAGAGAAGGGGATGAGGCTGGTGTCAAAGATCAAGGGTCCCGCGCTCCGAGTTCAGGGAGTTAGTTTGATGTAGGAGGCATAGGTCAGAGGTCTCACGCAAGTGAGAAGGCTCTAAGGGGAGTCACAAACCTGGGGAGTCGAATCTTCTGGGAGGATTGAATCTTCTCTAGCGAGCTGCTCTATCAGGTTAGAATTCAAGGAGATGTTATCTCGTGGGGGGTCGGCCAAAGGCTGGCAAAGCCAAGCCTGTCAACGGTCATAGGATTGGCGGGCCCTCTAAGACTCGCTGTAGATAAGCGACTTCACTTGATTTACTGTTGTCATGCGTGCTCCTCTCTTGACCAGAGGGGTCTCAGTCACCATGGAGGACCGGCACCCCAAAGAGACCATGGAGCAGCAGGATTCGTCCAAGGAGAGAAGTCCCCAAAGTCCGGGAGGTGACATCTGTGAGTACTGCCGACCAGAGATGGCTGGGGTGCAGGAGCTGTGATGCTAAAAGGATTTCTATAGCATTTCAGTGTCCAGGGCGTTGCGGGGATTTGCCTGTTGGGAAGGAGCTGTTAATGGTCCCTCAGCTGCCCTCCCAGGACCTGCTACTCCCCACCCCTACCCTTATTACCCTCAGATGTACCCATCCTGCTCTATCCACATAAGCATGAATGGGATGCAGTTCAGAGGCACAGAGTGGCATCCAGAGAGGCTTGGGGTGGGAAAGGTGGCTGGCAAAGGGCAGAGAGCCCCAGTCCCAACTCTGCCCCAGACTCTCAGTGTGACTCGGGCCTCAGTTTCCCTATCTGTCAAAAGGGCTTGCCACTATTCACCTCACAGGGCTGGCTGGTATGGGGTTTAGCGGCAGAAAAGGGGAAAGCTTAATGTTAATGAAGGTAGCCAACCTGACCTAGGATAATAGCAACAGCTTCTACTGAATGCTTATTATGTGCTAGGTGCATTCTAAGAGTTTAACATTTGTTATCTCATTCCGTCCTCCTGACAGACTCTGTGAAATTGGTAATTATCACTTTCACATGAGGGAACCGAGGCAAAGAGAGGTTAAGTATTTATAACGATGAAAGCCACAGTGTCAATGCTCTCCAGCCAGAGACCACCAGGAACACACCTGGAGTTGACCAAGTTGGGCTTATTGCTCACTGCGCTGAGGAAGCACACATACCGTGGGGCATCTCAGTAATAAGAAAGGACTTATTACAGGATTTAGGCTTGTGGTAGGTGATTTGGGGAAGGGTTCAAGAAAGGGGTTTTGCTGTGGATGGATGCTGCCAGGAAGCAGGGGCAATTACATGGCTGGCTATCTTAATATACCTTACCTAGAAGGAGGGAGGAACAAAGCAAGGCTCCAGGTGTAATTGGTAAAGCAGCAGCAGGCACTCATATTAGCCACGATGGGGCGGGGGTGTGTTTGGCCATTTTCGTGGCTTGGACAGTGTTCAAGTTTTGTTTGTTTAGAAGGCATCATGGCATGGTCTTGGCATGATTCGTCTCAGTCACAGCATGGCCTTGTCTGACGATGTTCTGTGAAACTGTTTATGCTGAACAGGAGAACACTAAGGCCTAGCTGTGAGTGCCAGGCCAGCTCCCAGCTGTGGGGCTTCTTTTCTTTCTCAACAATAATTATTGCAAACCATTGTGTAGCACTGTTCTAAGCGCTTTTTATATGTTAATTCGTTTATTCCTTACAACAGCCCTATAAAGTAGATACTGATATGGTCATTACCCCATTTTCCAGATGAAAACGCCGTTTCTACTTGCCTCGGAAGTGGTAGAACCAGGAGTCAATTCCAGGCAGTCTGGCTCCAGAGGCTGTGCTGTAATCACATGGCTCTGTAGGAAGGGCAGGCTCCCTGGGTTCCAGTCCTGACTCCGCCATTTCATTTCCTAGCTTCATGACTGTCGGCAAGTTACCTAACCTTTTTGAGCCTCAGTCTGCTCATCCGTAAAACAGGTCCAGTAAGTCTGCTCTCCAGGCCTGGCATAGCACCTCGCACATAGTAAGCCCTGCATGCTCACTGTTGGTGCGATTCTGAGGCTGGGAGAGGCCCTCGAGACTCCTGCTGGCCTCCCCCAACCTCTCCTCATGTCCCTCAGGCCACTTGGGGGCCCTGCAGTGCACCCGCTGTCTCATCACCTTCGCAGACTCCAAGTTCCAGGAGCGTCACATGAAGCGGGAGCACCCAGCGGACTTCGTGGCCCAGAAGCTGCAGGGGGTCCTCTTCATCTGCTTCACGTGCGCCCGCTCCTTCCCCTCCTCCAAGGCCCTGATCACCCACCAGCGCAGCCACGGTCCAGCGGCCAGGCCCTCCCAGCCGGCTGCGCCCACCACCACGCCACCCACCTTCCCCTGTCCTGACTGCGGCAAGACCTTTGGGCAGGCCGCTTCTCTGAGGCGGCATCGCCAGGTGCACGAGGCCCACCCCCTTCCTGGCCCCTTCGCCTGCACTGAGTGCGGGCAGGACTTTGCCCAGGAAGCAGGGCTGCATCAGCACTACATCCGGCACGCCCGGGGGGAGCTCTGAGTGTGGCTCCAGCCGTCCCGAGGGCGATGGAAGCTCTGTGGCTGGTGGGACACCCATCTGATACGGGGTGGGAGGGATTTACTTTCCTCCCTGGAAAGGCAAAGGACTCCTGATCAACAGGACCCAGAAGATGCTCATTTAGAGCCTCCGTCTTTGGAGGACACAAAAGCCTTCAGGGAAACAGTAAAATCAAACAATAGTGAGAAAGAAAGAAAGAGGGAAGTTTGTTATTTGTATCTTCCTCGTTCCCAATTAAATAGTTTGAAATCATAGCTAGCTGCAGATTGTGTTATCACCATGAATTCTTCCCAGACGGAGGCCATGGGGCTGCAAGAGCCAAGTGCCTGGATCTGGGCCTGAATGGGGGAGGGAAAGTGAGGTGTTGCCTGCCTGTAATGCCACCGAATGGGTCCCACACGTGGAGCAACTTGAGCCTTTGGGGATGGGACAGCAAAGTCGGGAGGCTGTACTGAGTCATGTGACGGTTGCAATCTGGGCCCTTGTCTCTTCCCACCCCCTGCCAGCCTTTCCCACTCAAGGAGGGGCCATGGCATTGGATGGCTCTGCCCTCCTCCTCCCCAGATAATTTATTGTTCATTTAAATAATTTTATGTACCATTCTGGTCACGGAATATTTTTGCATGTGTAGGTGAGATGGCATGAATAAACGAACAGAAATAGTATCTAAAAACAAAAGGTCCATAATAAAATGTCTAAACAAGGAACTCTGGCTTTTGAGCAGGAATTCCCAGAGAACATAAGGGCATGGGGAGTGGGGAGCTCAGGGCAGACCTGGCCTGGCCCTGTGGGGAAACTGGTTTGGAGTCAAGCAGAGGTACCTTCTGTTTCCTGTTGTATTTGGCCAACACAGGGAGATACTCCATTAAGATCCTATTTTCAGCTCTTGAAAGGCCCAACCCTGGGCTGAGTTCCACTGGACCAGTTTTACTCCCTTGCATTACCTGCCCTGCCCCTAGAGACAATGGTCGATGCCTTGCATACAATAATCACAGACTCTGAATTGAGGGATATTTTGAAAGCCCACAGGTGAGATGGTTATGGTAGAGACTGAGCTATCTCCCACTTTTTAGCTAGGCACACGGTGGCTACAAAGACTGCCTTTCCCAGATTTCCTTGCAGCTAGATGTGGCCCTGTGACTGAGTTCTGACTAAATTCCTGGGTAGAGTCCTCAAGCTTCAGAAAGGAACCTGCCTTTCCTCGACCTTCCCGCCTGGAATGTGGACATGGTATCCAGCCATCTTGGACCATGAGAGCGACAACGGGATGGCAGAGCAAGAAGACAGCAGGAGGCTGGGTCTGCTATCACTACCGCTCCCCCCACCCTTCCAGTCTCTCTACTACACACCACCCCCTGTGTATATGTAAGTCAGCGTCCATCACTCCTCAGTCAGAACCCTCCAACGGCATCCCGTAAGTAACATCCAAAGGCCTTACCCAGGCCCACAAGACCCAACAATGACTCGGTCCCAGCCCATTAAGCAATCTCAACTCCCTCCCGGTTCTGTCTTTTTCACTACACTCTAGCCACACATGCCAGGCTGGCATCTGCCTCAGAGCCTTTGCACTTGCTGTTCCCTCTCACCCAGAACTTTGCAAGGCTGCCTCCTCATTATTCAGGTCTCAATACCTGCCACTTCAGAGAGGTCCTCCTTGGCTAAAATAGCACCTCCAACCCTTAGCCTGATGTAGTTTATTCCCAGCACTCTTCAACACTTGGAATGCTCACACCTGTGGTTCTCTCATCGTCTGTGTCCTTCCTCTAGAATCCAAGCTTCTGAGGGCAAGTGGGTTGTCTTCCTCATTGCTTCATCCCCAGCACCTAGGACAGCGCTTACCATGGAGGCTCAAGAAAGAACGCCTTCACTGTGCCCAGTTGTTTACCTATTTCTCAGCCTCAGCCCACCCTTCCACACTGCTCCGTGAGGCTGGGCTTTCTGCAGCTATGCTTCCCAGACTCCCTGGAGAGCTGGCTTCCTTAAGTTCATCCCACAAGAGGTCTGGGCAGAGGGAAGGAAGGTCGGAAGAGGGGAGAAGGGACTCACCTTGCCTTGGGCTCCTGCTGGAACCCCCCCAGCAGCAGTTCGGGCTCCAATACCTTTCTACACTCTCAGCACAAGGCACTGTGCCCCTCTTGGGGTTTAAGCAGCAGCTGTGTGGTAGCCAGTCCCTGCACCAGCCATACACGTGGCTTGGCCTGCCCACCAAGCTCCCACTGGGTTCTGGTCATTGCGCTTCTCTTTCTGCATCCCAGTCCTAGAGGTGGGAGCTTCTTGCAGACACTAAATTCTCAGTTACCTCACTTTTCCATGTTTGTGCTCTCAGCGTTTTAGTACCTGTGTAACCAGTTCCCGGTACTGGGTCCTCTGGAATTCCTAGCTTGGTCTCCATATCCTGCCTGGGCCCCGAAGAACTGAATGACCCCACTGGCAGGAGACTAGGTCTCTTGATTCCCAGTCTCTCGTGATCCTTAGGAACTTCTGATGACGAATGGATAATTTGCTACTTCTATGCTTAGAAAGCCCTGTCTTAGGGCAGAAGAGGGCTTAGGCATGCTGCTCCAGGAAATAAGATCCATCCAGGTTGTTTTAATGAGCTGTGAATTTCTGCTTTGATGATTCTGAGATTCAATGATGCTAAGCTATAGTGGTTATGAAAGTCTCAAAGAGTGCATAAATATAAGATTCTGAGCTTCTAGGATGAAAAGTATGGGTTTTGAAAGCTGTTAAGGTCCTGTAACAGGCGTCAGAATGTAAATGCCCTTTGGGGCCAAGCAGGTACCATAAATCAGTGAGGCAAGCAGGGTGTAAGGGGTCCAGATGCCAGACAGTGGGGACTGGGCATGCGGGAGGGAATGCCCCATTAATAGGAGGTGACCCCTACTCAGCTCCAGCAAACTACCGCCCCATGGGATTGTGGGTTCAGCAATCAAGCTCACAAGGAAGCCAGAAACTTCCATTTTTGTGTGAAACCTGCCCATTTTTAAATGTTGGTAACCAATGTTATTAAAAAAAACCTCAATAACTCTGGAGACCAAATACACTCCTGCAAGTCAGATGGTGGCTGTGGACAAGCCATTTCTGGTGTGTGGCTTAGTGGCTAAGAATGGGTGCCTTACCTCCAGTTGTCTGGATTCAAACCTGGCCTCTGCTTCTTCCCAGCTGTGTGACCTCTAGAAGATTACTCAACCTCTCTGTGCCCTGGTTGTAGCAGTTGTAAAATGGTCATGATAGTAGCCCCTACGCCTCTAAGAATTATGATGATGACGACACACTTGGAGAGAAAGTCAGAGCCGGTATTAATGGCCTGTGTGACGCAGTCCTCTTCCCCTCTGCTTTTCTCTGCCCCTCTCTGCTCTCGTGTTCCCACCAGTCTTCCCCCTGCCTTCCTCAGCAACAGCCTTGTGGCCCCAAGTGCACTTCAACAAACATCCCAAGCAGGTTCCACCTCAGGGCCTTTGCACTTGCTGTTCTCACAGCCACATGGCCTGTTCCTCCTCCTGTAGGTCTCTGCTTTGATGTCACCTTCTTAGTGAAGCCTTTCCTGACTACCCCATTTGAAACTGCTTCACACACGCACACACAAGCCTCCCCATCCCCCTTCTCTTTTCCTCCACAGCACTTATAACCTTCTAACATTCTAAATGTTTTACTTAAATATTCAAGTATCTGTTTTCCCCTTTATAATATAACCTCCACAAAGGCAGGGATTTTTGTTCATTGTGTTCACCACTCTACTCCCAGCTCCCCCAATAGTGCCTGCATCTCCTAGGTATTCAATAAATCACTGTTAAATGAATGAGTAATAAGTAACAGTCCCTACCTCATAAGGATCCGATGTGATCGTCCATATACAGCGCTTAGCCCAGGGCCTGGTCCGCTGTGAGCCATTATGGTAATTCAGGTTCTATTCTTGAAGGTTCTTAGTTGCCAAGCTTCTATGAGTTAACACATGTAAAGCGCCTTAGAAGAGAGCTTGGCACACAGTAAATGCTCAGTAAATGGTAGCTATTATTATAATTAGGCTTCTATTTTCAAAGGAGCTTCAGTGCCAAGCTTCTGTGAATTAGTACTTCCCATCTCAGAGCAAGAGCCTGTGTTTCCACAAGGCGGTAATAAGCTCACCCTCTGTTCCCCTCTGACCTCATCCCTCCAGCTCTGCCATCCCTTATCCCTTCCAGCCACTCTTGCCTAATTGACATGTGGGGCAGGCTCCTGCCCCACCCCCCCTCGCCTAGATCGCTCTTCCCACCCGTGTGCCAGGCTCCCTCCCTCCCTTTCTCAGGTCTCTGCTTAGGTCTCTGTCACCTCCTCAGGGAGGACTACACTATTTAAAACTGCACCCTCTTCCAGAACTGTTCTCCCTTCTCTTCTCTATTTTTCTCCACAGCACTTACCACCATCCAGCATATGTTACATCCTTCTTGTTTACTTTTTGTTTACTATCTGTCCCCACCGGTGGCCCCTTCCCACCTCCATGTACGCTCCACGAGGACAAGGATTTTATTTTATTCACTGGTGTGTTCCCAATGCTTAGCACACAGCAAGTATTCAAAAGATATTTGTTAAATGAATTAATGGATGACGGTCCCTACCTCGCAGAGTTATTCTAAGGACCCGATGATCTCATGTAAATAAAATGCAGCACTCTGTAAGTGCTGGGAAAATGGCAGCTGTAATTATAATTAAAGTTCTATTTTTGTAAGTTCCTAGATGCACAACTTCTCTAAGTCAATATACATAAAGCTCTTGGACTGGCACTTGGCACCCGGGAAGCGCTCAGGAAGCAGAGCTATGATTATAATTAAAGTCCTCTTTGTGAAGGTTCTTGGATGAAGTGGCAGAGAGCACTAGCTGTCTTCCACAAACCGTTTTCTGGGCACTTGGCTAGACCGCCTTTCCCAGACTCCCTTGCCGCAGGCTGTGGCCATGTGACTAATCTCTCAGCAAAGGAACATAAGTGGAAGCACTGTGTGCCACCTCCAGGCTGGGGCCTCTAAGAGAACACGTGTACCTCTCCAGGCTCTCTTTCCTCTTCCTCTGGCAGAACCCAGGCCATGGACACCCAGCCATGACCATGTGAATGACAAAAGGCTTACAGGATGGCCTGGGTCCCCAAATCACCATATGGAGTTACCTGCCAACCTGAAACACCCATCCTGGACTATGATGTGAGCAAGAAAATTCTGTTGTGTTTGAGCCTGTGCATCACGGGGTCTATGATGAAATATATGGGAACCACACTGAACATATGCACTTAGTAAACGTTAATTATCTTGGCAACAACGATCCTTAGCTTTCCCCAAGGAGCCCAGGGATGGTGAGGTAAATGCCCAGGCACATGCCTTACACACTCGAGCTTACACACACACATACACACACACACACACAGACCTCAAATGCACACTCGGCCGACACACAGAATTTGGCTTTTATTCTGGCTTTCACACAACTACTGCTAAGACGACACAGATCGGTGGGACCCCATCCCTGTGACCACCGCGACCACCCCGATGTCCTCAGCCCCCTCCTCCCACCCCACCCGCCCCACCCCTCTGCCAAGCTCCCTAGGTCGGGGCGCTGCCTACACCTCACCCCGGGCATGCAGCATGAAGTGCCCGTGCAGCTCCCCGAGGTTGTCAAAGGAATCCTCGCACTCGGTACAGTGGTAGGCGCCGCCCTCCTCCTCCTCCTCCCCCTCCCCCTCCTCATCCTCCCCCTCCCCCTCCTCCCCCCTCCCAGCTGGTCGGCCCTCCCCAGCCCGAGGCGGCTCCTCCTCTTCCTCCCCGAGGGCCCTACTTTCAGGAGCTGGCGCTTCCTGGGGGGCTGTAGCGGGGCAGCAGAGCCGGCAAGGCGGGGTGCCCGGTGGGGCCTCCCCAAGGGCGGAGCGGCCACAGAGCTGGCAGGGCTGGGCTGGGGGGCCCGGGAGCTGGGCTGCACGGGGGGCCCGGCGGGATGGGCCCCCCCGGCCCCCCCCCAGGCGCTGCTTCACCTTGTAGCCGGGGTCATATTCGGGATCATCAGTGGTCTCCTCTTCCTCCTCCTCCTCATCTTCTTCCTCTTCGGAGTCCGGCTCTGAGAGAGTATATTCGGAGTCAGAGGAATGCTCGGGGCCTAGAGGGGGCGGAAGAGGAAAGACGGCGGCCTCAGGGGACAGAGGGCTGTGCCCGGCTGTCCGCTCCCTGAGCCCCGTTCAGACGCGCCACAGTATGGAGAGGGCGGCCCGGGCCCGACCCTGCTCTCCCCACAGATGGATCCGCATCGTGCCGAACAGGCCGTATCTGGGTGTCAAGCAAATGAACGTCTTGCAAGAACTGCACCTTAGGGGTTTAAAAAGAACAAAGTAGGAGACGTAGGAGTAATAAAAACAACAACGACAGCGTCCACTGCTATTTTAAGAACCTTGTTTTTTATATATTAACTCAACTAATCCTTACAACAACCCTGAGGGAGGTACTATTATCCCTAAGTGACAAGTGGGGAAACTGAGGCACAGAAAGGTTAGGCGACTCACTGGCCTCCAGTCACACAGCTAAACGGGGAAACAGCTAAATGTGGGTGATGGCCTACACTGGATCATTTTAGGGAGACAAACACTTGAACGGGTACTTTGGCAAATTAAAACATATACATACTCTGATATATGTGGTTTTATATACATATATATATATAAATATCTAGTTAAGTGAGTTAAAATATTTATTTATAAGTATAGATATATTACTGTGATTTCATGGCTATGGAGGACATGCCTAGGACAAGTTTAGGTTTAAAACAAAAAGAAAAAAGGGAAAGCAATGTACAGGAAGGGTGACACCAACAACTGTTACGGGGGGTGTGGAGAGGGGAGCCCCCACTACGGTGGCAGCAAAATACCAGCTTCTACAGACGTGGTGGCAGGAGCCTGCCCAAAGCATCTCCTAGGACTGTGACAGCCTAGCCCTGAACCCACTGGCCCCCCTTCCTCAGTTTCCCCTGGCAGCGTACGGGAACCCCGTTCCCACTGAGCCGGCCCCACTGCCCCTTCACGTCCCTCAACTCCCCAGGCCGGCACCCACCTCAGGGCCTTTGCCACCCTTTCTGCAGGCGGACTAAGGCTTGATCCCTCCCCTCTGTCACATCTCTGCTCAAGTGTCACTTCAGTGAAACCCTGGTCAGTCTGTCTAACCAGCAATCCCTCCCTAGCACTCTCTACGCCCCTAACTCTGCTTTAGTTTTCTCCTCAAGGTATTGTATGCAACACCTGCTTATACATTTACTGCCTGTCCCTGAAAGCAGGGACTTCGTGTGGCTCATGACTGCGTCCCTAGCATCTAGAACACTTTCTTTGTGCCTGGCATTCAGTTTGACGGAGCTTTTCTGCGGCTTTCACACGTGACATTCCCTCTGCTGGGAATGTCTCCCGTTATCCTTTAAGGACCCAGAAGGAGGCCTTCCTCCCTGGTGAGGGCATCCCAGATCTCCTAACCCCAGGCAGCCGGTCACTTGTTTTTGCCCCCTGGCTGTCCTAGCCCCGAACCCTCAGCTCTGTGCCCGTCCAAAGTCCTTTCCCCACCAGACCAGCGGGCAGGCCTGCTCTGACTCATCGCTGGGTCCCCAGCATCACCCAGCTCAGAAGAACAAGTTATGTTTGCTGAGCGTCCGTCCTTCCCTGCAGCTCTCTCTGTCTCTTGTTCCTGCCTCTGTCCTGCTGTCTGTCTGCCACTTAACAAATGTTTCCCGAGGCCTTGGCGTGGGCTGGTCCCTCTGCCTGGAACACTGCTCCCCACTCTGTCTGCCTGGCGATCTCCTCCTCACCCTCCAGGGCCCAGCACAGGCTCTGTCCTCTGCGAAGTCACCACCCCCGACGACTTCAGGCAGAGGGTCTCTCCCCTGTTCCCTCCACCCTGGCTCCATCTCCCCTGTCGCTGTCCTAAAGGCTGTAGCCATCTGGGCCCCAGAATATCTCCTCCTTCAGGCTAGAAACCCCTCAGGGGCAGCTCTGACTCATCTGGGGTCCCCAACGGGACGTGTGGATTGAATGAACAAGGGTGGCCCGGCTCTCCCTCCTCCAGGCCTTCGCCTCTGCTCTTCTCCCACCTGGGGCGACCCTCTCCTTCTCGACTAGCCAACTCCTGCTCCTCTTTAAGGCTCCAGCTCCACGTCACCTCCTCTGTGAGGTCCTCCCTGACTGCCCAGGCGGTCAGTGCCTCTCTCGTCTGGGGTCGCCCTGCCCCCTAACACACACTGACAGCCTGGACAGTGACGGTCTGGGTCTGGAGACTGGAGACTCCTGGAAGGCAGGACCTGGGCCTGACCCATCTCTGTGTCCCTAGCAACGCTGAGCATAAGGCAGCCTGGGGAGGCATTTGCTGAACGGCTGCAAACCACAGACGAAACACCTCCAGCTTTGAGCTGGGGCCCCACCCCTCTTTCTCCTCCCACCCCTGACTTCACACCACCTCCCCTCCAGAGTCTTCACTGCCCACTGTGACTTCATGAAGTTCGCCTGGGAAAGGCAATCAGGTGGTCACCCACGGCTACCAAGCCTTTTGTGTCCACCGTGACTTCCTGGACCATAAGCCCTTTCGCAGCCACCATGCCTTCTCCATCTGCGAGAGCTCGGAAGCCCAGCATGTCTCCGGCGTCCGTGGGACCCTCGATGCCCTCAGCGTCTCCCAATCCTCCTGCCTCCTTGAAGACCACCAAATCGGCAATGCCCAACAGCCCCTCAGTGTCCACCAAACCTGGGACCGCCCGTAACTCGGTCACGAGCCCGAGCAGTTCCGACTCTCCCAAATGGGCAAGTACAAAGGCAGCCCCTTGTAACCAGCCCAGCAGCAAGTCCCGAGCCCATGGCCAGGCCCGAACGCCTAGCAAAGCCAGCACTGACACCAGGGCCAGCAAAGCAGCAAGGCCAGCAGGGTAAGATGCCCCCGGCGCAGAGGCACCCACAGCCGAGGCAGAACTCCCGGCAGAAGGGGAGGCCGCAGCTCCAAGAGGTCAGCCAACAGGGCCAGCACTCCCAGCAGGATAAGAGCTAATGGTGCCAGACCAGGTATGCCCAGCAGGGTGAGAACTCCTACTTCCCAGCAAAAACAGAGTCGGGGGAAGAGTTACAGCCAGCTGAGAACCAACAACCGGGAAAGGAGTGACAGCCAGCCTAGAAATGTGAGCAGAAAGAGGAGCTACAGCCCCCCAGGAGCCTTGGATATGGAGAAGAGTTGCAGCCTGGCTGGAACCCCCGGTAGGGCAAAGAGTTATAGCCCCGCTAGAACTCCCTTTGAGGAGAAAGGTCACTGCCCATCTCCGTCATCATCGAGGAGGGTGAAGAGTTATAGTCAGAAGATCACCCCCAGCAGGGGATGGAGTTACAGCCCTACTGAAGTGTTCAGGAGGGTAGAGAGTTACAACCAAGGTAGTGCACCCAGCAGGCCCCAAAGTCACAGCCAGTCTAGCACCCCCAGCCAGCCCTGAAGTCGCAGCCGGTCTAGAACGCCCAGAAGGGCAAGAAGTCGCAGTAGGGAGAGGGCCCACAGCAGGGTGAGAAGTCACAGTTGGAAGAGAAATCATAGCAGGGCAAGAAGTCGTACCCAGTCAGATGGGAAGACATAGCCACTCTAGAATGTGCAGCAAGGGGAAAAGTTATAACCAATTTAGAACCCCCAAAAGGGAAAGATGTTACAGCGTCTAGAAGCCCCAGCACGGAGGGAGGTCACAGACGATCTAGAACCCACGGCAAGGAGAGAGGTCGCAGATGGTCTAGAAGCCCCAGCAAGGAGAGAGTCCACAGCCGATCTAGAACCCCCAGTAAGGAGAGCGGTCACAGCCACTCCAGAACCCCCAGCACGGAGAGAGATCACAGCCAAACTAGAATCTCCAGCTAGGAAAGAGATCACAGCCGATTTAGAACCTCCAGCTAGGAAAGAGATCACAGCCAATCTAGAACCCTCAGAAAGGAGAAAGATCACAGCCAAACTAGAACCTCCAGCAAGGAAAGATATTACAGTCGATCCAGAACCCCCAGAAAAGAGAGTGCTCTCAGACGATCTCGAACCTCCAGCAAGGGGAGAGATCTCAGCCAAACTAGAACTTCTAGCAAGGAGAATGATTACAGCCAATCTAGAACTCCCAGAAAGAAGAGAGACCACAGCCGATCCAGAACTTCCAGCAAAGAAAGCGATCACAAGAAGGAGAGCAATCCCAGCCGATCTATAACCCCCAGAAGTCTCAGCAGGAAGGGATCCCCTAGCAGGGCAGAGAGTCCTAATCAGAACAGAAAACCTAGCGAGATAAGGAGCCACTCCCCGTCAAGATTTCTCAGCGGAGCCCCAATCCCAAACCAGGAAGATAGTCAAGCCAACACCACCACCTCGAAGGCCATCTCACCTGGAGAGAGGTCCTCATCGTCTTCCTCCAGGCTGGCGTAGCCCCCAGTCTCAGCCGGCTCACGGGTTTCTGTCATGGCCAGGGGAGGGGACAGGAGACAGGAGCGAGCAGCAGCTGGGCAGTGTCCCTCCCTGGCCAGCTTTCCACAGCCACACGTCGGCCACAAGTCCTCTGAGGCAGGATGTCAGCAGGTAGAGAGGGATGCTGGACAGGGGAAGGAAAGGCCTGTGATGACTCAATAGACTTTTACATAGCATCTGCCTCCCCAGGACTCAGTGTGCTCAGTGTTGTGGGCAAGGAAAAGATGATCCCAACCCTGTCCTTGACTGCCTAAAGGGCCTTGACTGCCTACACAGCCTTCACTGCAGGCTCTGCCCCTCTGTAGGCCTTAATTTCCCCATCTGGTTCTCTTTCAATGGGGTGGGGAAGGGTAATATTCCAAATATTTAACAGCGAGTACCAACATGGGCACCAGTCAGAACTGAGAGGGGAACATGGGCCTACGGCAGGCATTAACCCTTTACTTGCTAGGCTGTGGGAAAGTCTGGGGCAGGGGGAAGAGTCCAAAGTGGCAGCTGGGGGTAGGGATTACTTGGAATAGTGGTGATATACCAACCAGTCTAGAAGTAGGTCCATATTTAAAAAACTAGTATGGTTGCACTGATTTGTGAATGTCAGCCCTAACTCTTTTTTTTCTTTTAATTTAGTTTTTATTTATTTTTGGCTGCACTGGGTCTTCGTTTCTGCACACGGGCTTTCTCTAACTGCGGCGAGCGGGGGCTACTCTTCCTTGTGGTGCACGGGCTTCTCATTGAGGTGGCTTCTCCTGTTGCGGAGCACAGGCTCTAGGCGCACGGGCTCAGTAGTTGTGGCTCGCAGGCTCTAGAGCGCAGCAGTTGTGACGCACAGGCTTAGTCACTCCACAGCATGTGGGATCTTCCTGGACCAGGGCTCGAACCCGTGTCCCCTGCGTTGGCAGGCAGATTCTTAACCACTGCGCCACCAGGGAAGTCCCTGCCCTAATTCTTTATCAATTTACACCTTGGCAAGATGATGCCTAGGTTTGAGTCCTAAATCTGCCACATTCTAGCTGTGTAGCTTCAAACAAAGGACCTTTCTTCTCTAGCCTGTTTCCTTCTAGGTACAAAAAGGGCTTCTAGGGCTTAACTTACGTACTTGTAACCACATTGAGACATTATTATCTCCTTTGCACAGATGAGGAAATTGAGGCACAAAGAGAATTATCACACCAACTGGTAGGTGGGTGAACTACGATTTGAAGCCATGTCATCCTACCTCTCATAAAATGATCCTTTAGCGGAAAAGATTTTTTGAAGATTCAGTAGGCTCGTTGATATAAATTGGTGGTATGTGGCAGGTACTCCATGAGCAGTGGCTATTACCACCCGCAACCCCAACCCTCTATAAACCCCCACCATTCCAGACTTCTCACCTCTCCCTGTGCACAACAGGACTTTTCACATCTGTGGGTCTTAGTAAATCCTACAACTGCTGTCTGGAATGTGCTCCTTCCCCCATGTCTGCCTGGAGAACTCTTACTCTCTCTCCAAAGCCCACCTCAAACAGAAGAACCTCTATACTTCTCCTCAGCCAAACACCATCTCTGCCTCTTCCAAGAAGCCTTCTCTGACTCCTCTTTCTCTCCCTCTTCATCAATACTCCCTACACACACACACGCACACACACACGCACACAGCACTTCTTGTTCTCCCACTGCGCTCCCTGAGAGTAGAGAGCCAGACAGAGCAAGTTATGAAGGGGCTGGCAGCCTCAGCTGCACCTCTTATATACCAAGGCCTGTGCTGGGCACTGGCTAATATGGTGGAAAACGCATGATTCCCTTCAAACTCTAGGGGTCGAGTTTAATGCTGGGGACTAAAGAGAAAAAGATTAGGATTGAAGCCTGGAGGAGGCTGGGGCACGGGAAAGCTGGCATCAATGGCAGGTGAGCTTTCTAAAGACACTTGGATTGGGCTTTAAGGACAGAGAGGATTCATAACTGGCAGGATTGGGCTTTAAGGACAGAGAGGATTCATAACTGGCAGAGGAGAGTTCTCCTAATACCCTATTGCCTACAGGGCTCCATTTCATTTGGGAACTCTACTTTATGCCAGGACAGGTTGCCAGATTTAGTAAATAAAAGCATACAATACCCAGTTAAATTTGAATTCCAGATAGAGTCTTTTAGAAATGTACACCTCAAATACTGCATGGAACATGGGTATATTAAATAGTTCTTTGTTGTTAATCTGAAATTCAAATTTAACTGGGGGTTCTATATTTTAACCGGCAACCATACACCAGGGACAATCAGAACTTCCTATGGGATTAGCAGGAGACATTGCTCACCAGTGCAGCCTACCCTTCCCCAAGCCCACATCACACAAAGCCCATTCCAGAGTATTCCAGATATGATGTGGAGGCAGTCCTTGGTGCCTAAGTCCCATTCCTACAGTGAACATGGCGGCCAGACAGGCTTCTACGATCTTAGAGGGGCATAAATGAGGTTCTCTCACTACCATAACGCA
The DNA here is from genome assembly GCF_964341445.2 of Mesoplodon mirus. Lineage (NCBI taxonomy): Eukaryota > Metazoa > Chordata > Mammalia > Artiodactyla > Ziphiidae > Mesoplodon > Mesoplodon mirus. Next base: position 54,380,609 of record NC_138995.1, read on the forward strand.
AACAGTGCCGGAGACCCCACAGTGTCATGAGCCTACAGCAACCAACTCCCAAGATGCCGTGCGCGAACATAATAGGCACCCATTCCCACAACGCTAGGGAGAGGAGGCAAGAACAAAACCTTAGACAGGACCATAAGGCCCAGTCCCCACTGCTGCTGCAATTTTCCCCAGGATGCCTCGGGCCTATAATGACCACCTTCCAAGGCGCTCTTCGACGAAGCACTCCAGGCTTCCAGGATGCTCAGCGGAAGGTGTATGACAAAAGGCACGGTTCCCCACAAGAAGCTAGGATAATCCCAGAATGCACCAGGCCCATAACGACTAGCTGACAGACTCCCACAGTGCTTTAGGGCACGGCGTCCCATTTTCCCAGGATGCCCCAGGACGGCACGGAGAAGCGTTGGGGGAGAAAAGGGAACCTGGATTTCGCCCTCAAGCCATCACGGCCCAAGACTGCGGCCGGCTCCTCCGTGACGGGAGCCGTCACTCCCATCATGCAGCGGTGCCGTAGTGCCCGCTTCCCAGCATGCCCCGCGCACCTCCATCCCGGACACTCACCGGCGCTGGCGGCCCCAGCTCCGGCTCGGCGGTAGCGGCTGCACGCCCCGGCTTTGCGCCTGCGCTGCAAGTGGGGTAGGAGGGAGTGCGAGGGGCGTGAAGAGCCTAGGGCGCTTGCGCGGCGAGATAGACCATTCCTGTAGCATAGTGGGAAGAGGGGCTGAGTCGGGCCATCGACAAGGCTCGAGCAGGGGGTTCCGGGCCTTGCCCCTCGCTGTCCGGGTTTACTTGGTACAGTCCGCAGCCGGACGGAACGAGAAACTGCAAGGCTTGCGCGTGCGTGATCGATCATGAACGCGCCTTACAGAGAATGGGATGCGCTGGGGGTGGGGTGGGGTGGGGTGGGGGTACCAGCTCTGCCTGGATCCTGGACCTGAGGCCTGCTCATTTGCATAATCTTAGCGCGGGGACAATGGGAGGCCTCGGGCGATGGAAGAGCTGATTTGCATATTCCCCGGAGGGGCCATACTCCGGAGCGCATTGATTAGCATATGAGGGGCTTGGTGGGGGGGAATGGAAAACGCCGGGCAATAGCGCATGCGCACAGGGACTGCGGACTAGCGCGAAGCGGGCATCCTCAGTTCAGTCGGAATCAGTTTGCATCCGGAGAGGGGGCACAAGGGACAAGCCCCTTACCAACCCTCACAACCCTCTCCCCATAACCAGGATAAATATTTATTGCTCTCTTGTGTGTCAGGCCCTGTGCTAGAGGGCACTATGGTTTCCGCAGTGAACATAACCGGCCTCTATCCTGCTGGCCACCCAGTCAAAGGAAGGAGATTCACACATAATCAGAACCACAACCCGGAGTGGTCAGACTTGGGATGAGTAAAGCAGAGGAAGCTGTGGGAGCCACAGGAGGCGCCTGCCCCAGGGAGTCTTTCTGGCAGAGGGAACAGCAAGGGCAAAGGCCTAGGGGCAAAAAAAAATTGCTTGGTTGGAGGAAGTGAAAGCACTTTACTGTACCTGGAACAGAGTCAGAGAGGGGGAAGTCTCCTACAGGCGTCGTTAGGAGCTCAGTCTTTACGATGAAGGTATAGGAATCTATTGCAGAATTCCAGGCTTCCTGGACGTGACTCACATTCCAGTTTAAGATTCTCCAATGAGATCCCGTTACATTTAGAAAAAAATCCAAACCCTTTATCATGGCCCAGGAGCTATACACATGGTCTAACCCTGCTCACCTCTGACTTCAACCCCCATCCCCATCCAATCCTGTCTACTTCCACTTCCCCTCTAACACCCCAATCTCTTTACCATCTCAGGTCTTTGCCCTTGCTGTTCCCTCTGCCTGAAAATGCTTTTCCCTCTGATCTTCGGGTAGCTGCTCTTGTGCTCATCATTCATATCTTGGCACAGATGTCAATGTGACAGGCTTCCTCTGATCTTTTTAAGATAGCACCTCCAGATTGGCTTTAGAGAAGTGAGTGGGTTATGGATAAAGCAGGATTGGCTATGAGGTGATGGTTGTTGAAGCTGGGGTGACAGATGCATGGGGCTTCATTGTCCTGTTCTGTCTACTTCTGTATGTTTGATGTTTTCCATAATAACAAGTTAAAAGAAAACAGTACCCACATCCCCTTACTCTGTATTTTATATTAATAGTACTTATGGCAATCTGAAGTTAAGTTTTTGTTTTGTTTTGTTTTTTCCGTCCTTGCTGTAGTCTGGTTTCCTCATGAAGGCTTTGTGAAGCTAAGACCGGAGTCAACCTTTTTCACTTTGGGTTCTCAGTGCCTAGAACAGGATCAAGTTTGTGCTTAGTGCTAAGCTGTCTGGAACACCTAACATTTGCCTGTTTTATTCACCATGGCATCTCCAGCCCTTTGAGCAGCGATTGGCACTCAAGTAAGGTCAATATATTTCTGACTCAAAAATTAGAATCACTTGTCTAAAATGTAGATGAATGAATGAGGGGCCTGGAATGCCAGGCTAAGGGGCTTTGACTTGATCTAGAGATGAAGGGGAGCTAGGGAAAGACTTTTGAGCAGGGCAGGGACAGGTTTTGACAGGGCAAGATGTGAGTAATTGAAAGCTCCTCTGGAGATTGATGTTAGGGGTGGGGGTAAGCCAGGGGAAGGGTCCAGGCTATTGGGTGGGGATGGGGTAGCTCAGTGGCTACTGAAGAGACAAGACTTGGTGACTTTTGGCTGAAAGACTGACCAGAAAACAAACAGGTTTCTTGGAAGGGTGGAGGCGCCCTTGGAGAAGTAAGGACCCTCTCCTGGCCTACACCGTCCACCAGCAACCATCACCCTCCCTCCCTCCTCCCTCAGTTCAGCACCCCTCCCAACATGGTACAGCTCTGGGCAGAGGGACAGACACACAGCCACCCCAAACACTTGTTCTCTCCTCAGTTTAATGGTGGTTAGTGGGATTGCCAAACCCCCTCCCCGTTCCCCTCCCTGCCCCGTACAAAATGTGTGTGTGTTTATTTTTTTAAACAAGAAAAAGGGGGCAAAAGCCAGGAATGGGGGGGAGGGGGGCGCAATCTGATATTTTCATACAGATTTTTGATTTTTTTTAATATATTATATATAAAACCATAGAGAGCAACGCACCCTCCCCCCAGACTCCTTTCCCCCTCCCCGGGGGGCCTGGAGGAGAGATGGGGAAGGCCCCCCAAGGAGTGGGTGGACAGAGAGACAAATATGGAAGGGACAGATGTGGGGGAAGGAGGTGGAGGGAAGGAGAGCCCAGGAGCCTGGGGAAGCGGGGACTGGAGAAAGGTTGGGGCTGTCTCCCTCATCGCCCCCATCAACGTTATGACACAAAGACACAGAATCCCTGTTTCCACACCCTCCCCCCACCCTTACCCCCACCGTGCAAACATGGCTTTGCAAAGAGGTGCCCAGAGCTCTGTGGAACTCCTCCAATGGCTGGCATGGGGTCTGGGGCCCCCAAAGATATCTCTGTTCCCCTTCCCTGCCCACCCCACCCTTCCCAGAATCTGACCCCTCCCCACAAGACCTGGTTCTGCAGCCTAGGGGCCTTGGCCTTCCCCCAGTTATCTTCCCCCAACCCAATCCCTACCGCCCTCCCTGGACTTGGGGGTCTGGACCTTTGGCCCTTGCCCCCGTGGGGGACCCAGACCTCTGGGCCCTTGCTTCTGGCCCTTGCAGAGACCCAGGCATCCGACACCCCCATCCCTGCCCAAGCGTCTGAGGTGTTAGTGGTGGGGGGAGAAGCCCACCATCCCAGACTCTGGTAAATGTCTTTGCAGCTGGCAGTGGGGTGGACCCCAGCCCAGGCCCATGCCTGGGGTGGAGGTGGGGTCAGATGAAGAATTCTTCTTTCCTCTTGTGTCCATCGCTGCCATTGAGAAAGGCTTCTCTTGCTTCTCCCTGCTCATCCAGGCCACTGGCCTCATGGGTCAGATAGGAGCCTGAGGGGTGACAGACCCCGGGGCAGAGGCAACAGATAAGTGTGGACCCAAGAGTCAGACAGGGAGGCCGACAAGACATACCAGACGAAGGAAGAGAGAGAGACGGAACATACAGGGAGAGGGAATCAAGTCCAGGGAATAGCAAAACGGGGGCAGAGGAAGAGGTAAAAGCAGAATTAGGAAGACTCCAAAAGTTCACGGAAAGATCAACCCTTATCCGTTCTCTTGATAGTATCCCCTTGCTCCGCTCCCAACGAACTCAGCAATTAGAAATTCAAACGCATGGTCTTAATTCAGCTTCAACCCTTCACCTCTTTTAGGGTCCTGGACCAAAAGACCCGCCCCTTTTCGGGATCTGGGCCTCAGGTTTCAAATCCTGGATCTAGGTTCCTCGCCCTCCCGGCTCTACGCCCGCCCTCTTTCGAATCGGGTTTTAGGCCCCACCCCTTTCCGAACGCCACAACCAACCACACCCCTCGCTGAATTTGAGACCCCGCCCCCACTCACCCTTCTGCCGTACTGAGCACCAGACCATGCCCACCAGCACACAGATGATCAGAAACACCAGTAGCGCCAGGATGCCGCCCACAATGGCGTACGGCACCGACGTCTGAGCCTCTACCACCGCACCAGGGTCTGCCAAAGGGACAGGGGGCAGGCCCAGGTCATCAGAGGACGGTCCCAGCCCGGGCCAATCGCTGCCAATCTCTTAAACCATTCTGCACGCCAGGTCCAACCGCGCCCCCTTATGTGCCACGCCCCTCAAATCACTGCCACCTGGTGGCCCCTTCCCTTGGTGCCATTCTTAACGCTCCGCTTCCTCAAGGAATGCGTGTAGGTTTGTACAATGCCCGACCCGGCCCCCGAGTCATTTCGCTAACATCTACCTGCCTCCTCACCCCCCGCACCACCCCACCCCCCAGAGAACAGAAAGAACACATCCCTTTTCTTTTGACTTCAGGTCCAAGTCCCTCTCCATCTTGTCTGAAACGCTCCAGGTATTTAAAATGCTGAGCTAGGGCCCAACCACTCCAAAATTCCTGCCCCACCGTTATAGGAGCTAAACACATAACACTTATTTTGTGCTAGGGGCCTCCAACCGCTTTATATATTTAGCTCATATAGTCTTCACAACAACCCTATGAGGTAGGTGCTGTTGTTTATTTCCACTTTACCGATGAGGAAACTAAGGCACGAAGTTACCCGCAACAGGACGCTGCAGAACTGAATCTGAACCCAGACGATCAGTCTGGCCCCAGAACTATAAGAACTCTGTGGGCTTTTGACCCCCTGGAATCATTCTTTGTACAGGCCGGGGCCTCAAACACCATCCAATCCAGCCCGCCCGTTCCCAAGGCCCAGTCCCACACAGGACAGTGCGGACACCCCGGGAGGCCCCGTCCCTACCCTGAGCCCTGCCCCCAGGCCTGCCGCCGCGCGTCCTCACCGTAGACCACGAGCACATAGAGCGCCCTCGCGTGGCCGTGCTTGTTCGACGCCTCGCAGGTGTAGGTGCCATTATCCGCGGATACCAGGCCGGGCAGCGTAAGCGTCTCCCCGACTGCCTCGGCCCGCTCTGGCAAAGACTCATTACCGCGGTTCCAGCGGATCTGGTTTGGCCTGGGCGGGGGTATATAATGAGAGTTAGGGACGCAGGTGCCAGCACCCGATTCTGACGTCTCAGGAATCTAGACATGCCGCATCTCCAAATAAGAGGGTCCTTATTAGCCCTTTCCTTTCTAGAAAACCAACAGTCCTGGACCCAGCTTCCACCCATCACCAGGGTCTCAGGAATCCCAGCCTTTCCCCCAGCCCCTTCCACCCTGAGAATCCAGGAGTCCGGGACCCCACGGCCTCCTTCCTCACGATCTAGCTCCAGACCCCTCCTTTCTCAGGACTCAGAAGTCTGGGCCGCAGCCCCCCCTGTTAGCCCAGTCCCCTCTTTCCTGAGACACAGGTGTCCAGGTCCCCAGCCCTATTCTCCTCAGGACCCTGGAGTCTCAGGCCCTAGAGCTCACCTGGGGTTCCCCGTCACAGCACAGGTCAGCACCAGCGTGTCTCCCTCCCTCACCACGGCTTGGGAGGCATGGATCCGGGCCGTGGGGGAGTCTGTGGGCAGAAGTGAGATGAGAGAGTGGCTGTCCGGGTCATCATGCAGACTAGGAACTCCCCCGGCGACAGGCGGCGGGGGTTGGTACACTCCCTCCCCCGGATGCTGGCCCGCCAGGCACTTACACTGCACATCCAGCACGTACTGCGTCTGTTTGCTGTGTCCGGAGGGCAGCGCCTGGTTCTGCGCCTCGCAGATGACGATACCGCCGTCGTCCTTGCGGTCCACACGAAGCCGCACTGTGCTCGCCACGCTCCAGACCTTGCCATTTTCCTGGCTGCTGCTCACTCCTGCCAAGACCCGCCCATACACTGTCAGGTCGGGGGCGGGGGTTATGGCTCCGCCCACCGAAGGAGCACCCCACCCCCAAGCCAATCCCGAAGCAGGCTATTTGCCAAGCTCCGCCCCTTATCCACAGCCCTCGCCTCTACTTCTCCAAACCACGCCGTCCTCGAAAGAGGCCCACCACCCCACGTGGCTCTTCCCAAAGCTCACCCCTCTTTCACCCCACGCCCTCTCATCTATCAGTTCATTCAATAGCTATATATTGAGTGACTAGTGTCTTCTAAACCTGTGCACTCTTCTTCAGGCCCCGCCCACATATAAACCAGCCCTTCCCAAGCCATGCCTCCTGGAACCCCGCCTCTTCGTAAGTCCCGCCCTTCGCTGGCACCTCCCCCGCCCACCCCCATCCCTGACCCCAGGTAGTACCTTTCAGCTCCTTTCGGTCCCGGTACCAGCGCAGGACGGCGGCCGGGCGGGACCGTGGAACGAGGCAGCTGAGCTCCACCTCGCCGCCCTCCACCGCCTGTTCCCGGACCTCCACTATAGGATTCTCCGGGGCCACTGCCGCAGGGAGAAGGGGGCAAGGAGGAGGTCAAGGGAGGCACCAAGGTGGGCTCAAAGTAACCAGGCTGCGGGATTCCAGGGACCAAAGGGAACAAGGGTCCCAGATGGCAGGGGTCAAACAGAGGCCAGAGGTCAGGAAGGCCGGCCTTATTGACAGGGACCAGATGTCCAGGAGGTTAAGAACAGCCAGGGTCAGGTCTCAGGATAAGGGACAAGCAGAGGAGAAAGGAGAAGGGATGGGTCTGAGGAGGGGGAGGCCGTTACCCAGTACAGTGAGCGTGGCAATCTGGTGGTGGGTATCCTCCGTGTAGAGCTGGCAGAAGTAGCCCCCCTCGTCCTCCAGGCGCGCATCTGAGAGCCGGATCCGTACCCGGCGTGGGGAGAACTCCTCAAGCTGGAAACGCTCATCCTTCAGGGCTAGAGAGTGAACGACAAGAGTGAACTTGGGGCATCCTGACCTCAGAAGTCCCACCCTTTCTCCAGGAGCTTAGAGTGCAGCCCTCTGCCTCTTTTCTCCAACCATACGCATGCGTCTAAGGTGCCCACCTAGTTACTCCCTTGGGTACCCAGAACGTTTCATGCCCTCCCACCCACAGGACCAGGAGTCCAGGCCCCCGGCCCCCTCCTTCCTCAGACCCTGGAGTCCAGAGTCTCAGCTCTGTCCTCTGTCAGGCCCCAGCCCTCTCCTCCTTCAAGACTCAGGATTCCAGACCCCAGCACTCACCACGGGTACCATTGAAGAAGAGGGTCTGCCGGGCGGGGTTCTGAATGACAACTATAGATCCATCATACTGGTGCAGACGGCAGGTTATCTCGGCCACCCCACCCTCAGCCACTGTTACATTCTCTGTCTGTACTTCCTGGCCTGCCCCTGGACCAGCAGACAGAGAGACAGGATAGGAGACTCATTGAGGGGTGCAGTTCAGTCTTTGCTCTCTCCCTCTGTTCCTCGTCCATCCAAACCTCCAATCCCTCTCCTTTCCCTCTCATTCAGTTCATCACACCCAACACTTCCTGCAGGCTGGAGTTCGGGAGATGGAGAAAACCTGCCCCCTGCTCTAGAGGAGGTGCAGTCAAGATCCAGCGGAATATGCTCTAATGGGGGTAGCACAGGGCACGCTGGGAGCCCAGAGGAAGTGGAGACTAAGACCACCCAGGGAGAGGGGTGATCAGGGAAGGCTCTACAAGAAAGCTCCATTGGATCCACATTTTAAAGAGTGCACAGGAGTTCACCAGGTACGGGAAACTGCTATGTGTTCACCAAACCCCGTCTTTCACACCTGAGCACATGTTGTAACTTGTCTGTAGAGATGGCCACGATATTCTTCCCATCCCTGTATGTGCCCTTTGTGAGCTGGCTTTGCTGCTCTTCCCATTAACGAAGCACTCTGACCCTGCGAATCTGGGGAGGCCCTGTGACTTTCTTTGAAGTCAATATCACTTTGCTAGAAGTGATATTGTATGAGTACTGGAACCTAGGTCTCAAGAGACCTTGCAGCTTCCGTGCATGCCCTCTTGCTGCCCTGACACTGTCAGGCGAACATGCCCAAACCAGCTTCCTTGAGGATGAGAGACCACATGGAGAGAGAAGCCCAGCCAGAAGCCAGCACCAACTGCCAGCCATGTGAGTGAGGCCATCCCAGACCACCCAGCCCCAGTGGCACCACCAGGTGACTGTAGCCACATGAGTGACTCCAGGTGAGACCAAGAGAAGAAATACCCGACTGATACAGTCCAAATTGCTTACCCCCAGAGTCATGAGCAAAAAGCATAATTGTTTAAAGACACTGTGTTTTGGAGGGTCTCTTAACACCGCTCAAGTTAACTGGTACCACACTCTATTAGGCTACATTTCCTAGGATCCCTTGTGCTTAGGTGGGGCCATGTGACTGATTTCTGGCCAATGGGCTGTAGGCAGAAGAGAGAAACCCCTCTTCCAGCCTGGCTCATTTCACTTGCAATCCTTCATACTGGCTGAATGCAGAGGACTCCCAAAAACCCAGAGGAGGACAGGATCACAAGCTAGAAGGAGCCCAGGGCCCTGACTTCCTGCCCCCTGTGACCTGCCTGCACAGGACTGTAGCATGAGTGAGAAATACACTTTTTTGTTAAGCCATTGAGATTTCAGGGCTGTTATAGCAGTTAACTTACCCTGATTAATCCAACAGAGGGACGAGGTAAGGGGTTAGTGAGGGGGTGTTTCCAGCCAAGGAAACAGCATAAAGCTCAAAGCTGAGATTCATCAGCATCATCATTGTCACTGTCATCTTCAGAACAACAATAACCATGATAGCTTCTGTTTATTAGGCACTTCCTGTTCCAGGCTTTGTGCTAGGGGCATTACCTATACAATTTCCATTTAATCACCACAATACCTGAACAAGGGAGGCATTATTATCAATCCCCAGTTTTTTTTTTCCCCAGTTCCCATTTTATAGATGAGAAAATTGGTCCAGAGAGAGAAAATGACTTGGCCAACGTCACAGCCTGAGAGTGGCAGAGGCAGTGTCTGCCTCCAGATCTTTCTGATTCCGTAACCTGCATCCACATCCATTCCTGGTTCTCTGGGTGAAAAGTGTCCAGCATTGGTGAGGGGCTGTGGGATGTGCTTATGAAGGGCCTCAAATGCCAGGCTAGGAGATTAGCTTTTATCCTGAAGGTCAGTGGAGAAACTGAAGCAGGAAAGAGCCATGATCAGATCTGCTTATTTACCTTTAAATGCTGGACAACTAGCGCTTCATGTCTCTTACATACTGTCTCATTCATTCGAGCAGCGGGGAGGTTTTCAGGGGCTGGGTGCCCAGAGATGAGTCACATGAGGTCCCTGTCCTGCAAGGCCTTCAATATTTATGGGGAGGTAGACACAGATCACTGTAAAATCCCATCAGAAGTGTTACGGTCCCTGTAAGAGGGACAGGTAACCTGATTTTGGGGGCTGAGGGGCGGAGAAGATTAATTCTGGGGAGAGGAGGCAGAGACAGCTAGCTTCCTACCCAGCATCCATTCTTCCCTTTCTCTTTAGAAAAAGAACCCTGGTCGTATTTTACGGTTGCCCTATATCCAGCAGAAAGAGAAATTTCCCAGACTCCTTTGCAGCTAAGTGAGGCCATGTGATAAAATTTTGTCCGACTGGGTATCAGGAGAAGTGTCATGTGATAATTTTGAGAGGACTTTCTAAAGAAAGGGGATAAGTCCTTTTTCCACTAGGTCACCTTTATGGAATTAGGATGTGATAGAATTCTGGAACCAAGAGCTGGAAGGTGCCTGGGTCTCTGGTGATGATATGGAGCTGCCATAAAAGGCCTGGATGCCTACTTCTGGCTTCTTTTACCTATGAATATAATCTTTGTGAATTTAAGCCACTATTAGGGGTTTATCTAGTCCTTCTCAGAGTATCAATTTTAACATGTCCAATCCTTGCCCCAAATATTTTCCTTCCCATGTTTTCTCAGTCTCGGTAAATGTCACAACCTGGTTGCTCAGACCAAAATACCTAGAAATCATCCAAGTTTTCACCCTTTCCCTCACCTCTAACATCAGCAAGATCTATCCATTCTATTTCCAAAATATATCCCAAACCTGTTCACCTTTGGCTACCTCACCTACCATCACCTAGTCCAAGGACACCATCTGTTACCTGGTCCTTCCAGAGCTATTCATGAGTCTCCCTTCTTCCCCACCTGCCTCCCCCCCAGGCCAGTCTCAACACAGCCAGAGTGTTTACAACACTCTGAAGGCTGTCCATTACACTTAGAATAAAATCTAGACCCCTTCCCTGGGTCTTCAAGGTGTTTGGTGGTGGCCCTTCTCTGACCACAGTTCCGACCACCCTCCTGCCACTCACTTCACTCTGGGCTCACTGGCCTTGATGTCCCTCAAACATGCTGAGCTTGTTCCCACCTCAGGGCCTTTGCACTGGCTCTTCCATCTGCCAGGAATGTTCTTCCCCCTTGATCATCCCAGGACTGCCTCCTGTTCTCATTCAGGCCTCTGTGCCTCAGATCAGAGAGGCCTTTGCTCACTCCCCGTGCCTTCCCCTCCAGAACACTTCCTGTTTCGTCACAACTGTTTTATTTCCTCTATGGAAATTTCAGTGAAATTATTTTATTAATTTGCATACTTGTTTGTTGTCTGTTTGTCCCTCATCACTCGAATATACACCCCATGAAGGCAGGGATGTAATCCCTTGGGTTTACTGCTGCACCCTAGTGCCTGGAAGTGTGCCTGGGGAGGCTGATGCAGGAATCGCACGAGTCAGGCAGGATCTCATTTCATCCTCACAACAACTTTGTGACATCACATTATTCTCATCTTAAATGCCTGGGTGGATCCCAGCTGGACCACTTGCCATCTGTGTGACCTGGGACAACTGGCTTAACCTTTCTGAGCCTCAGATGCCCTGTCTGTAAAGTGGGGATGATGCCAATGCCTGATTCACAAGGATTAGCCCAGGACCTGAGGCTCAGGGAGCCCTCTGTGCAAAGCTGCTGTTATTATAACCTCCGGAAACATGCCCATCCACCTGAAAACTGGCCCATCCACCTGAAAACTGGCCTGCCTGCACACTCTGGCACTTTAAAAAAAAAACCATCTTGAAGCCTATCCGTGGATCCTGGGCCTCAGGACTAGCCCAATGCTAGCCCCCCATTTTATAGATGTGGAAAACGAGGCTCAGGGGTCCCAGGCAAGTCAGTGGCAGAAACTCAACATCTCTTGGGAGCCCTCAGGACCTCTGGGTCTGCCCCCCCAAATGTATCCCCTGCTCTCTGCTTGAGGGTGCACATGGGGTGAGGGTGGGGGGCTTTTGTCTTATTCCCTCCCCCTCCTGAGGAGTCAGTAACCAACAGTGTCTGTGCCTGGAATATTAATGTCCTAGGAGCTTTTGTTTCGGGGTTGGGGGGTGGTGAGGCAGGACTTTCTGGTTAGAGAGGGGCTGAGCTTGGGGACTGGGGCACTGGCCCTTTAAACTGTGTTGACAGCCTGGAGTCGTCATGGGGATGGTGCCTGGAAAAAGGGACTGGGGAGGGTTCGGGGAAGAGTGGCTGAACAGGTGATATGTAGAGACCCAGAATCCAGCACTCTTCTCCTTTAGACCTGGAAATCCAGCCCCCCCAGCTGCCTCCTCTCCCAGGATCCACGAGTCCTGGTTTCTAGTGCCCTCCTCCATCAGGATCAGGAATCGGGGTCCTCAGCATCTTCTTCCCTCAAATCCAGAAGTCCCAAGCCCTCAGCCTTCTCCCTCCTCAAATCCAGGATTCTGGGCCTCCAACCCCCTCCTCCTTCAGGACCCAGGAGTCTGGGGTCCAGACTACACAGCTGGTGGATGTTTCCACGGAGACTAAGCCGGGTGGGGGGAGTACTTCCTGGGTCCTGAGTCAGCAAATACCCAAGGGAGTCTCAAGGTCACAGTTCCGGGAAGGTCACAGCTACCACCTCCATATCCTCTCCCCAGGGGGCTTGTGGCATCATGCCTCCTTCCCCCACATCCTCCCCTAGGGAGATGGTACATCCCTGCATCCTGACCGAACCCCCCCTCAGCCCCCCATCAATGGCGGAGTCCGAACATCCTCGCACAAAGCATCAATTCTTCCCCAACTCAGCCTTGTGAAGGCGCCTGTATTCGCAGGACCTAGGCATCAGGGTCCCAGCCCCTCCTCCCTCAGAAACATGGACTGGGACCCCCAGCGCCTTCCTCTCTCAGGACTCAAGAGTCTGTACCCACCCCACCCTCCATCAAGACCTAGGAGTCTGGGACCCCAGCCCCCTTCTCCCTCTGGACCCAGGAGTTTAAGCTCCATTCCTCCCTCAGATCCAGGAGTCTAAGACCCCAGGCCCTCCTCCCTCAGACCCAGAGTCCAGGCCCCCCGCCCCTCTCCCCTCAGACCCAGAGTCCAGGCCCCCAGCCCCTCCCCGTTCAGACCCAGGATCCAGGCCCCCGGCCCCTCCCCCCTCAGACCCAGGATCCAGACCCCCGGCCCCTCCCCCCCCCAGACTCAGGATCCAGGCCCCCGGCCCCTCCCCCGTCAGACCCAGGATCCAGACCCCCGGCCCCTCCCTCCTCAGACCCAGGATCCAGGCCCCCGGCCCCTCCCCGCTCAGACCCAGAGTCCAGACCCCCGGCCCCTCCTCCCTCAGACCCAGAGTCCAGACCCCCGGCCCCTCCTCCCTCAGACCCAGAGTCCAGGCCCCCAGCTCCCTCCTGGGAACTTCTGACTCCAGCTCCACAGTCCTCAACCCCCAGAACCACAGCCCGGCTCCGCAGCCCGCTCGTCCTCCTCCTGTCTGCGAAGCAAGCATCAGGTGGGGGCGTAGGGGTGAGTCAGCAGCTCACACACAAAGTTCCCCCTGTGGTCCCCACGTTCCTGGGATACTTAGAGCTCCCTGGATTCCGGGCCTCAAGCCCAGCCAGGGGGTAGGGGAGTCCTCCGGAGGTTCCCCCTGGGTGTGGGGTCAAGGGAAGAATTCCTGCTTCAGGAAGGGGGTGAGCCTGCACTGAGCACCTACTGTCCTCTCCTCCACCCCCAGCACCCTCTATTTGCCCCCTTCCAGAGGAGCCCGGGCTCTGCAGCCGCCCTCTTGCCCCACTGGGTGCCGGCTGAGGAGCCTTGGTGCCCCGTTCCCAGAGGACCTATGGGCCCGGGGTCTGCACAGGCAGGAACCAGTGGGTGCTTGTGTCCTGGTGCCACAGGCCAATGGGTGCTGGCGCGTCCAACGGTCTCCCGGCCCCCCCCTGCCCCTCACCCCACCCAGAGAGAGAAAGCTGCCTTTGTGTTCCCCAAGACGGGGACAGGCCAGGCTCACACGACATTAACCCACCCCAGGCCCCAGCCCTGCTGCGTCTAAGGTCTTGGAATCCATCGCAGAACCTGACCCCCGCTCCTTGCTGGGGACTCCGGCATTCGGCTCATGGGTGGGTGAGGATCAGTGACAGAAGCCTGTTTTCAGAGTGGCTGGGCAGGACTTTAGGAGGAGGGAGGGCTGAGTCACTTGGGAGGGAAACACTCGGGATCAACAGACTCTCCCTCCACAAAGCCCCCCAACTCTTCATAGCTTCTTTATCTTCTCTTTGGATCTGGAGATCTGTTTCCTCCGCTCCTTTCTGTGCCATCCAGTTCCTGGCCTGGGGGTCTCTGTTTCTGCCTGTGGGCATCTCTGGGCAGGCAACCCATCTCTCTCTCGCTTCCTCTTGCCCACCCACCCTGGACCCCTTCTTTCTCTTGGCATACATCTCACCAGCCTCTGCTGGTATTCTTGGTAGATGAGGGAGTCAGGAAACAGAGAATACAGTTTTGAAAGGGTGTAAATGAACCCCATCTTCCATCCCCACTCCTGCTGGCTGGGCAAGGTGAGAGGGGAAGCGGAGTGACGAAGAGGGAAACGTGGGGACCATGGACAACTCCTACAATCTGGAGGCCAAAGCCATTCAGAGATAACCAGAGAAAAGGAAAGCATGAAGGGTCCTCTGAGATCGGGTACTCCAGCTGCCTACTCCATGCTTTACAGAAGGGGAAGTGAGGCTCAGAGCAGGAAAGGGCAGGGGCTGACCCAGAATTACATCAGAGAGGCCTGGCTCCACAGTGCTTCCCATGACACCTAGCTCTCTCCCAACTTGTTAAGTCCCACACCATTTTATTTAGAGAAAGTTTATAGAAGGGATTAGTGTACCAGGAAGCAGTGACTTTAAAACCAAACAAGGGACAAGCCTGTAGAGCTACCTCCCAGAAGTGCTGGAGAAAGGATGCTCGAACTGGGAAGTTGGTCATCTTAGGCTATACTCTGATTCTGAGAATCCAAATTCCCACGATTCTAAGCCGTCAAGATTCTAGATGTCAGAGGTGTCAAGATTCAGGATCTCCAAGAGGTCAAGGTTTCAGAATTGTGAAGATATCAGGAGGCTAGAATGCTAATGCCAGCAAAGATCTAGAACTTTAAAGGTGTCAAGATTCTAAAGACTTTGGGATTCTGGAAGCCTAAAGATGTCAACGGTTCTAAAATACCCTCAGGTTCTTTGTTTACTGGATTCGTTGGTTCTAGGAGTCTATGAGCCTGGGTTTTAGTGCCTAACAAAGAAAGAAAGAAAAACAAAATTGGATGGAGATGTAACTAAGGTACCAAAGTGCTCATCTGGGAAATTGTGGCATGTCTGCCACAAAGAAAGGAGGTAATGGTGAAAGTTTTGAAGCGATGGCAGAAGACTATAAAAGAAAGCAAGGTGGAGGGTGACAGGTCCACTGTGCCCGTCACCTTGCCCCGAGGAGAGGAGAGGGAGGCTCTGCCTCAGACTCGAGTGGGGAAGGTGTCACTTCACCCAACTTGCCAGAAACCTCTTCAGGGGTCCAAGCTGCAGTTCCTTTCCTTTCAGGTCACCGAGTTCAACATCCCCACTTTACAGAAAGGGAAACTGAGGCCCCGAGAGAGGAGGGTGCTTGTCATTGGCTACCCTGGCAAATGGCAAGAGCCAGGATTTAAACCCAAGCAGGCCCCCACCCCTGTGCCATCTGGTCACAGCTCCCAAATTTCTACAGGACATACGGCCCTCCCACTTCTGCTCAGCCACCTCCCAGTCATCCATTCCCCCCAGGAGTGGCTTCCCCCACCGGGGACGGGGTGACCTGTGGCAGGTACCAGGCACACACAGTGTGAGAGCGTGAGTGTGGGGCTGACATTTCCTGACCTTGTCCTGGATCTCAGGGTCACCCTATCTTGGAGGTCTCCAGCTTTTCACTGTGCGTGATAAGGGTATGTGGAGGCCTCCCTGGAGGTGCTGGAGGGGGCTTCTCTGTAGGTCGTGGCCTGGGTGTGTGAACGGGTGGGGAGGGGCAGCGTTTGGAAGGCATTTGCTGAATCCACGTGTGTGTCCACATGCCAAGGTTCCCCATACACATTTTCCCTCCAGGGCCCTTCAGGATGCCCTCCCTGACTCAATTCCTCTTCAGGGGCACAGAGGGATAGAGAGATGGAGAAACGAAGGATGGCAATGGGGGAGCCCAGGGTGGAGGATGTAAGGGTAGAAAGGAGAGGCGGAGAGACAGGGAACAGGGAGACAGTGGGACAGAGAGAGGGGAGAGAGTGGGGAATGAGGGAGACAGGTGATAGAGAGGGCTAGAGAAACAGGAATGACAGAAAGGGGACAGAGAGACAAGGGAATGGGACACATGGGGGACAGAGAACCAGAGGTGACAGTAAGACAGGGACAGAGAAGGAGAACGGGGGCAGAGAGGGAGGGCAAAAATACAGGGGGACAGAGAAGGGAGTCGAGAGGATGATGGGGGGCAGGCAGAGTGACCCAGTAAAAAGGGACAGAGACCAAGGGACAGATGTAGGGGACAAAGACAGGATAGAGAGCTGGGGGACAGGGAGGCAAGGAGAAAGGGGACAGAGAGGGACAGTCTTGGAGACTGAGGGACAGAGGACAAGGGTAGGGGGACAAGGAGAGAGACTGAGGGACTCAGAGACAGGCGGACAGGGGGACCCAGAGACCGGACAGAAGGACAGCGGGGCCGGCCCCGAGAAGGCTGGCTTGGGGTTGGACTGGGGGTCTCGGGCCCTTTGTCCCGCCGGGATCGGGGCCTGTGCGGGGTTGGGGGGGGCTGCGGCACGACGGCCGGGGCCCGCGCCCCCTCCCCCGCTCGCGGCTCCCGGCTCGCGGCTCCCGGCCCGCGCTGCGCTTTGTCCCGGGGAGGGGGCCCGGCCCGGCCCCGCGCGCATTGTTCCGCCTCTGCGGCCCCGCGGCCGCCGGGCTGTCACTGCGGCGCGCCCCCCGCCCCGGCCCCTGACCCTACCTGGCCCCGCCGCGGCCGCCCACAGCAGCAGCAGCGGCCACTGGAAGCGCCGGGCCCGGCCCATGGTGCCGCCGCCGCCGCCGCCGCCGCTGCTCGCTCCCGGCCGGCACCTGCACCTCCCGCGCTGCCCGCCCCGCCCCGCCCCCGCGCCCCGCGCCCCGCCCCCTGCCCGCCCGGGGGGCGGGGCGCCGAGGCCGGGGCGGGGCCGGCGCAGGGAGAGGCAGGGGGACGCGGGGAGGCCCCAGACAATGGGGGAGAGGGCGCCGCGAGAGGGTTGGGGGAGCCGGACTGAGGGGAGGCGCCGGAGAGCTGGGGGTCCGCGGGCGGGGGCGTGCAGGCGGCGTGTGCGAGCACGACTCTCGGCCAGAGAGTGCGGGGGCTGGGTGACGGCAGAGGGGGTGGGTGATGGAGAAGAGGGGAGCGCGTGCAGGGGGTGTGTGAGGGGGAGTGTGTCACGTGCAAGGTGAGGGTGCTGTTGGAAGGGTGCGCCACGGTGCGGGTGTGTGTGGAGGGGAGAGTGTTGAGTGAGGATGTGTGTGAGGCTGAGTGTCCAGGGAGGGGGAGTTTGGTGGGAAAGGTGAGCGTGAGAGGTGTTCAGTGGGCAGGTGGAGGTGCTCCGTGGACAGGTGGGTGGAGGTGAAGGCGGGGGCGTGCACGTATTCCAGAGGGGGAGTGTAGGTGAAGCTGTGAGCGTGGAGGGAACGGGAGTGGGCTATGGGAAAGGTGACTGTGAGAGGTATTCTGTGGACAGGTGAGTGTGAGGGTGAAAGTGTCATGTGACAGCCTGTGAGCTGAGCCACTTTGAGAGGAAGGCAGCAGCTTGTTGTCTGGGCAGGTCCAGGATCTCCCAGGGCAGGGCTAGGCTGGGCTGGGGTCAGGTCTCACCCTCCCTCCTGTCCTCACCAGAAACTCCGTGTTTCTGCATCATTCCCCAGAGGGAGAGGCTCCGGTGGACCCCTCCCAGGCCCTAGCGTCTAGCTTCCCCATCCTGTTTCTCTGCTTTTCCAGCCCCAGTCTCTCTTTGTGTCCCTGTCTCTCTATGTGTTCTCCCCGCATCTCTTCCATTGTTGGTGCTGACTCACCTCTCCAGACTTGAGTCCCTTCTCACTCCTGGGAGGTTGAGTCTCCCTGAGCCCACTTCTGTGGGACCTTGTAGACCTGGTGCAGGATTATCACCCTTAGGACCCAGGAAGAGTGAGAAACCATGGAAGGTAGGAGACCTCAACCTCTCCTACCACCGTTTGACAATCAGGGAAACTGGGATATGCCAACTATGAAAATCCTTGCTCTTTATCTCCATCACTACCAAAACATCCTACATCCAGGTCCTCCAACAGACTCCAGCTCCCGGCACCTCTTCTGTCTTCAGTGCCGAGTTCTCAGGACCCAAGCTCCTGTCAACCTCTGTATCCCCAGGACCATGGCTCCCAGCATCCCTTCTGTCCTTGGGACCCAAGCTCCCAACAACCTCTATGTCCCCAGGGCCACAGCTCCAACTGATTCCTTTCCTTTTCAATTCTCAGTTTACCTTTCTGTAAACTGGGGAAAGAGGTGTCATGCTGGATAATCTCTAGTCTTCCCAGGGCTCACATTCCCTGTGTTAAGATAAGTGGGAAAGAGGTGTCCAACCTGGATTTGGGATACTGGGTTAGGGGTTAGCTAAGGGTTATCTTTCCTCCCAAGAACCTATAGGTCCCCTGCTCGAGGCTTTAACCAATGTCTCCTGCTGCAGCTGCAGGGCACCCTGTGGGATGTTGGTTTGGTTCTCATCTGTCTTTTTTGGTCCCACCTTTTCTTCCACCTGACGTGGTCCTGTCCTTATCCTACTCCAGGGTACTTTATCCATCAGGGTTTTCATGCCAGTGACAGAAAATCCAACCCAACTCGGTTAAGAAAAAGAGGATTGTTTCACATATAAAAAAGTCTTGGGGGCCTTCCCTGGTGGCTCAGTGGTTGGGAATCCGCCTGCCAATGCAGGGGACACGGGTTCGAGCCCTGGTCCGGGAAGATCCCACATGCCACGGAGCAACTAAGCCCGTGCACCACAACTACTGAGCCTGCGCTCCAGAGCCCATGAGCCATAACTACTGAGTCCACGTGCCACAACTACTGAAGCCCACGCACCTAGAGCCCGTGCTCCGCAACAAGAGAAGCCACCACAATGAAAAACCCGCGCACCACAACGAAGAGTAGCCCCCCGCTCACCGCAAACAGAGAAAAGCCCGCGTACAGCAACAAAGACAACGCAGCCAAAAAAATTAAATGAATAAAATAAAAATAATAAAATAAATTTATTTTAAAAAAAAGTCTTGGGTATGACTGGCTTCAAAATGGTCTGTCCTAAGGGTAAATAGTCCCTTCATGTTGCAGGATGGCTGGCAAATACCTCTGGGGCCACACTTTTCCCTCACATTTGGAGAGGGGTAGAGAGAGAAAAAGACAGACTGAGAGAGTCAGACTGTGGGAGACTGAGCAGAGGAGAGACTTGAAGAAGCTCCCTCAGCAGAGTGAGGAAATAGTTTTCCTTAGAAGTCCCCCCAAAAACCTTCCATTGTGTCTCATTGGTCCAGATGATGCCACCTGCTTATCACTGAACCAATATCAATGACCAGGGGATGAGATTAAGCTGGTTAAATTAGATATGAGGCACAGGCTGCCCCTACCACCAGGTCAGAGGTGAAATTAGATTTCTCAAACAGAAATAGACATTGGGGAGACAACTGCTGTGCCTGCTATTCTGGGGGGATGGGTTACACGCCATGGGTTGACTATTCTTGAGTTTTTGAGGTCTAGGGATGGTTCAGAGTCTGTTAGTTGTTTTCTCAGCATTATTCTGCAAGATAATTAAAATATATATTGGTCTCTGCCCCTGGTTCCTGGCACGGAGCTCCTGAAACCCTCGTAGGTACCTAAGTGATAAGAACACCAGGAGAATCTTTTGTTCTAATATTTAGTCTTTGACCCCAGTTCCCCACACAGGGATCCTGAAATCCTTGTAATTTCTTGGGTGATAAGAGTGTCTCTTGTTCTAATAGGTGACATTTGGGGGGCTCCTGGATAAGGGCTGGTCACCAAAAAGACCAAACTATGATTACAAGCATGGACTTTTCAGCCCTGATCCCCATTTTCTTGAAAATGGAGTTAATGATCCATGATGCCTACGTGATAAAGCCTCCATAAAAATCCCAATAGTATGGGGTTCGGGGAGCTTCTAGTTTGGTGAACACATGCAGGTGCTGGGAGAATGACATGCCCAGAGAGGGCATGGAAGCTGTGTGCCCGCTGACACATACCTTGCCCTATTCATCTTTTCCATCTGGATGTTCTTCTGTATCCTTTATCGTATCCTCTTATAATAAACTGGTAAAGGTAAGTAATTGTTTTCCTGAGTCCTGTGAGCCCCTCTAGCAGGTTAATCAAACCTGAAGAGGGGGTCATGGGAACTTCTGATATGTAGCCGATTGGCCAGGAGCACAACTGGACTTTCAATTGTCATCTGAAGTGGGGACTGTGGGACTGAGTCCTTAATCTGTGGGATCTGACGCTATTTCCAGGTAGGTAGTGTCAGAATTGACCAGAAGGTGTCACAGAGAATTGTTTGGTGTGGGGGAACGCCACCCCCACATTTGGTGACCAGAAGTGTTGTGAGTGTGGTAGTAGTGTGAGAATAAAGGAGACAGACACACAGGAGAAAGACATAGTAGGGAAGAACTGAGTTGTTCCCTATACAGGAGGAAGACTGGGTGGGTGTTTTTTCCTAATACACATTCCCTCCTCCTTTGTTGCTTCCTAAGAGAATCCTGATTTTGTTCAGGCATCAGCCTTTCTTTAATAGCCAGATGATGTGCAGGAAGCCCTAGGAGTAGGGTCTGAATATACTTTGCCAAATA
The DNA here is from genome assembly GCF_964341445.2 of Mesoplodon mirus. Lineage (NCBI taxonomy): Eukaryota > Metazoa > Chordata > Mammalia > Artiodactyla > Ziphiidae > Mesoplodon > Mesoplodon mirus. The sequence goes on from NC_138995.1 coordinate 54,401,183, forward strand.
TTGTGGGTCCATGCCCCTTTCTGTGAATGCTATAGGCATGGGGGTATGAAACAAATCAGGCGAATAAAATGTGGGGAGGGCAAGTCAGCCTGGAAGTTTTGGGATAAGCTTTCTTTGTTTTAAAAAAGACACCCAAGAAGAGATGGCCCTTTGTTATTGCTTCTGAATGTGGGTGTGATGTCTGGAACTGCAGTGGCCATCTTAAGGCCATGAGGTAGATAAGCTTGAATGGATCCTTCAGGACATAATGGAAACATTGAATAAGTCAACCCAGGAACTGCCCTAACTCCTGAGCTCTTGTTCTGTGAGATAATCAATTTCCTCTTTGTTTCAACCATTTTGAGTTGGGTGTCCTCTTAAATACAGCCCTGCCTAACATATTGCCTGTGATTCACATAGAATACATGGAGGCAGCCCTGCTTGCAGATTAAAACACTGTAAGCGGTAGTTTTCTTTTTTGATTGCTCCCCCATCCTTGTGATAGGATCTCTCTCACAGAGGTTGTTTTCTCAGCTCTGGCCAAGTGGGTTGTTTACCATGAGAATTGCCTGACCAGTGGATGCCTGTTTACAACCTGAACAACTGTATGTGGTGACTTTGATGTAAACTTCCCTGGCCATAGCAGCGGAGGTCGTAGGCAGAGCCCTCACCCAAACTGGACCCCACCAGAGAAGAGTCTGTACGTTAAAATTTTAGAACCAGACAAAAGTAGTTCTTGACATTTCAAGGGCATATTTAGCTACTATGCTTGAAGCAGAAGGTAGTCTGTGAAGAGACAAAAATAAAGTGAAAGCCCAGCCCATGAGGGAAACCACACACTCAGGGTAGGAGAGAGACTGACACAGAGGGACAGAGAGATTTTGCAAAACAGAGACAACATTGATTTCACACAGCTTTTCAATTCTGTTTCTTGTCCCTGGTGCAGCCCAGAGACCTAGCTCTTGCTTGGATCTAAACTTCCAATAAAGCTGTCGTTTCTGCTTGAGTCAGCTTAAACAGATTTTATTTCTTGCAACAGAGATCCCTGAACAAAAACTTGGGAGCCATTAACTATGAGGTCCTGATCACAAGGTCTGGTGTAGAACATTCTGAGAAATGTATCTCTAGCCTCAGTGTCTGCACCATGGGACATGTATTTCCATCCTTTGATCCCCACAGTAGGGCATCATAGGAGATGCAGTCTTAGCCTCCAATCTCTGCCATAGGGTCTCCTGGGAAGTGCAGCCCTAGCTTCAATTTCTGCTGTAAGGCATCACGGGAAATGTATTCCTTAGCCTCCAATCTCTGCTGTGGGGTATCATGATGGATGCAATCCTAGCCTCCACTTGTCACCCAGGGGAGCAATCCGAGGGTTCCTAACCCACACTTAAACTCTCTCTATAAAACATGTACACCTATCTTAGGCAAGGAGGTAAGGAAGCCACCCCCCACCCCTCCCATTTCTAATAAAAACCTCACTCTGGGCAAACTTGCAAAAAACCTGACTGTATCTGTATTTTCTAGCTGTGTTTACAAGACAGGAACAAGAGAGCCTTAACCATAAGACATCGGCATAAGCTGACTGAACTTCAAAACTGGGATAAAGGTTGCTCTACAGCTCATTACCATCTCATTGTAATAATAAGATCTCTGCCCACCGGGCCATATTGGTTCAACCCAATTCCCACCCAGACACTCAAGGGCCGAACAAGGAAAGAAAAAGGCATGAACTACATTCTGGGAAATCACCACCCATTTCCATGAATCAGGATGACAAAAGACCCCCATCCCCAATCACCTTTTTCAGCTTTTTCTATAAAAAGCTTGTCCCCGGTTGTAATCAGAGCTTCCCTTCTCCATTCTTGGGCCATTGAATAAAAACCTGTCTTGCTGGCACCAAACTCAATTTCGTTATTGGCAGAACCTGAGCGGGAAAGAACATGTTGAAGGACGGGGTTGAGGTTGGGTGGGAGGCGGGGCCTTGGTTCTGTTAGGGCCCCACGATGGGGGGCCTCCCATCTAATTCAGTAACACAATTTCTGCTGTAGGGCATCACGGGAAAGGTGAAACTAGCCTCAATTTTAATTATGAAGCATCTTAGAAAAATGTCATCTTAGCCTCATCTCTGCCTTAGGGCATCATGGGAGATATAGCCCTAGCCCAGGTTTTGTTGTAAGGTACCACAGAAGATGTAGTCTTTCCTTCCTTCCCTCCCTCCTTTCTTCATCACCTGCCATGTCCTGGGCGCTAATCTAGGTACTGAGAATACAGTAATGAGCAAATAGAAGGGCTTGCCTTTTATGGAGATTCTAGCGGGGAGAGTTAGCAAAAAAACAGACAAACAAACAAGTGACTGCTTCAGCCAACCATTGCAGCATAACAAAATACTCCAAAACTCAGCTATGTAAAACCACAACCTCTTTATTTTGTTTCTGTGGGTTGGGAATTTGAGCAAGGCATAGTGAGATCAGTGCGTATCTGCTCCACAATGGACTGGGGCCAAAATGGGCTGGCTTGAACAGTTGGAGATGGATGGGCTGATTCATATCTGAAACCTTGGTGCTGGCTGTTGGCTGGTGGTGTGGGTTGAATTGTGTCCCCCCAAAATATGCTGAAATCCTAACCCCCAGTTTCCATGAATGTGACCTTATAAGGAAATAGGATCTTTGTAGATGTGGTAAGTTAAGATGAGGTCAAACTGCGTTAGGGTGGGCCCCTAAATCCAATGACTGGTATCCTTATAAGGACAGAGAGATTTGGAGACACACAGCCATATTCACAGGAAAGAAGTTCACGTGACAACACAGGCAAGGACTGGAGTGATGCAGCCACAAGCCAAGGACAGCCGGGGACTGTCGGCAACCCTCAGAAGCTAGGAAGAGGCCCGGAAAGATTCTTCCCCAGAGACTTTAGAATAAGCATGGCTCTGCCAACACCTTGATTTTTTTGTTTCTAGTATCCAGAAGTCGAGAGAATAATACATTTCTGTTGTTTGAAGCCATTGCATTTGTAACTTCGTAGTAATTTATCATGGCAGCCCTAGGAAATGAAAACAGCTGGGTTTCTTGGGTCTCCTGCACATTACATCTGCTGGGGTTGCCATGTCCAGGGTAGCTCCTTCACCCACTTGGCTGGTGCGTGGGCTGAGATGGCTGGAACATCTGGGGCTCTCTTCATGTGGCATCCACGCACGAGTAGCTTGGGTGTCCTCAGAGCATGGCAGTCTCAGTGCAGGAGGACTCTGACCCAGCAACCAGCTTCCCCAGGGTTGGACGGTTTCTGAAACCCCTGGCCCAGAGCATGGCATGGTGTCACTTCCACCACGTTCTCTTGGCCAAAGCGGCCACAGAGCCAGTCATGCTCAAGGGGTGGTGATATTGACCCCATCCCTTTAGGCGACCACAGAGACAGTTGGTGATATGTGATTTGAGGAGATCCTAAAAAGAAATCCTGGGCTTTCCTGGTGGCGCAGTGGTTGAGAGTCCGCCTGCCGATGCAGGGGACACGGGTTTGAGCCCTGGTCTGGGAAGATCCCACATGCCGCGGAGCAGTTAGGCCCGTGAGCCATGGCCGCTGAGTCTGCGCGTCCGGAGCCTGTGCTCCGCAACGGGAGAGGCCACAACAGTGAGAGGCCCACGTACCGCCAAAAAAAAAAAAAAAAGAAATCCTGTCCCTCGGGGGGGAGGGAAAATTGGGAGTTTGGGATTGACATACACACACTACTATATTCAAAAAAGATGGGCTTCCCTGGTGGCGCAGTGGTTGAGAGTCCACCTGCCGATGCAAGGGACATGGGTTCGTGCCCCGGTCCGGGAAGATCCCACATGCCGCGGAGCGCCTGGGGCCGTGAGCCATGGCCGCTGAGTCTGTGCACCCGGAGCCTGTGCTCCACAACGGGAGAGGCCCCAAGAGTGAGAGGCCCGTGTACCGCAAAAAAAAAAAAAAAAAAAAAGGTAACCAACAAGGACCTACTGTATAGCACAGGGAACTCTGCTCAATATTCTGTAGTAACCTAAATGGAAAAAGAACTTGAAAAAGAATAGATACATGGATATGTATAACTGAATCCCTTTGCTGTACACCTGAAACTAACACAACGTTGTTAATCAGCTATACTCCAATATAAAATAAAAAAATTTTTTTAAAAAGAAAAGAAACCCTGTCCTTCACCTGCTCCCAAATACCACGGAAAATGTCCTTTTTCTTCATCAGTCGTAGGGCTCCAGGGGAACGTAATTTTGTGTCTGTGGGCTTGCCTCAGCGAACCATGGAAAACATGAATTCTGCCATGGTACTCAGTCCCACTGAAATGGTAGTCCTGTCTTTTTCTCAGTTTGTCTGAGGGTATCCTAGGAAATATAGCCCAGCCTTTATCTCCTGCCCCCAGGGCAGCAGGGGAATGCGGTCCAGTCTCTACTCCTCACTGCAGGGCATCCAGGGGTCATCCCTAGTCATTTCCTATCTCAGAGCCCCCTAGGAAATGCAGACATGTCTCCTTAGAACAACAAAGTAGTCTGGACCTTTGGATGTGGGAGAAGAGACTGGAAGGTTAGTGCTTGGGTGAGTGAGTTGGAAGGGTGCATTTGGAGCCCAGAAATAGATGTGGAGGTGGCTTAGGGTGGAAGGCTGCATGGGACAGCTCCCAAGGCTGGGACCTCAAGTGCTTGGGTCCTACAATATGACCCCTAATTCCAGGATCCTGAGGAAAGGTGTCCCCCAGTCATCCTCTCTGGAGAAGGGCAGATCTGGCTTTGTTCACTGATACAAAAATCTTTATTTAAGTACAAAATATTAAATAAAACAAATATTAATTAATAATAATAGCGGCAACAATATTAATATCACAAGAGCTCTCGCCTGCTGGCCCGTAGCCTTCCTCTAGTTTTTCTCCTCTGATTCTCACAGTTCTCTGAGATAGGTGTTTTGGCAGCTGGGAAAACTAAGGCCCAGAGAGGGGAGCACACTGGTCTGAGGTCACACAGCAAGTCAGTAGGGCTGGGAGCTAAGGGAAGGGCAAAGGGGTCCCCTGGATCCAGCCAGGGCAGTGGGATTGTGGGGTTCAGGTGCAGAGGAAAGTACCTCCCCACAGTCTGGCAGTCATAAGCAGGGTAACAAAGAGGCTGAGGTGGGCAGGGCCAGGCAGGGGGGCACCCCCCGTGTGGGGCTGGGTAACCAGGGCTGGATGGTTACAGCCATTTCCAGTACAGCAAGAGACGCTGAAATGGGTGAGGCTGAAAGCTTCAGCCACATGGAGGCCTTGGCACCAGGAGGGGGCTGCACAGCCTCTTATGGTGTAGCTTGGGTTCCCCAGTCCTGAGGAGAAAGAAGACCATGTGAGACTCCCAGCTCTCGGGCCTGGGACTGGAATTCTCACTGGGTACCAGTGAGAATACTGGTACCCAGTGAGAATTACCCAGGTAGAATACTACCTCGTGGTGGGTATCCCCGGAGAAAGCAGCAGTTCTAAGTGTGGTCCTGGGACCCCTGGGGTTCCTTCCCTCAGACCCTTCCAGGGGATCTGTGAAGTCAAACTTATTCTTGTAATAATGCTAAAACCTCATTTGCCTTTTCTTGCTCCCACAAATGTTTTTTGCTCTCACAAGGGGTTTCCTAGAAACCCTAGGACATGTGATCTTGCAACAGACTGAACGCAGAAGCAGATATGAGGGTCCAGCTGTCTTCTATTAAGCCAGATATTAAAAAGATTGCAAAACGGTAGAACAAGGCCAGTCTTCTCGTTCAGTTTTTTCATTTTGGAAAATGTCTCCTTTTTTCTTTCATAAAAATATGTCCACATGTCGTGAGTTTTCAACGGTTCTTTTAAAATGAACAAATACTATAGATATGACTGACGTAAGCAGTAGTTTTTAAGAGCGTGAAAGAATTTTGAGAGCCCAAAGTTTGAGAACCTCTGGAATAAAGGAACCTGCCCAGAACTTCACAGGAGAGGATCCTGGGAGGTCCACCGAAAGTCCCACCCACCCACGGAAGTCCCACCCCCAAAGAAATCCACATTTCTGTGGCCCAAGTATACATTTCCTAATGAACAAGTCCTAATTTCTTACTGCGCTTTGCACCCTCCTGAAGGAAGTCCCACCTTCTCCAACAGGATGATCCACCTCAATTAAGTCCAGCTTCATGGGAAGTTACCTCTTGCAGAACCCCCCATCCACCCCATAAGTATCCTCTCCCAGCCTCCTAATGGCTCACCATTAGTGCCAGTGGCTTCCAGACATTGATTCATGGGGCCTCGGCAGTCAGTGAGGGAAGTCTCTTCGGAGGAACATCCATGGGTGCTGTTCCCCTCACAGCTGTAACACTGGAAGCCGTTCAGTGGCAGGTTTTGAAGCTCCAGGACTTGGAAGAAGACCAAGTGACACAGAAACCAAAGAAATTAGCATGAGCGGTTCACAGCATTACATCCCCAGGACTCCCAACTCTCAGCCCTAGATGTCGTGGAGCCCTCTTGTGGTCAGTCATTGGAACAGCATGCTCTTCTGGGGTGGGGGGGGTTCTCTAGGGCCTGCGAGAGAAATTCCAACCCTCAGCTCCCCACGAGCTCCCACCTGCCTAGACACAGGGTAAGACGAAACAGTCCTTGCCCTCAGAGAACTTACGATTTAGAGCTACACTGTCCCATATGGTAGCCACTAGCCACATGTGGTTGTTTACATTGACATTGAAATTAATATTAAATAATAAAAAATTATTGCTTATGTCAGTCATATCTATAGATATTTACTGCATTAGAAATGAAAACCAAGAGACTTTAAAAATGTATTTGTTCATTTTAAAAGAACAGTTGAAAACTCACGACATGTGGACATATTTTTATGAAAGAAAAAAAGAAAAAGGAGACATTTTCCAAGTATCAAGTGCTCAAAAGCCATATATAGTAGAGGCTGCCATATCCGACAGTACAGATACAGAACATTTCCATCACCATGGAAAGTCCTGTTGGACAGTAGTGATTTATAGAGACAGAATAACACAAAGGATCTAGATTATACTGAAGGGCACAGTTAGGGAAACTTTCCCTGAGGACAATGCTTTAAAGCTGAGACCTAACGAATCAGAAGTAGCCAGCCAGGTGAACTCCTCGGGGAGAGGTGTTCCTGGTGGAGGGTGCTGCATGTGCAAAGGCCATGAGACAGACACATGCTGGATTAGAGAGGGCATAGTAGAGTCTTTGCATTTCATTCTAAAAGCAAGGGGAAGGCACTGAAGTGATTGAGGAAGAGTGACATGATTTGATTTACATTAAACTGTTGGTGGGAATGTAAACTGACACAGCCACTATGGAAAACAGTATGCAGGTTCCTTAAACTAAAAATAGAACTACCATATGACCCAGCAATCCCACTACTGGGCCTATACCCTGAGAAAACCATAATTCAAAAAGAGACATGCACCACAATGTTCACTGCCGCACTATTTACAATAGCCAGGACATGGAATCAACCTAAATGTCCATCGACAGATGAATGGATAAAGAAGATGTGGCACATATATACAATGGAATATTACTCAGCCATAAAAAGAAACGAAACTGAGTTATTTGTAGTGAGGTAGATGGACCTAGAGTCTGTCATACAGAGTGAAGTAAGTCAGAAAGAGAAAGACAAATACCATATGCTAACGCATATATATGGAATTTAAAAAAATGGCACTGATGAACCTAGTGGCGGGGCAGGAATAAAGATGTAGACATAGAGAATAGACTTGATGCCATGGGGTGGGAAGGCGGAGCTGGGGCAAAGTGAGAGGAGCATCGACGTATATACACTACCGAATGTAAAATAGTTGGCTGGTGGGAAAACAGAAGCATAGCACAGGGAGATCAGCTCGGTGCTTTGCGATGACCTAGAGGGGTGGGTTAGGGAGGGTGGGAGGGAGGCTCAAGAGGGAGGGGATACGGGGACACGTGTATGCATATGGCTGATTTGCCTTGTTGTGCAACAGAAACTAACACGGTATTGTGAAGCAATTATACTCCAATGAAGATCTATTAAAAAAAAAAATCACTCTTGCTGCTGTGTTTAACATTGGCTCTAGGGTAGCAGGAGGACCAGCAAGGTCATTGCAACAATCTAGGTGAGAGGCCATGGTGGCTTGCACCAGGATGGTGAGCAGTGAAAGGATTCAAGAGGATATAGAAGCATAAAGCACAGGTCTTGGTGAAGCTTTGATAGTTTCATTGAATTCCCACAGAATCCTTCTTTGAGAAAGGGCTTGATAGGTCCACTTTTCAGAGAAGGAAACAGAGAGGAGGGGTTTCCCTTCAAGCAAGCAGCAGTCAGCCTGAGTGCACCTCCCCACACCAATCCCAGGCCTCACGCCGGGTCCCCTGCCCCTTACCTGGCCCCCCATTGCATTTGGTGGTGTTGCAGCACCGCAGGAAGTGGAAGGTGCGGTTGTTGTGGAAGCCAGTGGGGCCTGGGCAGCCAGGAAGGTTGCCACAGCCTCGGGAGTGGCGCTCATCCCCTGGACTCTCTGTGGGGGCAGAGGAGGAGGTCAGATTGTTGATGAGGGGCTGAGATTGGATTTGCCCATGGTAGCAGTCCTCTGTCCATCCTCTGCTTCATCCTTCATTATAGGACCCTCATGTTATTGGGAGCAGCCATATATCTAGCCAAAAGACACAATTTCCAGCCTCCATAGGTATAGTCAAGTGGCTAAGTTCTGGTCAACGTGATCTAAGTAGGAAGATTTTATGGGACTTCTAGAAAGGAGACCCTTTACAGAAGGAGGGGTGCCCCCCTTTTGCCCCTTCTTTTCCCCCCTCCTTCTTCCTGGAACTTGGACATGAGGTCTGGAGCTCAGGCAACCATCTTGGACTATGAGGCAATCTTGAGAATGGAAGCAATATGTAAGAAATGAGAAGACATTTGGGTTCCTGGTGACTGTGGAACTGTCCTAGTGGCCCTGGACTTCCCATCACTGGACTTTCTGGGTGAGTACTAACTTTCTACCTTGCTTAAATCCCTGTTATTTGGGGGTTGTTGTTTAGTGCAGCCTTGGGGAGGAACAAAGCAGGGAGGGGGAGTTGCTGGCAGGTTGGGGCTCACCTTCCAGGCTCTGGTGGGTTACCACCTCCAGGCACTGTTCTGCAGGGTTGCGGCATTGCAGGGTCCTGTCCCAGCCCCTCTCACAGCTCAGATCTGACGAGGCACAGGAAGCACATTCGAGGTAACGGCTTTGGGGAAAGGTAGAAACCTGACCTGTTTGGGGAGGATTAGGAGGGTGAGACTCCATGGGGAGAGTCCTAGAGACCCACGGTTGTTTCAGGAAATTCTTCTAGTACCAGTGTTTCCTCTTCAGCAACTAGTGGCCTAATTGGATGGGCAGCTTTTGCAGCCAAAACTTCTTCTGCTGGTCCATCAACAGCAAAATTGAGTTCAACAACCCAAAACAATAGCGGGAAACCTGCTACCTCAGCACCTAACCAGAAGCCCGTGGGTTTGACTGGTCTGGCAACATCATCCAAAAGTGGAATAGGTTCCAAAATAGCTTCCAGTAACAGCACTTCACCCACTGTACCACTGAAACCACCTCCACCTCTAACTTTGGGCACAACTGGCCTTAGTTGCTCAGTTAGTTGTGACAATGTTAGCAAAGTAGGTCTTCCCAGTCCAAGTAGTTTAGTTCCAGGAAGCAGCAGCCAACTAAGTGGGAATGGAAATAGTGGGACATCAGGGCCTAGTGGAAGTACCACTAACAAAACCACTTCAGAATCAAGCAGCTCTCCCTCAGCATCCCTTAAAGGTCCAACTTCACAAGAATCACAACTCAATGCCATGAAGCGATTACAGATGGTCAAGAAGAAGGCTGCCCGAAAGAAACTCAAGAAGTAATGTGGCCAAGTAGGTTTTTATATTATATTACCCTAAAGATTAAAATCTTATTATTAAGACATAAACTGTAGTATACATAATTTAATAAAAATCTTCATAATGAAAAAAAAAAGAGGACTCACTTGAGGACTCACTTCAGCATCAATTCTTCCTTATCCCACTCTTCAGCCAATCATCAAGTGCTGCCCATCCACCGCCTGAATCTTTCTAGAATCCATCCCCTCTTTTCCAGCTCCATGACCAGGTCAGACCTCCTTCAATACCAGCTTCCTCCCTGGCCTCCTGGTTTCCATTCTTGCCCTTCCCACCCCAATGCATCCCACACAGCCCTAGAAGAATGTTTCTAATACTCAAATCTGACCCTGCCTCTCCTCTGCTCAACACTCTTCCATGGGTCCCCAGTGCCTTCAGAATAAAATCCAAGAAACTCAGTGTGGCTTTCAAGTTCCATCAAAGACTGGGTCCTGGTCACCTTTCCTGCCTCATCTCCCTCCACCAGCCCCTCAGACTCTACACCGGTTTTCCTCAGTCCCCGAGTATACATGCTGACTCCTGCCCAGCCTTTGCATCTGCTGTGGTCTTTGCCTAGAACCCTTTCCCTGCTCCTTATTTTCCCTATCTCCTACTCATTCTTCAGAGGCCATCTTCTCCAATTTTGCCTCCTCCAAGAAGCCCTCCTTGACCTCCCAGGCTGGATTAGGTGCCTCTCGGGGTTCCCCAATCCCAGCCCTGCCCACTCTGGGTCATCCCCGTGTGGTAACAAGTCTGTTTCCCTCACTGTTTGTTTGTTTGTTTGTTTTTGGCCATGCCACATGGCTTCTGAGATCTTAGTACCCCCACGAGGGATGGAACCCGTGGCCTCTGCAGGGAAGCACAGAGTCCTAACCACTGGACTGCCAGGGAATTCCCTGGTTTTTTTTTTTTCACTCTTTTTGTTTGTTTGCTTGCTTGTTTCCTTCTATGGATTCAGTCCCAGGAGGGTAGGGCCAGGGCTGTCTTGGTCACTACTATGTCCCAACACAACCCAGCACAAGGCTGGGGCCAGAAAAGATATTCAATAAATATTTGTTAAATGAATGAATGAATGAACAATTACTTAAAACCCTTCTATTGTTCCCTGTGGTAGCCAGCTTCCAAGATGGCCCCCAGTGATCCCTGCTTCCTGGTATTTGTCCCTTGTGTAGTCCCTTCCCATAAGGAATAGAGCTGACCTATGGAACCAATAAGATACTGTGGAAATGATGGTGTGTGACTTCTGTGTTAGATCACACAAGACACTGAGATTTCTTCCTGGCTCTCTCTTGGATCACCTGCTCTGGGGGAAGCCAGCTGCCATGTTGTAAGGACACTCAAGCAGCCCCACCGTGAGGTCTACATGGTGAGGAACTGAGACTTCTGCCAAAGCCAGGGGAGCTGATCATCCATGTGAATGAAGCTACCCTGGGTGCCTTCAGATGACTGCAGCCCAGTGTCATCTTGACTACGACATAATGTAAGATGCAGAACCGCCTAGCTAAGCCACTCCCAGAATCAGGACCTTCAAAAACTTTGTGAAATAATACATGCTTACTTTTGTTTTAAGCTTTGGGGTAATCTGTAATGCAGCAATAGATATTTAATACACTACCCAATCATGTCAGAGGTCAAAGCCTCATTTGATTGATCTGTGATAAACTTGCCTCTCACATGGACCTTCCAGTCCAGGCCAAGTGGATGAGTTACTTTTCCCTGGAAACACCAGAGTCATCCCTCTGCCTAGGCCTTGGCTCACACCATTCCCAAGCCTGGCATTCCCTTCTCTTCGTGACCCCAGATATCCAAGTTTGAGTTTGGGCCAAGTCTTAGAGAAATTAGAGGGCTGTCTCAGCCAAGGCTCTCAACTGGCAGGTCAGCAGCTGTAATTAGGTGAATCACTTACCTCCAAAGCCAGATCTTCTCCACCCTCTCCCAAAAGAAAAATAACTAAAAGGCTGACAACCCACATCTTCTAATATGAACCACCATGAAAATGAAAACACGAACTGCCATCACTGCCAAAATAGCTGTCTCATACCACCCATGGGTCTCCTTTGTGAGCTCTTCTTCTTATGTCACTCTTCTAAATGTGGGTGATCCTCAGGCTCTGTCTTAGGCCCTTTTTTCATTTCTCATGGTACACACCCTCTCCCATGGGATGTTATCCATTGACACAGTTTTATCTCCACCTATCTGCTGGGAACTCAGAAATCTCTCTCCAGGTAAGACTTCTCTCCGAGCTCCATACCTGTATACCCAACGGCCTCCTGGAAGTCCCCTGGCTGTCCGTCAAACACCTGAATCTCTACCTGCCCCTAACAAGACTCTCCATCTTCTCCAAACTGCTTCTTCTCCTGAATTCCACGTCTCTGAGATGGCCCCATCTGGCCCCCTAGGGTAGAATCCTGGCAGACTCCTTGATCCTCCATATCTAGGCACCCATCTGATACTTCTACTGCCCTGTCTTCTGGTTCTGTAATCCTTTTGCTCTACTGTTTCTGATCTCCAGTAAGTACATCTATTGAGTTCTTAATTTTAGTTCCTTTTCTTTTTTTTTCTTAGTTCCTGTTCTTATTTCTGTTGGAATCATTTTAAAAATGGTTTCCAGATTTCTGCTAAAAAGTAACGTTTCCTCTATTTTCTTGAATATATTGATCATAGCTCTTTTAAAGTTCCCCTGTCTAATAACTCCAATATCTGATTCATGACAAGTCTGTTTCTATTGTGGGATTTTTCTCTTGGTTTCTGGTCAGTTGGTCCTTTCTGTTTTCTTCAGGATACCTTGTAGGTTTTGACTAGATGCCAGACACAGACGACTATTTGTAAAGGCTCTAGATGACGTTATCTTCTGCCAGAGAGGATTAGGTTTTCTTTCTGTCGAAGATCCGACGTAGGCATTTTTAGGGCTGGTCAATTTCAGTTTTGCCCTTACTCCTAGGATGTGGTCTCAGGGGAAAGCCTGAGACCTCTCTTTCCAACCTGGCAACCTCGGTCCCCCAGCGTCATATGCCTGCTGGAATTCCTGCTCAGTTCTGTAGCTTCCCAGATACTATTTTCTGTAGAGTTCCTTGGAGTCTCACCCTATGCATGTACGGCTTGCCAATGACTTGAAGGAAATTTGCAGATCTGGGGACTCCTTTTTCTGTAGTTCCATGCATTCCAGGATTTTACTTCTCATTTTCCAGACACTCTGGCAACCCCAGACTCCAACCTCTGCCTTGTCAGCCTAGCGACGATCTCTTTCTATTTGCATTCTAGTTCCCTTCCAGAGCAGTGAATTGGCAAGTGCACTCAAGGAAAAAGCCAGCTTGTCTGTGGAATTCGACTTCTGTGCTTCCCTTATTTCGAAGATTGGAGCACCTCAACTTCCTCTCTTCATTTGCTTGTTCTTGAGTGACTTTAATAATTGTTTATAATGTGTCCAGCTCTTATAACTGTCATTGACAGGAGGGTTGGTCTGATACAGGTGACTCCACATGACCAGAACTGCACAACCATCCCTACATCTAATCTATCATCACCTTCTGCTCATCTACCTGCTAAATAGCTCTTAAATCCATCCACTTCTCTCCATTTGCACAGCAGACAGACACTCTCTTCTTCTTCTTCTTCTTTTTTTTTTGGCCGCACCACGCAGCATGCAGGATCTTAGTTCCCCCACCAGGGAATGAACCCGCGTCCCCTGCAGTGGAAGCACGGAGTCTAACCACTGGACCACCAGGGAAGTCCCTACACTCTCTTCTTTATCTGGACAACCTCACGCACCTCCAAGTTGGTCTCCCCTCATCTACCTTCCCTCCATCCTTCCTTCCCTCCAATCTCTCTTCCACTCTGAGGTCAGAATAACGTGTCAAAAAATACAAATCTGAGGGCTTCCCTGGTGGCGCAGTGGTTGAGAGTCCGCCTGCCGATGCAGGGGACACGGGTTCGTGCCCCGGTCCGGGAAGGTCCCACACGCCGCGGAGCGGCTGGGCCCGTGAGCCATGGCCGCTGAGCCTGCGCATCTGGAGCCTGTGCTCCGCAACGGGAGAGGCCACAACAGTGAGAGGCCCGCATACCGCCAAAAAAAAAAAAAAAAAAAGACGAATCTGATAGTGATGCTCTGTACTTGAAACCCTTTCATGACCTCCCAGTGTTCCCCAGATGAAGTCTATATGCCCCACCATTGCCTAGAAGGCCCTGTATAATGTGACCTTGCCAATTTCAGCAGTTCCTCTTGCCCCATCTCGTCCTTCTTCCAGCCATGCTACTTTCACCCTCCACTGGGCCTCTATATCTGTTGCTCCCTCTGTCTGGAAAACCCTTTCTACTGTCTTTTTCACAGTCTGACTCCTATTCATCCCTCAAGATCCAGCTTAGCTGTTGCTTCCTGTATAGGAAACCTTCCCTGACCTGAGTCAAGTATCTCTTCTAGGGTCTTACAGCCCCTACTCTTAGTTATCTCAGCCCTGGTCACTCTGGCCTCTGTTTCCCCTATCTCAGCCCTGACAATTCTGGACTGTGCTTCCCTATTACAGCTCTGACCTCTCTGGTCTGTTTCCCCTATCATGGTCCTGACTCCTTTGCATGTGCTTCCGCATCCCAGCTGCGACTAATCAGGGCAGTCACCGTCAGGTAATGGGTCTGCCTGCCTCACCCAGCCCCACCCACATACACATACACACTAGACTATGAGCCCCACGGGGGCAGGGCCCAAGGCCATCTTGGTCACTCCTGTGTCCCCAGTATCACAGAAGAACAGGATGTGGTTTAACCAACTATTCTAGTCATCACAAGCAGGGTAAAATGGCATTAGATATGGGGCTGATAGGGACTTCCTTGGCGGTCCAGTGATTAAGACTGTGCACTTCCGATGCAGGTGGCATGGGTTTGATCCCTGGTCAGGGAACTAAGATCCTACACGCTGCGTGGCACGGCCAAAAAGATAAAAGGGGGGAAGCTGATATAGATATATTAGTTATTGAATTACTGAATTGATAGCTGCTGCCCAAGAGGACCCCTGACCGCTCCCAACCCTCTCTGTATTTTATTTTTGGGGGCACACTGCATAGCTTGTGGGATCTCAGTTCCCCGACCAGGGACTGAACCTGGGTCACGGCAGTAAAAGCCCGGAATCCTAACCACTAGGCCACCAGGGAACTCCCTGCAAACCTGTCTTTAGAACTCTCATGTCCTCAAGATCCACTAAAGGGGTAACACCAGGCCCAGCAAGCGGCCTCCAGTTCTGACTGGTCAATATTATTCTGTGGCACTGACCAATATTGTTAAATATTTTCACTATTATCTCTGATTACAAGTATTATTTAGACTCAATTACAAGTGCTTTCCTTCAGCACATCTAACAGAGAGAGGAAGCCGGCATCCTCTCTTGTCATTTCCTTGAAGATAAACATCTGATTCAGTCCCCACCAACAGATGAAAGTTGGAGGTCAGGATAAATGAAAATCTAGTGGAATCAGGATGGATGAAGAACAAGGAAACAAACCCAGTGCAGAGGCATGTGCTCTGCTTCTGACGTCATTGTGACTAGACTGGCCTTAACCCATTTCCTTCCTCACCAGGGCCAGGAAGAGGAATCTCTGTCTGACCGTGCACCATGGGTCCATTCGCTCCCCACCTCTCCTCTGCTGTGAGAACTTGGGGAATGTGAGCCTTTCTGAGTCTTTTTCTTATGCCGACCAGAGCCTAAAGGCATGAAACCCAACAAAAAGCCTTACGGACGTTTCTTCACATTCTTATTTGTTGCCCAACTTATGAATCATTGATTCTAGGGAACTTTCCAAGCCCACGGCAGCCTGTCTGATTCCCTGCTATTTTGACTTCCTTTAAGAACTCTGAGTCTTTGGTATCTCCGGTCTTTGTATCCCTTGCTGAGCATCTATTGCTTGAATCATCTCCTGTCCCATGAAAAAAATTACATGGCAAAACATCAGTGAGATACCTCACCTACCTCTCAAGTGTGTGTGTGTGTGTGCGTGGCTTCTTAAAGGCAGGTGTTGCATCTTATAAATAACAACCACACACACACACATACACACACACCCACAAACACATATGAGATGGGGTAGGATTAGGGATGGGATGCGTTTGTAGATGGGAGCGGGATTGCGGACAGTTGAGATGAGATGGGGTTGATGAGGGGATAGGATGAGAGATGTCTTTGGAAGGAGGATGGGTTTGAGTTGGAGCGTGTTGAGGATAAAATGAAGTTGGGGACAGGATTGGAGGTGAGGTTGAGTTGGGGTTGGAGCCAGGCTGGAGATGTGTTTAGGATAAGGAAAGGTTTGGGCCGGGGTAAGGCATGGAGCTGGGGTTGGGGTGGCCTAGGATGAGGGATAGGACCAGGATGATGATGGAGGTTGAGCTGGGGATGGTTTGGGGTTGGGGATGGTGAGGGCTGCCCTACTCACCAGGACTGGGCTTGTTGCACACGTCTGACCCACACACGGTCTCTGTCAGGGTGATGATCTGCATGCCAGTCCGATAGCTCATGGTCCTGTTGGTCTTTTCTGGGTGGGTACAGCCTCTCTCCACCACCTCCAGCGCACCACCTTCTATGAGGAATGTCTCATTGTCACCCCAGAGGCTCCCCTGGGCCCAACCAGCCTCTGACACTCCTGGTTATAAGGTCACCCGCTCCCAGGGCTGATCCCCGCCAGGCCTCTCTTCTTGCTTGAGTCCAGCTCTCTTTTTTCTAGAGTTATGCACCCTCCCCCCACCCCCCTACACTGGAAGCCTACTTTCTTTTAGTGATAACACTATCCCTGGGACCTTCTGGATCCATCCACCCCCTCCCTCCCAGCTTGGTGATCTTAGCAGGGAGATACATCTGATAGGAATCTTTAAAGGAAAATGCTTCGAGCTTACCAAAAAGTATAAGAGAATGGTATAATAAATACTGTGGCTCCATCCCCGAACTTGATAAAATATTAGCATTTTGCTATATTTGTTTCAGATATTTTTAAAAAAAGAAACCAAGTTTCAAAGACAGTTAAAGCCTCCTGGTTACCTCCCTCCCTCAAATCCCACTTCCCTTATGCTCTGTCCAGAGGCAACCACAGGTGTAGGTAATTCTAACACCTCTATGCAGAATATATATTATTGTTTATTTGTATACCGTTTATGTATTTTGATTGTTAGATACTATTTCTATTAAAAGGTGTCAAACTCTGCAACATGCTTTTTTTTTTCTTTCAACCTTACATTTTTGAGATGTATCCAGGTTAATACCTGCAGCCCTAGTGCCTTCATTTGAGCTGCTGTGGGGTATCATGCGTGATTATACTGGAAGGTTTTTCCTCTGCTGACGACTGACTTCAGTCTTTCCAGTTTTCCATATCACAAACATTAGGGCTAAGAACATTCTTTGACATGTGTCTCTGGGTAAGTGTGGCCAAGGTTCTCTGGGGTCTCTACATTCCTAGAAGTCCAACTGCTTGTGTAGGTTATGTTCATCTTTAACCAGATATTGCCTATTGCCACGTCGCTCTGTTTGGTGGATGCACCAATTTACCCCCCTAACAGCAAAGCCCGCAGCTCCACATCCTCATCGACCTCAGTATTGTCAGATTTTTCTTTTTTTTCTTTTCTTTTTTGCTGCGCCAAGTGGTATGCCGGATCTTAGTTCCCCAAGCAGGGATCGAACCCGTGCCCCCTGCATTGGGAGCACAGAGTCTTAACTACTGGACTTCCAGGGAAGTCCCTGTCAGATTTTTAAATGCTTGTCCCTCTGGGGGCTTGTAACCGGTCTCCGTGTCTTTTTCATGCGTATTTCCCCGACTGCTCGTGAAATAAGGTTTCTTTGTCACTCCCGTTCCCTGCTCCAGCTCACCTTCCCATATGCGCAGGACCGTGGTCCTGCAGAGGTCCTGGCCGGGGGCACACTCTTCCACCCTGCAGGTCCCGGTACTCTTACACAGCATGCACCGCAGGCCCCAGGAGGCTGGGGGCAGAGAGGGGGAGAGGAGAGGTGTTATCGCTCCGCGCCAGGATCCCGCTCTCGCCCCCTTAAGCCCCAATACCTGGACCAAGTCTACAGGCCATGTGCACTCAGGTTCGGGCTCCACTTTTGCCCGCCCCTGGGTTCCAAGGCTGGTTTCCAGCCCGCTATACCATCTTTAGGCCAACGTTCTATCTCCATCCTCTACCCTAAAGTTCTTTCTCCGTCCATAGGTCCTTCCTAAGTCCAGCCCTCGCTCGCTTTCCCTTTAATTCTCTCTGAGCGCCGGGCCCATCCTGAAACTCCGACCCCCCACCTCTCCGCGGGTGTGGACGTTCTAGCCCGGCTCCCAGTTAGGTCCTTTCCTCCACCCCGCCCGCCTCGGCCTACTCCGCCTCGCGAGCTCTCCTAGGGGTGTTCTAGCCTCACCAACTCCAGCCAGTCTTTATGTTCTACCCCCGTTCCCGGTGCCCTCCACTAATGCCCACTGGCTCTCCTCCCCTCCGTAGCCTCTCCCCAGCGTTCTCTCTCCTCACCCAACAGTCCACACCGAGCTTCTAACTCCGCGCATGAGCCGTGCGGAGATGCTAACCCCACTACTACTGTGGCCTCCCCAGAAGTTCTCCCGCCTCCCACTAGCTGCTCCGGAACTGTTAGCCCCTCCCACTGCCCCACCCCGACGTTCTGGCCCCGCCCACTAGCTCCGCCCCAAGGCCTATCCCTGCCCATCACGTCTCCCTTGCGGTCCCTTCCCCGCTCCAAATTCGGAGTCCCCTCCGGAGGGGAGTTACTCATTCTAGGCCTCCCGCGGTCCGGAAAACTTTCCCAGTTATTTATTCGTTACCGAACCATCTCCCAACCCCTACCCCCAGCCCGGCCCTGCCGCACCCTGACAGCAGTTCCTTCTCAACTTCCTTTCATTTTCCAACCCTTTTTAGATTTTCCAGAGAAAGGAGGTGAGAAGTCTCGTTGGCTAGAGGATAGTGAAAGGGAAGGCGCCTCGAAGGAGGAGCCTTGGGTCCCCGGCCCCCCGCTCTGCGACGCTGAGCCTGACTTTCTTTAGACCTTTTGTTAAATGAGACGCTGTCCTCCCTGTCTTGCAAATGTGTCTGTGTGTGCGTGTGTGTGTGTGTAGGGGGGGAGGGGAGGATCTGATACAGGGGAGAGGGCTGTAGGAGCCCCCGCGGGTCAGAATCCCACTTACAAGGACTTGCTGTGTGACCTCCGACCAGTTAGTTAACCTCTCTGTGCCTCAGTTTCTCTGTAAAACGAGGTTGAAATAGTTCCTCCCGCCCAGTTGGAAATTTCAAGGAAGGAGCTTAGAAGAGTGCCTGGACTAAAGAGCGTACTCACTACATGGCGGCTGTTGTTAAGCGCCTTCGCTCAACGAATATTTCCTGAGCGTCTACTGTGTGCCCGGTACCTTGCCGTGTGAAGCTGCAGACAGCAGGAGAATTATTATTTGAGTGTGGGTGGAGGGGCTGCGGACTGAGCCATCCTCCAAGTCATCAGACTCTGAGCTCTCTTCCCCTCCCCTCCCCCCTCCCTCCCCTCCCGTCCGACCCGGTCCCCAGCGCAGAGATTCGGGCACCCAGCCCCTACCTGGAATGAAGGTGTGAGCTAACAGTAGCAGCACCAGCAGCGGGCGGCCCATGTCCGGCGGCGGCTCCTCTCCGCGGTCTCCCTGCACCTCTCAGTCTGGCCCCCGGGAGGAGAGAGTTTTGTGGCCCTGGGGGCTCCTCCCAGACGTTTGCGAAAGAGCGAGTCAGCTCCAGATGCGTGGGTCATCCACCCCCACCCACCTTCCTCACAAACTTCCTTTACCAGGAAGCGCCAGCGAGGGGTAGGGGGGCTCTGACTCACGCTGGCCGTGGACACAGCTGTCCCCAGACTGCCTGGGTGCAAATTCCACTTCTCTCTCTTCCTGCCATGGGACCTTGGGCAAGGGCCCTCACCCCTCGGATTAAAACTTGTCACCATGGGAAATTTGTGGCTGATTATTAGATAATATAGGTCTTTCTTCAGTTTTGTTAGGAAGGATAATGGTATTGTGGTTATATGGGAAAATGTCTTTATCGTTTAGAGCTGCACGCTGAAATATTTGGGGATGAAATAATACAATGTCTCCATTTACCATAAAACACATCAGCCAAAAAGTAGATATTGCTGTTATGACCATGGTTTTGTGGTTACGTGGAAAACTTTTTCTTATATTTTACAGAGATGCTCAGTGAAATATTTAGAGGTTGAATGTCATCGATGTCTGCATTTACCTTGAAATATTTTAGGAAAAAAGAAAGACAAAATAGAAAAATAGCTGTATCAATTATATCGAGGTACTTTATATGCCATTCTGTCTCCTCTGTGTTTGTAAACGTTCATAATAAGTTTTTTAAAAGGAAAATAAAGTGCCAAAGGTAAAATAGTCTCTCCCTCCTGGTCAGAGCAATTTAATGCAGTTGAATTAAATGCCTGAAACAGTCATTGGCCCACATGGAGGGCTCAACAATCTCTGTCAACATTTACTGAGGACCTACTTTGTGCCAGGCACTGATCCAGAAGCTGGGGACACAGCAGGAAAGTCCCTGCTGTTGTGACAATAGGGAGTAAATATATGTTATCTAATCTATTGCTGTCAGGCTGTGATAAGTAAAGTGCAGAAAAACAAACCAGATTGAAGGAGGTGCAAGGGTACAAGTGAGGCAAGGTTGGTTTTAGGCCAGGTAATCCGGGAGGGCTTTCCTGAGGAGGTGATATTTGGAGAGAGGCTGAAGGTAGTGAGGGAGGAAGTCCAGGCAGATGGTCCAGGAAGAATTCCAGGGAGAGGAAACTGCCAGTACAAAGACCCTGAGGTGGGAGCAGACCTGATGAGATCTAGGAACAGCAGAGAGGCCAGTGTGGCTGGAACAGTAGTAAGCTATGAGTAAGCAGTAGCTACCTCTACCACTGCAATAATGATTATACTATTGTTATTCTTACAAATGCATCAAAACCTTAAGCTAATCATTTTAAGATAAGGTAAGAAAAATCCCAAAGAAATTCTCTTTTCTAAGAGGTTAAGAGTGTGGGGGCTGACACCAGACTGTGAGGGTTCAAATTTCAGCTATTCAATAGCTGTGCTGCCTTGGGCAGGTTACTTAACCTCTCTGTGCCTCAAGTCCTCTATCTGGAAAGTAAAGCTAAGTGCCTCCCTCCCAGGGCTTGTGGGCTAGCGACAGAAAAGTGTACATCCAAGGCACTTGCACAGTGCCTGGCACATAGCAAGTGCTCAATAAAAAACATCACTGCCATTGTTATTGCTGTTGGACCCAAGTCTAGACTCTGGCCCTGTATTTCCTCTCTGGGGGATAGGGATGGAGGTAGAGCTGTCATGAGTCTTAGGATAGCTGTTGTCCTGCTGATGACAGCAGAACAGGACAGCTCCCTAGCTAGGTCACCCTGGGCCAACTGATACCCTCCTTGTCAAGTTTCAGTTTCCTCACGTGGAAAATGGGGTCCCTCTTGGGGCTGGCGTGAAGACTGAATGAGATATTAATGCATATGACGTGGGGAGATAGGAAGTCTGGGTGTTGGTCCAAGTAGGCTTGAGACCCAGCTCACCTACTTGCTCCTGGGCGACCCTGGGCAGATGGCTTCACACCACAGATCTTTGCTTTTCCCAGCATGGATCTGGGGTGGGTGGAGGCATCTCTCAGTGAAAGGTAGGTTCAAATTTGGGATCACATGGAGCTGTGTGGTCTGGCACAACCACCTCCTGGCCAGATGACCTCACTGCTCCGGACCACGATTTTCTCTTTTTTAAATTTATTTATTTATTTATTTATTTATTTATTTATTTATTTTTGGCTGCACTGGGTCTTTGTTGCTGCGCATGGGCTTTCTCTAGTTGCGGCGAGCAGGGGCTACTCTTCGTTGCGGTGTGTGGGCTTCTCATTGCGGTGGCTTCTCTTGTTGCGGAGCACGGGCTCTAGGTGCGTGGGCTTCAGTAGTTGTGGCACGAGGTCTCAGTAGTTATGGCTCATGGGCTCTAGAGTGCAGGCTCAGTAGCTGTGGCGCACGGGCTTAGTTGGTCCGTGGCATGTGGGATCTTCCCGGACCAGAGCTCGAACCCGTGTCTCATGCATTGCCAGGCGGATTCTTAACCACTGTGCCACCAGGGAAGCCCCACGATTTTCTCTTTTATTTGAAGAATGAGAGAAATAACTCGGAGCCCTCCATCCCAACCTCAGACTGCTCGGGTCTCCCGATCTGTCCATCTGTCTCTCCCTTTCTGTTTCTCTGTGTTTTTCTATCTCTCTGTCTTGTTCCTTTTCTTTGCCTCTCTCTTTCTCTCTCCATCTTATCTCTCTGACTCTCTGTCCTCTATCTCTGTGTCTCTGTATCTTTTTTTCTGTCTCTCTGTCTCTGTTGTTTGTCTCTCTCAATGCCTGTCTTTGTTTCTTTGTCTCTTTCTGTCTCTCTGTCTCTGTCTCTGACTTGTTCTCTCTCTCTCTCTCAAGTGACACACACTGTGAGGTCCAGTGACGTGTCACAGGAGGGTGCAGGCAGGGGGCTGGGCTGTGCACACTCCCAGATAAGCGGCAGGAGTGTCAGCTCCTTCCTCCCCGTGACTCACCTGGGCCTCACCCAGTTCCTACCTGCCTGCTGGGCCCTGGGCGAGGCCCATGGGTTTCGGGGGCTTCCCGGGGCTGAGGAAAGGAGAATCTCATGCAGAGACAGAGAGGGAGAGAGATCGAGGGAGACAGAGACAGAGAAAGTGACAGGGAAGGAGAGAGAGTGAGAGAGATAGAGCCAGAGGCCAAAGACAGACAGACTCAGGGGAAATCAGAGAGGGAGAGAGACAGAGACTTGATATATACACACTACTCTATTTAAAATAGATAACCAGGGACTTCCCTGGTGGTCCAGTGGCTAAGACTCTGCGCTTCCACTGCAGTGGACACAGGTTCGATCCCTGGTCGGGGAACTAAGATCCCACAGACTGCGCAGCCAAAAAAAAAAAAAAAAAAAAGTAGATAACCAACACAGACCTACTGTATAGCACAGGGAACTCTGCTCAATATTCTGTAATAACCTAAATGGGAAAAGAATTTGAAACAGAATAGATATATGTATATGTATAACTGAATCACTTTGCTGTACACCTGAAACTAACACAACATTGTAAATCAACTATAGTCCAATCTAAAATTAAAATTTTTGCAAAAAGATGAAAAGGTTCTGAAGATTGGTTGCACAACAATGTGAATGTACTTAACACTACTGAACTGTACACGTAAAATGATTAAAATAGTAAATTTTATGTTACATGCATTTTATCAAAATTAATTATTATTATTATTTTTTGCGGTATGCGGGCCTCTCACTGTTGTGGCCTCTCCTGTTGCGGAGCACAGGCTCCGGACGCACAGGCTCAGCGGCCATGGCTCATGGGCCCTGCCGCTCTGCGGCACGTGGGATCTTCCCCGACCGGGACACAAACCCGTGTCCCCTGCATCGGCAGGCAGACTCTCAACCACTGCGCCACCAGGGAAGCCCCCAAAATTATTATTTTTTCATTAAAAAAAGAAAAGGAAAAAAGAAAACAGCAGCTGAGAGCCAAGCAAGAAACAGAGGGACAGAGAGAGACTGACAGACAGAGTTAGTGAGAACGACCTCCAATTGCCTTCAATGAGAGAAAAGTAGAGACAGATTTTTTTTTTTAATAAATTTATTTATTTATTTTTGGCTGCATTAGGTCTTCGTTGCTGCTCACGGGCTTTCTCTAGTTGCGGCGAGCAGGGGCTACTCTTCGTTGTGGTGCACGGGCTTCTCATGTTGCAGAGCACGGGCTCTAGGCGCGTGGGCCTCAGTAGTTGTGGCACGCTGGCTCAGTAGTTGTGGCGCATGGGCTTAGTTGCTCCACGGCACGTGGGATCTTCCTGGACCAGGGCTCGAACCCATATCCCCTGCATTGGCAGGCGGATTCTTAACCACTGCACCACCAGGGAAGTCCCGTAGAGACAGATTGACAGATACTCTGTGTGTGTGTGTGTGTGTGTGCGCGTGCGCGCGCGCACGCGCACGCGGACGCGCGCGCACATCCAAAACCCCCTCAGCCTCTTGCCATCTGCCTGAGGAAGTGACCCCCTCTGGCCCGGGCTAAGAGTGGGGGTGGGGCTTCAGCTGTTACCTCCCCAACTCCAGGAAGCCTGCCAGGTAACACTCGTGGGCTTTCCCAGCCTGGCCTGGCCGCCTCCTACCTGGGGGACATCTCCTCCCAGGGCCTTGGCTTTCCCTCTGCACAAACGAGGGACAGAAGAGGACTCCCCTTCAGGAGCAGCAGAGCTGGGAGACCCCTGAGGTCCGCACCCATCATTTTCCAGACAGAGGAACTGAGGCCCAAAGGGGAGACTGTCAATGAGGCTCTCCGTGTCTCAATTTGACTGGATGCCAGGGCTATGCAAGACACTGGTCTGAGTGCTTTCTCTGTATAACTTGGTGACTTCTCATGGTCGCCTGTTTTACAGTGGAGGAAACTGGGGTTCACAGGGGTGTGGTAGGCTGAGCCGTGGCCTCCCAAGATATCCAGGTCCTAAGCCCTGCAACCTGTGAATGTTACCTCATGTGAAAAAAGGGTCTTTGCAGATGTGATTAAGTCAAGGAGCTTAAGATGGGGACGTTCATTATCCTGATGATGTGCGTGAGCTCTACCTGTAACCACAAGTGTCCTTATAGAGGGAGGTAGGTGGACCTGTGACTATAGACAGAGTGGAGGAAAGCAGGGTCAGAGAAAGATGTTTTGCTGCTGGCTTTGGGGAGGGAGGGGCCACGAACCAAGGAATGCAGGATGTGCAGCTTGAGCTACTGAAAAAAGGCAAGGAGATCACTGCACCCCTACGGTCTCCGGAGGGAGCGCTGCCCTGTTAACCCCTTGGTTTGGACCCCTTAAGACTCATTTCAGGGACTTCCCTGGCAGTC
The DNA here is from genome assembly GCF_964341445.2 of Mesoplodon mirus. Taxonomy (NCBI): domain Eukaryota; kingdom Metazoa; phylum Chordata; class Mammalia; order Artiodactyla; family Ziphiidae; genus Mesoplodon; species Mesoplodon mirus. The sequence continues at coordinate 54,425,930 of NC_138995.1, forward strand.
CAGTGGTTAAGACTTCGCCTTCCAGTGCGGAAGGTGCAGGTTCCATCCCTGGTGAGGGAGCTACAATTCTACATTCTACGTGCCTCGTGGGCAAAAAAAACAAAACATAAAACAGAAGCAATATTGTAACAAATTCAATAGAAGACTTAAAAAAAAAAAAAAAAAAAAAAGAAGAAAGAAGACTTGGACTTCCCTGGTGGCGCAGTGGTTAAGAATCTGCCTGCCAATGCAGGGGACACGGGTTCAAGCCCTGGTCTGGGAAGATCCCACATGCCGTGGCGCAACTAAGCCCGTGTGCCACAACTACTGAGCCTGCGCTCTGGAGCCTGTGAGCCACAACTACTGAAGCCGGCGTGCCTAGAGCCCGTGCTCCACAACAAGACAAGCAACTACAATGAGAAGCCCGCACACCGCAATGAAGAGAAGCCCCCGCTTGCCGCAACTAGAGAAAGCCCGCGTGCAGCGAGGACCCAAGGCAGCCAAAAATAAAAATAAATTAAAAAATATAAATTTATATTAAAAAAAAGACTCATTTTAGATTTCCAACCTCCAGTGCTGTAAGAATACATTTCTGTTGCTTTAAGGTACTAAGTGGGTGGTAATTTATTACAGCAACAATAACAAATGAATACAAGAGGTTAAATCACTTGCCTGTGATGACCTGTAAGTACAGAGTCAGGTTTGGACCCAGGCAGTCTGTCTCTACCGCCTGCTCTCATAACTACCATGCTGAGTGTCTCTGCCTTCGGGGGACAAGAACCAGGAGCTGGAAGCCCCCAGCCTTTTTCCATCCCGTCTTCCACCAGCCCTCTTTGCCACGCCTCCCTCTGGTTTCATGATGCTGGGGTGACCTTGGGAGAATAGGGGAGCCAGAGGAAAAAAATGTACTGAGTTTGTGCAAAGAAAGGTTTTCCTGCCTCTGGCACTTAGCAGCTCAAGTTTCTCCACTTAGCTGCAATAGCAGAAATAACCATTGCAATCCAAGGGCTAATGTTGCTAATAGATAAAAAGCGCCTATCAGGGATTGAAGGGTGTGCCCCACCTCCAAAAAACAAGGAAAGAAAGAGAAAAAGATATGTTGAAGTCTTAACTCACCGTACTCACAATGTGACCTTATTTGGAAACAAGGTTGTTGCTGATGTAATTAGTTAAGCTGAGGTCACAGTGGAGTAGGGTGTTCCCCTCATCCAATATGATTGGTGTCTTTATAAGAAGATAGTCACGTGAAGACAGAGACACAGGGAGAAGGCCATGTTATGCTAAAAGCAGAGATTGGAGTTATGGGTTGCCAGCCAAAAACTACCAGCAAATCACAAGAAGGTGCCAAGAGGCAAGAAAGGATCCCCTGACGGGTTTCAGAGAGAGCACAGTCCTGCCAACACCTGAATTTTGGACTTCCAGCCTCCAGATTGTGAGCCAATACTTTTCTGTTGTTTCAGGCCACCCAGTTTGTGGTGCTTTGCTGTGGCAGCCACAGGACACTGATACAACTCCTATGAATCAATAGAAAAATTAGGAAAGGATGGAAGAAGAAACACAATGACTCTTGTAAAAATGACACTGAAATACCATTTGCATCAGCTGGCTTTTGCTAGATTACACCATCTCAAATTTGAGTGGCTTGAAACAGCAAACATTATGCCTTGAGATTCTGTGGCTTGGCTGGGCCCATCTTGGTCTAGGCTGGCTCAGCCGGGCCTGGTTGATCTTGGATGGCTTCACTTGTAGGTTGTCAACTGGAATGGCTGGGATGCCCAGAGCCTCTGCCATCCTACAGGAGGCAAGCTGGTTCGCACAGTGACAAAAGGGTTCTCAGAAGCAACAAGGTGATGACAGAAGCAGCAAGTTCCCCTTAGGCAGAGGCTCAGAACTCATGCAATGTTAATTCTGCCACATTCTATGGTCAAAGCAAGTTCCAGGACTGAGTTGAGGAGAGGGAAATAGACTCCATCTCTCTCTCCCTCTCTCTCTTTCTCTCTCTTTTTATTTTTATTTTTTGGCCACACCGCCCTGCGTGGTATGCGGGATCTTAGTTCCCCAACCAGGGATCGAACTCGCGCCCTCTGCAGTGGAAGCATGGAGTCATAACCACTGGACCGCCAGGGAAGCAAGGACCACCTCTTGATGGAAGGAGCCGCACAGAATTGATGGCCACCAGCATCCTACCACATGCCTTCACCTACGGACTGGCAACAATAAAACAGTTGGATGCTACACAGAACTGGCCAGTCTGTGGGGAAACGGACACTCCCCCACTGCTGGTGGGAGTGTAAATTGGTAAACCCCGTGGACGGTCATTTTGCAATTGCTCTCACAATTACAAATGTAGAAAACTTTTTTGATGTTGCAAAACCACTTAACCACTTCTGGGAACTCAGTACCTGTGTTCTTCTTTCACGGCAGCATCGTTTGCAATACCGAGTGATGGGAACTCACCAAACAGTACAAGAGGTACAATTATCCAATGGAAAAAAGAAAGAGGAGACTATGTAATTCAGGTTACATGATTGTCAGGTGGAAAAACCTAGGGGCAGAGCAGTGTGTGTCATATCCTGTTGTTTGTACATAAAAGGGGGGTGTGCACGTGCCCATATTTGCTTGGACATGCATTAGCGAACTGCTCTGATGTCCCCTCACCTCCAGCTTTCTAATTAAGGGCAGGGAAACATCCACCCCTCCCGCCCTGCCCCTCACACTCTTTACCCTGAAAGCCTCGTGTTTGTGCAGCTCATGGCCTGTGTACCCAGCCTGAGTTATCAGCTAACCTTTGAGGAGAGTGGCTGCTAGTCTCGAAGCACCAGGAGCCGCTCCCTCCTCCTGGACTCTAGGCTCCCTGGGGACTGTTTCTTCCCACTGCTCCTGGAGCAAGGGGCTCAAGATCCACCTGGGAAGGAGGTGGGCCTCCTCCCCAAACTTGTCCCTGCTGCAGCATCCTGTCAGGAAGAGCCACCTCCAGGCTCCTGTTTTTCTCCCTTAGGACTGGCACCTTCCAGAGAGAGCTCCTTGACTGTACGCCCTGATTGAGGGCCCTTCCCCAGAGTCTGGGAAGCCTGACAGTCCTGCGGAGTGACCTTGGATCGGTCGTTTCTCTCAGCTGGGCTCTCTTGTCTCAGCCAAGGGGGTAGGCCAACCCCAGCCTTGCCATGCCCGCAGCTAAATGATGATGATGATGATGATAATGAGATGATGATAAGATGATGCTGATGATATGGAGCATCTATTGTTCTCAGTGCCCTTCTCTGCTGCATCAGTTCATTTTATCCTCACAGCAGCCCTGTGATGTAGGTCTTCCTATTTGCCCTCTTTGACAAATGAGGAAACTGAGACTCAGGGGGGTGAAATGTCCAAGACCACCCAGCTTGAAGCAACAGAACTGGAACTTGAATCCAGGCCTTCTGATTCCGCAGTGCTCATCTGCCTCTGCATGGGTGTGTGGTTTCCTTGAAGCCTGAGCATCACTAGTATAAATCACCTCAACAGTAGAGTAGCCAACATTTATGGAGTGCTTACTGAAGGCCCTGGCTTGATGCCAGTTTAATGTCACCAGGGCAGTGACATATCACTCACCTTATCTGCTTAGGGACTGGTGGAGGCCTGATGACCTAACTTGTTTCCTTTCTGGGAAGTGCCAGCCAAGCTGTGGTCTCCTAAGATCTAATATGGATCCTGTGGGTGGGGCAGGGATCCCTGACCTAACCTCTGAGGTCAGAGACTGAGTTTGCAGAAGAATGGAACTGTCCATTGAGGATTAACAATTCTAAATTAAAATCATAGGGCTTGGGACTTCCCTGGTGGTGCAGTGGTTAAGAATCCGCCTGCCAATGCAGGAGACACGGGTTCGAGCCCTGGTCCGGGAAGATCCCACATGCCGCGGAGCAACTAAGCCCATGCGCCACAACTACTGAGCCCACGTGCTGCAACTACTGAAGCCTGTGCACCTAGAGCCCCTGCTCTGCAACAAGACAAGCCACTGCAACGAGAAGCCCGCGCACCACAACGAAGAGTAGCCCCTACTCACCGCAACTAGAGAAAGCCCGCGTGCAACAACGAAGACACAACGCAGCCAAAAATTAAAAAAAAAAATCCAGAATCGAAAGAAAAGGATCTCAGTGTTCAACACAAGGCCCCAAACAAGGGAAGGGATAGCCCCAGGGTTACTCCGCAAAGGAGAGGCCAGTGGTGGGGGGACTCAAAGCTCGTGAAGAGACATTCCAAGCATCGGGGCTGGAAGGCCCTTCGTGGGTGGTTGAGATGGACCTTATTCCCATTGAACAGATGAGCAAATCAAGGCTGCCCAGCAGATGCGGGGCAAGAGAGCAATGCAAGCCTCATCCAGAGGAAGGGAGCTGTCTTCCCTCTCCCCTCTTGGTGAAACCCAATGGTTATTTCAGTGGGGCCTGCCTTCAAATCCTGGTTGTGCCAATGTCCTCACTTTGTGGCCTTGGACTAGGCCCTGGACTGCTCCGAGCCTTAGTTTCCTTCTCTGTTAGATATGGAAACTCAGGGCTGATTTCAACTGTACCAGTTGTAAAAATATTGAGATACCTCCAGATTTGGTTGGTAAAAATCCGCTCCCCCAAGACCCTGGTTGCCTCCTAACCTATGGCATGTCTGGGTCCTCCCAGACATCCCCAGGTTCTACTAACTAAAAGGGAAACACCAGGTCAGTGGAGGGCACCGGGACATTGCTCTAGTAACGGGCCCGAATTGTTACTGCTGCATAGTCTGGCCTATACTGACTAATGCTCAAATATTTTGATTATGCTTCCTGGGGTTACTGGTGACAGCTTGTAGGATTATTGTAAGGATCTAGTGAGTTAACATCTCTATGGAATGACCAGCAAACCTATTAGTAATAATAATAATAATAACAACAACATGCCCATCATTCTTCTTTGGCTTAGCTGAGTAGCCTCCAGCTTGTCCTACATGCCCCTCAGGACTCAGTTTCCCCATCTCCACATTCCCTAAGCCCTTTCCCCCACTCCCAGTGGCCAGGATGACAGGTGGGCCCGATATCTCCCCAGCCTATTTGCTCTCCCTCTTCCAGGGCTGCCACCCTAGCCAGTGCCCTTGAATAAAAGGGCAGGGCACCTGGGTTCTGCTTCCTCCTCCCTGGCCTGGATCATGCTCTGGCTCCTCTCTCCTCTGGCGCTCCTGGGAGCGCTGGCAGCCTCAGAAGGTAGACGCATTGTGTGTGGTCCCTCAGAGAGGGAGAGGGTGGGCTCCAAGGCCACATGGGTGGTGGGAGTCTGAGTGCCTGCTTCTTGTGTCTTGGCTTTTTGTCCAACGGAAGCAGCTGGAGGGAGTGTTTGAGAGCATAGTTCTGGAGCCAGGCTGCCTGGGTTCAAATCCTGGCTCTGCCATTTCTTAGCTGTGTGACCTTGAGCAAGCCACTTAATCTCTCTGTGCCTCAGTTTCCCCATCTGTGAAATGAGGGTGATAATGACTTTGCCTCAGGGGGCTCTTGGGGGCATTCACTGAATTAATATGTTTGAAGAGATAGAAAAGTGTTAAATTCATTAACTTGAGATGTCTGGGTTTTGGGGGGGTTTTAATAAATTTATTTATTTTTGGCCGCATTGGGTCTTCATTGCTGAGCGCGGGCTTTCTCTAGTTGCGGAGCACGGGCTCTAGGCGCGTGGGCTTCAGTAGTTGTGGTACGTGGGCTCAGTACTTGTGGCTTGCAGGCTCTAGAGGGCGGTTCAGTAGTTGTGGAGCACTGGCTTAGTTGCTTCGCAGCATGTGGGATCTTCCCGGACCAGGGCTCGAACCCGTGTCTCCTGCATTGGCAGGCGGATTCTTAAGCACTGCACCACCAGGGAAGTCCCTGGGTTTTCTTTAATTAGCAGTAGTCTTTTGATGTTCGACTACCTGTGGGGTTTTTTGTTTGTCTTTGCAGAAACTCCTATATACCCTGACTCCTCCCCTACCTTTCTGGAGCAGTCCCTCAGAACTATCTGAGAGGGTGTATCCCAGGCTTAAGTCCTCAGGAATGCCCGAAATAAAACATAATCCTCAACTTAAAAAAATTTTTCTTTTGTTTGAGGAGCTTTTTAAGAGCTTAGAACAGTATCAGGTCATAAGTGGCCCTGCCTGAAGGTGAGTTATTATTCATAACTTATTATTATTCCTTTACCTCGTCTGCCTATCTCCCCCCTGGTTCTAATTCTACCCGCTTTGGCTGGGAATTAAGTGGTCAAAACCTAGCCAGGACCTTGCTGCGTGAGACTCTAAGTACCACCACCACCACCACCCCACCCCGGGCTTCACTTTCTTCATTTGTAAGAGGAAGGTATGAGCCAAGGTCAGAACTTTTCAGACTGTGTGTCTTAGAGCCTTGAGGTTTCTTGGAAGAGCCTCAGGGGCCTCTTGGGGGTTAAGATGAAGACTCACTAGACATTGTCCTCAGCCCAGCTGATAAAGAGAAATGATGAAGGGAAATGACACTCGTATCTGTTCACTTCTGTACTTGGAGGGGGGAAACGTTGCGGAAAAAGAGTTCCACGGTGTGAACTGATAGATTACACGGAGACTATCCTCAGCCCCAGCTTGGAGGTGCTGATTCCAGCTCCCAAAGTTTGCCCACACTGTTTCGCCCACCTGGAATGCCATTTACTCACCACCAGGAAACTGTTCCTTCATCTTCTCCCAACAGTCCTCCCACCCCCAGCTCTTAGTTCTATTCTTTATTTTTATTATTATCCTTTTTTGGCCGTGCCAAGCAGCTTGCGGGATCTTAGTTCCCCAACCAGGGATTGAACCCAGGCCCTTGGCAGTGAATGGGCCGAATCCTAACCACTGGACCACCAGGGAATTCCCCTTTAGTTCTGTTCTTGAATTGTGCGTGAGAGTGTGTGTGTTTGTTCCCCTTTTCTCCTTCTCAAATCACAAGTTCTGATCACCCCTCTCTCTCTCCACAGGGACCTCCAAGAAGTGTCCAGTCTGCTCTCTGCCAGGAAACTGCACGGAGATAACCTGTCCTCCAGCCCGGAACTCCTGCTTGTTTAGCCAGTTGCAGCTGGGTGGGGGATCGGCCAGGGGGTGGGCAGGGAGGATGGGCAAAGTACCCAAAGTGGGTGGGCAGGGGTCAGAGGGGAGAGGTCTGGACCTTCCACCCTGGGACTGAAGGTTCCAAACTTCGCCTGGTAGCTCAGCTCACTGCCGCGGGGGGGTTGGGGGATGGGTGCTCTCAACACCAGCTGAGGCCCCAGATTGACCTACCTCTGGGCATTGCTGCAGAGGGGCAGAGGTCTGGGAGGGCTTGGGGGGTGGTGTCTAACTTCCCCTCCTCAACTTCTGTCGCTAGCAAATGGGACTCACGTCAAGAATGGGTCCTGCATGGCCCCTGGGGAATGCCGAAGAGATGTCTACTCCCTGACCTACGGCTCGAGTCTCTGGATCAGCACAGCCTGTTGTGAAAACAGCTGTAGCAGGCTTACCCGACAAGGTTGGTCAGCGGGACCTGGGGGTCACACACCCGGGTGGGGTGTCATGGGAACTTGGCCTTGGTTTCCGGCTCTGCCTGGCTGCCTGGGACAGGAAGAACCTCAGTTTTCTCATCTGGAAAATGGGTGTGAAATAACTTTGGCAAGGGGTGCATCCAGCACAGGGCTGGCATATAGTAGGCACTCTATAAATTGTAGCTGTGCTTATCCAGTTATTGGCAGTGGGGCTGGAGAGAAGCCCCAGACTCTTGTTTGTCCTTAGGAGAGGGGCTTCCCCAAAGGATAGTCAAGCAGAACAGAAATGTCATGGGTGGTGATGGGCTCTGGTCTAGGGTAAGGGGAGGTGCTCATTTTTAGGTGCTGACTTTGCACTTGTTCAACCTTGACAATGAGCATCTCCTTGCTGGCTCACTGCAGACCTGTCTCTGAGTGGTGATAAAGATCACTTTTGGTTGCCTGGTTATTTTTTCCAGAGAAGGAATTTTGTATTTGGCAGGTATAGCGGTGGGGAGACTTGAGACAGCTCCACATTCAGGGCTACTAGCCATCCTTCCAGACACCTGGGGTTTCCCTCCTCCTAAACTGTGCACATCAGCCAAATAAAATAGCCAAGTCCAAGCTGAGAGGTGGGCATGCTATTCAGCATATAAAATGCCAATTATGAGTATAACTGCATCAAACAAAACTCCTATGTGTAAAGAAAGGTTGAAAGGACTACCTCGGAATACTCTTTTATTATTATTAATTTTTTTAAATTTTAAAATAAATGTATACATATATCCATTCTTTTCCAGATTCTTCTACTGATCATTTTCATTTTATTTTTTGTTCTGTTTTACAATTTTTTTAGTATGAAAAATTCTTAGCATGATGTTTTTTTCTTAATATTTAAAAATTTATTAAAAAAACAAAACATAATGGTACAAAAAGGTTGAAAGTAAAAAAGTTGGAAAAGATATACTGTGCAAATATAAACCAAAAGGAAATTATATAATAACAGATATAGTAGGCTTGAAAGCAAAAACGTTACTAGAAATAAACAAGGGCACTTCATATCAACAAGACCAATTTACCAGGAAGTTTTAAATTTGTATTAAATTTTTATTTTATACTGGAGTATAGTTGATTTACAGTGTTGTGTTAATTTCTGCTGTACAGCAAAGTGATTCAGTTATACATATACATATATCCATTCTTTTTCAGATTCTTCTACTGATCATTTTTTTTTTGGTTCTTTAAAAAAATTTTTTATTTTATTTTATTTTATTTATTTATTTTTGCCACACCACACGGCTTGTGGAATCTTAGTTCCCTGACCAGGGATTGAACCCAGGCCCTTGGCAGTGAGAGCGTGGAGTCCTAACCACTGGACCACCAGGGAATTCCCTAAAAATCTTTATTTTATATTGGACTATAGTTGATTTACAATATTGTGTTAGTTTCAGGTGTACTAGAGTAATTGTCTCTTGGTAGACGCTGATGGCAGTGCTGTCTGTAGAAATACAATGTGAGCCATATTAGGGAATGAAAGCCTTTCTAGTAGCCACATTCAAAAGCACAAAGAAACAGGTGAAATTAATTTAAGAGTCGACCTTATTTAAGGCACCATATCTAAACTATTACTTCAACATGGAGATAATCAATATAAAATTATTAATGAGATATTTTACTTTCTTTTCCCAAACTAAGCCTCTGAAATCTAGAGTGTGTTTACACTCACGACGCATCCCAAAGGGAACCAGCCACAGTTTAACTACTTAATAGCCATGTGTAGACAGCAGCCATGTATTAATCAGCACAGTTCTCTACTTTTCTATATGTGCCAATGTTTCAGTATAAACCCATGTTAAACTGATATGTGGCTTAGTTTTGACTCAGGAAAAACATGCTTAAATGGCTTCCTCTTAAATGTTTCAGATCTCTAAGAAAACTCTGAAAACTAATCAGGTGGTGGAGTACCACTCTTTTGTAGAACACCACAATATCTTAAAACCTAAAATAACAGGATCACCTTTTCGTCACATTTGGAATTTGGGGTCTTTGAGGGAGGGCTTCTGTCTGTGTGGTCAGTGCTGTGTATTGAAAACAGGGGCTGGCACACAGTAGGTGCTCAAGAAATGTTTGTGGGATGAATGAAAGAAGCCTTGGGATTCAGCCTGAAGGTTTGTGTCAGACAAATGAACAGCGTGGGGCCAGCTCCACCTTCGGTTCTGTTCACTCTGCTCCTCGGAATAAATCTTCAAGGGCCAGAAGGGTGTCTGAGACCAGGCTGGTCCCACTTTGGAGGAAAATGCTCTGGGTTTTTTTGTTTTTAATTTTTGGCTGCGTTGGGTCTTCATTGCTGCGCGTGGGCTTTCTCTAGTTGCGGTGAGCGGGGGCTACTCTTTGTTCCAGTGCGTGGGCTTCTCATTGTGGTGGCTTCCCTTGTTGCGGAGCATGGGCTGTAGGTGTGCGGGCTTCAGCAGTTGCGGCTTGTAGGCTCAGTAGCCGTGGCTTTCAGGCTCTAGAGTGCAGGCTCAGTCGTTGTGGCGCACGGGCTTAGTTGCTCCACGGCATGTGGGATATTCCTGGACCAGGGATCGAACCCATGTGCCCTGGGTTGGCAGGCGGATTCTGAACCACTGCACTACCAGGGAAGTCCTGCTCTGGGTTGTTGTGAGTGGAAACAGCAAGAACAGAGGGCTGGAGGGGGAAAGGAGGACTGAGAGGGGGTCTCTCTCAGCCCCATCCTACCCTCACCACAACCGCTCCCACCAGAAGCAAGACCCGAAGCTCAGCCCAACGGGGTGAAGTGTTTTTACTGTTCTTGGAATAAGTCGGCCCCATGTGACTCCCTTTCGGTCATGAACTGCACCGGGGACCAGACTGTGTGTTTCACTCTCATTGGAACATGGCGTGGAGGTAAGGGTTCTCTTCAGGAGGTCAGTTGCATGGCTGGCCTCCCTCCCACCTGCACAAATCAGTGTTGAGGTTTATTTGCATGTATATTCTGGTTATCTATCGCTACTTAACAAATCACTCTCACCCGTAGTGGCTTAAAACAGCAACAATCATTTTACTAACTCTTACAGTTTCTCTAGGCTGGGAATTCAGGAAAAGTTCAGCTGGACAGTTCTGGGTCTCTCATATAGTTACAGTCAGAGGGTTGCTGGAGCTAGAACTGCAGGGCTGAGGGCAACTAGGGGCTTGATGAGCATCTCATACATGTAGAATCCAGGCTTTTCCATGTGTTCTCTCCACATTGGTTAGATTGGGCTTCCTCACAGCATGGCTGCCTTGGGGTTTTGTTTTTTTTTTTTGTATGGTGGCGGAGACTCCAATACACTGAATAATGCAGAAACAAGGCAGCAACTTGGGCTAGTTGGCCCCCTTCTCTCTCCATGTAATCTCCAAGCTTCTCTGTGTGATTTCTCCTCGTTGGTCAAATTGGGCTTCCTCACATCATGGCTGCCACCATCTTTACATGGCAGCTGAAGAATTCAAGAGCAAGTATTCCAACAAACAAGGTGGCAGCTGCATGGTCTTTAATGACTTAGCCTTGGAAATCACACCTTGTCACTTCTGTCATGCTTTATTGGTTGAAATGGTCACAAAAGTCCATCTGATTTCATGGAGAGGAGGTATAGACCCTCACCTCTTGGTCTTAAAGAATTTGCATATGTATTTTTAAATCATCACTATTTCTTGCAGATCATTGGAGCAGAGGCTTTTTGAACAAAAGGCTTAGAATAGAACCAAACTGATCAGAGAATAGACTAACTATGAAGGCAGCAAAGTGAAAGAGAGAAGTGGCCTGGGCTTCTGTTCCTGGCGGTCTAGCCTGGCAGACTAGATTCTCGGAAGGGTTTTCCTTCTGCAAACAGTGGCATGCTGGAAAGGTGGAGGTGGGAGGAGCAAAAATGGGGGGAGTGGCCCACTCCAGTGGAGAGAGGTATTTTATCACCATCAGTGTTTAGAAATGAGGGAATATGGTGATAATAAAAAGCAGATTGACTTTCAGTTCATTTTATTGCTGTTTTTAACTGCTCTGCAGACAATACACCCTCTTATAGCCTACTTCCAGGATGGATTGCTCCCACCACCATCCCCCTTGGTACCGTTTACAGATGAACTAGATGCTGTCAAAAAAGTTTTTCCATGATTTTGGGGGCTTATGGAAAGTTAGGGAAATTTCCAAGGGTCCCCAAATAAAACTAAAATGTGAGCAGAAATCAGAAGGAGATCAGTGAGTGAAAATGAAAGGCGCAGTGGCCCTGAGAGTGAATGCTGGTAACAGCCTGGTTTAAGTGACTAGGTCTTGGGTCCACAGCATGGTTGGGCAGCTGACTCTTTAATCCCCACATAAGCCAGGGACCATGGAAGGAGGCTGAAATGATCCCAAGTTGGTAGCACCTCTGGCTCTCAGTATAAGCAAAGGCAAATTGTCTCCAGGGAAAAGCCCCCAGGACTCCCACAGATTGACATCAACCAAATGTGAACTCACAATCCAGAGCCCATGAAATGCACAAGGAAACAAGCCACCATGAGTGATAGCAGAAGAAACAAACAGCAGATAGAGGTCCACAGGGAACTCAGCTATTATAATTAGCAGCTACAGAACACAGCACAGCTATATGTGACATACATGAAGGAATAAAGTTAGAACCCTCCAAATGAGCAGGCAACAAGCGGTTGTAAGAAATGACCAGATAGATTTGAAAATGAATCATAAAGAACAATCAAGTGAGCTGGGAACTTTCAGACAGAGAAAGACAGACATCAAGTTGGGAAGGCTCAAGCTCTGAGTCTCCCCCTCAAGCTTCCCCCTGTTTCTGCAGGGGGCCCCCAAATCCTGAAGGGCTGTGCTACACCAGAGGTCTGCCACCTGCAAGCAAACACCACCCTGGGCCCGGAAGCGTCTGGATTTCATCTCATCACCAAGCCTGAATGCAACTACGTGTCTCCTACCACCCACCCAGGTGCTTTGAACCCTGACTTCCTGACACCCTACCCTTTCTGCCCTCTCTGGATCCCAAATGCCCTTCCCGATCCTATGTGTTCCCAGGGTATCCCCTCCCCCTACCATCATGCTCCCAGGGAGTGCAATTACCCATAGGCGTGTGCACGCGCGCACACACACGTACAGACTCATACCACCTGACACCTGGAAGCAGAAAATCCCATTGGCATATATCCACACCTCCACAGACATCTACATTTACATCCCAGCACCCAAAACACACCTACAGAAGAGCATGTACTTCAAAACACGAACATCCTGTTGTGTAAGTGAGATTAGACATCTAAACTCGATTTAGATAAGAAATCTAGCGGTCTTCCCCTTTTCTTCACTTCCTTGCTTGTGAAAGAAGCCAGATTTGCCAATAGTCTTCTTTCGGCTTAACAAAGAACATTGACAATAATTTTTGTCTTCCAGAAAAGAGAGATGTTAATTGAGATAGTATTTACCAGGGCAACAGCTTTTTTTTTTTTTTTTTTTTTTTTTTTTGCGGTACGCGGGCCTCTCACTGCTGTGGCCTCTCCCGTTGCGGAGCACAGGCTCCGGACGCGCAGACTCAGCGGCCATGGCTCACGGGCCCAGCCGGCTCACGGGCCCAGCCGCTCTGCGGCACGTGGGATCCTCCCAGACCGGGGCACGAACCTGTGTCCCCTAGCATCGGCAGGCGGACTCTCAACCACTGCGCCACCAGGGAAGCGCCCGCAACAGCTTTTTAAGTGAGACAACTGACCAGAATTACAGACATTTCAGACCAACAGAGAAAAATTTCAAACCTGGACAGAGCAGTATCCCGTCAGCTCCAGGGATGTAGAAGATGCTCTTCTTAGAAACCCGCACAGCAAGGACAGTTCTGTGATGAAGGGGATCTGTTTGCTGAAGCTGCAGGCAAAGCAGGAACATTCTCACCTTCACTTTCTCGGATTACCAGCTGCTAGGCGGTTTACTTTTCAAAACTGAGCAGAGGATTAAATGAATGATCATGATGAAGAAAAAAAAAGGAAAACTTGGGAGCTAAAATTTACAACGTGGAAAGGGAAAAAGGGCAAAATAGGATTACTAAGCACTGGAAGATGGGACTTGGAATTTTTGTGTGTACAGTCCCTGCAGGTATATAACATATCTGTGCAGGGACACATCAGTTGTCAGATCCAGACACGTGGACAGGGAAAGAGACAGGTACAAACACACAAACATACAAAAGTATAAAATATACACAGACATACTGAAACCCTTTACTAACATCCATATCTGTGTGCCAACATATATATCCAAGCACTCCAAACCTTGCTGGAAACACGGGCCCCCCCCAAACAGCCTCCTACATACACACGTAAACACAGACATGCACATAGATACCTATACACACAGGGGCCCATGGAAGCGGACACGCAAACATCCCCAGCCCTCCTCAGGCAATTCCAGAACACACAGAGTGCAACGTATGCACACACAACCACGTGACCACATGTGCACACAGAGAAACAGACCTGCATGATCCTACACATAAACTACATCATCGCAGTAGTGCATCCACGCAGCAGAGTCACAGGCATATAGCTGTGTGCCCAGAAATGTACACACACACATACACACACACACACACACACACACACACGTTGTCCTCCAGCCAGTTCATCTTCCTCTCTCCCCAGGTCCCCATGTACCGGCAACCCATACCAAGGCTAAGGTCACCATCTGTTTCACCTGCTCAGACCTCCACCACTGCACCTCTCTCCCCTGCACGGAAGATAGGAACCACTGCCTTCAGACAGCAGGCATCACAGGTGGGTGCCCCTGTGGACAGGATTGGGCAGGAGGGGAAGCAATGGGACCCGAGACACCCAAGACCTCTCCTGGCCCTCCTGTGTTTGCTGCCTTGACTCCAATCATGGTAGCCCTTTCCTGGCCATGGAGGACAGAAGCTGGTTGCAGTGGAGGATGTGAGCTTCAAATCCGATGTCACGTTTGTCATAGTTATTCCTGAGTAACCAAGCAGCTCAAGATGTAGAGGCTTAACCAGTCAGAAAGGATAAATAGTGTATAATTCCATTTACAGGAAGTAGCTACAGTAGCCAAAATCATGGAAAAGGAAAGCAGAATGGTGGTAGTTTCAGTTTTGCATAATGAAAAATTTCTGGAGATCTATCATACCACAATGTGAATATCGTTAACAGTACTGAACTGTACACTTAAAAGTGGTTAAGAAAGTAAATGTTATATTATGTGTTTTTTACTACAATGATAAAAAAAAAAAACTTCATGGCTTAAAACAAGGATGATTTTGGGAATTCCCTGGCAGTCCAGGGGTTAGGACTCGGCGCTTTCACTGCCATGACCTGGGTTCAATCCCTGGGTGGGGAACTACGAGCCCACAAGACACACGGCAAGGCCAAAAAAACCAAAACCCAAACCAAAAACAATGATTTATTATTTCTCACCACCTAGTGGGTTGACCAGGCTCAGCTGGGCTATTCTGCTCCAGAGGTGAAGGCTGAGGTCCAAGGGGTGTGGCTGCACTCAGCTGGGAACTCAACTGAGGCTGCAATGTTCAATACAGCCTCTCACCTTCCGAGGCCTCTCTCCATGTGGTCTCTCATAGTCTGTAGCCTAGTTGAGCTTCCTTACAGTATGGTGGCTGGCTTCTGAGCAGGGAAAAGTGGAAACCACTGGCTTCTTAAGAGATAAGCCCAGAACTGGCACACCGTCACTTCTGCCACAGTCTATTGATCAGAGCAAGTCACAAGGCCAGTTCAGATTTAAGAGGTGAAGAAATTGATTCCACCTCTTGATGGGGGAGTGGTAAAGTCATGTTGCAAAAAAGCATGTGGGATGGGAGAAACAGTTGCAGCCATCTCGGCATCTACTGCAACATTCTGGGCAGGGAGCCCCCAAAGTTCCCTGTCGATCTGCATCATAAAGGGAAAAACTGGACTCTTCTGTAAATGGGAAGAGGAATTAAATTAGAAACCAGCTCTTCTCTGGGATGAATTCCAAGATGCACATGAATAGCTGAAATAGGAATTCCAGCAATATAATTAGGAATAGTAAGGATAATGTACCAGACCAAGTGCTGGGCGTTTCTGGGGTCCTAGAGAAGTTTCTGGCTAAGCCTACGTGAAACTCAGGGACAGGTTGGGGAGACATTGCAGGTACAGAGTCACCTTGTTCATTGAAACCCTAAGGGGAGAAGGCAGGGGTCTATGCATCTTTTTTCTTTTTTAAACATCTTTATTGGAGTGTAATTGCTTTACAATGTTGTGTTAGTTGCTGCTGTATAACAAAGTGAATCAGCTATATGTATACATACATCCCCATATCCCCTCCCTCTTGAGCCTCCCTCCCACCTTCCCTATCCCACCCCTCTAGTTGGTCACAAAGCACCGAGCTGATCTCCCTGTGCTATGCAGCTGCTTCCCACTAGCTAACTATATTACATTTGGAAGTGTACATATGTCAATGCTACTCTCTCACTTCGTCTCTGTCTTCCCCCCCACCGTGTCCTCAAGAGGATTATATGTCTTGAGGCTCAATGACATCAAGTCCATGAGGGGGAATCTCAGACAGAGTGCATGCCAACAATGGCACCCAGAGGGATTTGGGGGGCTCAGTTGGGTGGTGGCTGGTAATTGCTTCTCCTCATGAGCCTGCCCTCCATATCTTTCCAGTCTTAGGTGCAAATAACTCTGTTTCCTGGAGAAACGGCTCCTGTGTGGCCCCCAAGGACTGCACATTTGACAACTCCATCTTTTCCTTGACCTACAGTATTGGTTTTGGCTTCTGGATCAACACCACCTGTTGCCAAGGCAACTGCCAAGAGCCCACTCCTCTCGGTACGCTGCCACCAGAAAGCAGTCAGATGGGTGGCCAAGGAGGTGGTGGGGTGACTTTGGAGGAGAGTTTGTCCTGCGTTGAAGAGGGCGTGCACTCAACACCCATTCTCCAGCCAGGCTATCCTAAGGCACCCTGACCCCAGTTCAGTGGGAAAGCCCATTAATGTCATTCCCTTGTAGTACAGCCTATGAGCGCACGAAGGGCCCTGGGAGGTCCTGAGAGTCCTCCCGGCTGACTGTCACTCTCCCCTACATAGCCACCCTGCCGGCCTCAGGCACCTTGAGCAAGTTCTTGTGTCCTACATGTCCTGGGGGTCACTCAGGGCCCTGCAACCACTTATTCTACATGCAGTGTCCCAGTGGGGAGACAGAGTGTGTCCAGATGAACCTGGTGTCTGAAGAAGGTAAGGTGTGTGTATGTGTGTGTGCACGTGTGCACAAGTGAGCCTGGGTGCACTGGTTTTGGATACAGGCATGCCTGGGTTTGGGGGTCCATCTCCATCATTGACTCTGTGTGACCCAAGCCACGTCATCTCTTTGAGCCTCAGTTTCCCCCTATGATAAATGGGGATGCTGGAAGAACACCTCACAGGGTTTTGTGAGTATGAAATTAGTTCATGAGAGAGGTGATGGAGTGGAGGGCATAAAGCAGGACTCTGGGGCCAGGCTGCCTGGGTTCAAATCCTAGCTCTTATGAGCTGGGTGACCTCGAGCAGGGGACTTTCTTTCTCTGTACCTCAATTTCCCCATCTGAGAAAGGGGATAATTATAGTCTCTTATCCACAAGACTGCTGTGAAAATTAAATAAGATAATCCATGAAGCTTCTAGGTGAGTGCTGTCCAAAAGAAATACAATGTTCACATGTGTAAATTAAAAATTTCCACTAGCCTTATGTAAAAGGTAACAGGTGAAATTAATTTAATAATATATTTTATTTAACCCAATATACCCAACAGTTATCATTTCAACATGCAAACGATATAAGACCTCATAAATGAGATATCTTACGTTCATTTTTTCCTACTAAGTCTTTGAAATCTGGTGTGGCTTTTATACTCACAGCCCATTCTAGTTCAAACCAGCCACATGGCAAGTGCTCAAGAGCCACATACAGCTACTGGCTACTGTATTGAACAGCTTAATTCTTGGACATAGTTAGGACTGTGTATGGCATTTCAGCAAATCTAAGATGTTACCGATGGGAAGACAGGAAGACAGCTCTATTCAGGAATGTTAAAATGTGTGTGTGTGTTGGGGGATGTGAATGTGAGTCTTGGAATTGATGACTTTCAGTGTTAGTGGTCATCATTGCTATTTGTGTATAAGGCTTATGTGGACTGGACAGACCTTCAATCAATCACCGTCCAGGGAACGGATGTGCTGGGGAACTTGTGTTTGTGCGCACAATGGGTGTGTGTGTGTGTGTTTCTGGGGGAGGGGTGATGTGACAGTGGGCAGGGAGGCTGGGCATGTTGGTGTGGATTGTGTTCTGGTCTCTGGGGGAGCTGTTTGTGATTGAGATGTGTGTGTGCATGCATATGTGTGTGTGTACATGTGTGGGTAGGTGTGCATGATAGTGGGTGTGGGACCAAGACTCACAAACATGGCTCTTTGAGGAAGGATACTCCAGCATACTCCAGGTCAAGATGAGACAAATACAGACAGTGCTGTGAGGCTTACATTTCTTTTTAACTTTTGTGTTATGGAAAAATTCAAAGATAAATAAAAGAGCGAACAGTTTAATAAGCCCCATGTACCCTTCACCCAATTCCGAGAATTATCCACTCATGGCCGATCGTGTTTCATCTCCACCTTGGCCCCATATTATTTTGAATACACACAGGTATCATATCACTTGACAATAAGTATTTCCACATATGGCTAAAACTTAAGGACCTGAAAATAACCAAGAGTTGTGGTGAGGTGTTTTTCTGTTGGTAAAATAACACTATTTCACTTTAGCATTTCCCATCAAGTCCTCAACAAACTGGTTACATTGGTATATTTACATTTATATATAAATACATCACATCCTATCATATTATATCGTATATGGATGGTTCCGAGGACACACAGGAAATAGTTGGGAAAGGAGGTTCCCTCCGAGGTTGGCTGGCTCCCATGTTCCCTTTCCCATGTGTCGAAGTCTTTTAGGAAGGCGACCCCGCGGGGCTGGAGGGAGTTTCAGGGCAATCTGCTCGATTGGAGGAACCCCCGGAATCTGGGGACAGCGACGCAGGGCTGGTGCCAGTGGTGGCGTGCGTATGCCAGGAGCGCGCGTGCAGGGGGACACCTCCCAGCACGCATCCTCACGTCCCCGTCCTCACCCGCGTCTCCGCAGGCGGCCGGAACCTGAGCGTGCGCGGCTGCGGCACCCGCGACCTGTGCCAGATCCAGGGGCTCCCGACGCTCCCCGGCCACCGGCTGGCCCACTCGCCGGTCTGCAGCACTACCCAACGCGCCGTCCTGGACTCCGAGTGCCACTCGGGCACAGCTCCTGGTCCCCGCCTTGCCCTGTCTGTGCTGATGGTGGCCCTGGGCACCGCGGCCCGCTCCTGAGCCATCCGACCCGGACCCCCCGACCCCCTCCCCGGAGCCCGCCTGCTTGTCCCGCTAGATGGCGCCCTGGCTCCCCTCTGCTAGGGCATCTCTAGGGGGGCCTGGAAGCTCCTGGTGAAAGTCAAAAACCAGGGGTGGGCCTCCTCCCTCAGGCTAAGAGGTTCCCCAAGGCTAGTCCTCTTTCTTCACGCCAGGACCCCAAAGGCTGTACCTCCTCCCTCAGGCGATGCTGTTTTTCTTCCTCAGATAAGAGAAGCCACCATGGTTACACATTCTCCTTCAGATTGGGGGCCCCAAAGACTAAGCATCCTTCCTCAAACTAGGGGGTCCCCATCACCAGGCTACTCCCTCAGACTAAGGCTGTATCTCTTCTCAGGAACATTGGGCAACAACTCCTCTTTCTCTCTCCCTCTTCAGGGTCTAGCAAAGTCCTGGGCAGTCAACCTGGGGCTTGAGGACCAAATACCGCCTCCCCCACCAGGCTTTTAGAGCAGCGCATTCCACCCCCGCATGGGCCCTCTTCTGTCTGGCTCAGTCTCCCAGCTGCAACCAAATCTGAATGAAACGCCTTGCACAATGCCGAGAAGCTTCTTGAGTTTCCTTTTTCTGACATTGCAGCCTCAAGTGGGGCCTGGATGTGGTCTACTCTCACCTCTGGGGCTTCTGGGACCTGAGGGCACCTGCAGAGGGCAATGTCTGGGAGCCAGAGTGGACATAAGATCAAATGCTCAGTCTGGAATGAGCGTCATTTTAGAGCAAGTACTGGATCCAAAGGACTGAGCAGAGAGGTAAAATCCAGGAACCGGACTTCCCTGGTGGTGCAGTGTTTGCGAGTCCGCCTGCCGATGCAGGGGACGCGGGTTCATGCCCCGGTCCGGGAGGATCCCACATGCCGCGGAACGGTTAGGCACGTGAGCCATGGCCGCTGAGTCTGCGCATCCGGAGCCTGTGCTCCGCAACGGGAGAGGCCACAACAGTGAGAGGCCCGCGTACCGCAAAAAAAAAAAAAAAAAAAAAAAATCGAGGAACCCACAGGAGGCAGAATGCCAGGAACATTTGCCTGCAGCTGAAAGAGTAATAGAAAGTCCAAGGAGGAGAACTGAAGCAATTCACTCAGCATTCATTTAACAAGCATGTATCGATCACAATGCTATGCATCAAGCATAATTCTAGACACCAGGGATATAGAGTAAACAAAATCCCCTGCTTTCAGGAAGGTTATGTTTTCGTGGGGGAGATCATAAACCTCTCATATGATATTCCAGATAGTAATGAGTACTCTGGAGAAAACAGTGCAGGGAAGAGAAGTGGGGATACTTCCAAAGGGGTGCACTTTTATGCAGGGTGGGTTAAGAGTGACATCTGAGTAAAGACCTGAGGGGCTGAGGGAGAGGGCAGTGCAGATGTCTGAGGAGTGAGTGGGGGGCATGCCAGGTGGAGGGAATGGCAAACACAAAGGCTTTGGGGTAGGAGCAGTAAGGAATACCTCATATTATACAGCATGACAGAAAGAATGGAGATGGACATACCCATGGGTCATTAATTCAGCCGTTCCAAGGAGTCATCGAGAACGTACTTTGCTGTCCTGCTGTCCTCAGCATGTTGGTGTTTGCACGATGACGGCCAGAGCTCCAGCATCAAGCCCTCTTACAACCATATCCAAAGCTGGAAGAGGTGGCTTTCCATATTTGTCTTGTCAGAAACCCCATCACCTAGCAGACATCTCTTACGTCCCACTGGCCAACCCCTGGCACGGTGATAGATTATTCTGAATGACCTTGCCTAATCAAGAGTCAGTCCCTGGGGTGAGCGTCCCCAGAGAGAGAGAGAGAGAGAGAGAGAGAGAGAGAGAGGGAGAGAAGCCATACTGCCTGTTATGACCTAGTCTATGAAGACAGGCAGGATCACTTCTGCCGTATTCTCTTCATCCAGGCTCAAGGAAAGGGGAGCTGGACTCCACTCTTGATGGGGAGTGAGGGGTGACAAGGCTCTAAAAGAGCATGTAGGATCAGAAATACTTTTGGAAAAATACAATCTGCCATAGGGAGTATTCCACTGATTAGCAACTGCAGGTAGCAGGTCCCACCCCTCACGCCAGGCAAACCAAAGGGAGGAGGTGGTGTTAGCACACCTAAGAGCCCCTTGCTGCTGTACTGCAGGGCAACTTGTGCTGGAACCATGGGTGGGGGGCTGTGTGGCAAGGTCTGGGGCCACAGAGGAGGCACCACACACAGGCACAGTTCCATAGATAATGCTACAGGCAAGGGCGGGGGAGGCTCTTTTTACCCTCTGACCTGGAGTGCTTCTTCTTTGCAGGAGTCAGGTGGCAAGGGATCCTGGGAAATGTAGTTTTCAAAATCCCCCAGCTCCAGCATTACATTGCAGAGAAGGGTAGATATGGAACTGAGGGACCATAGGTAAATAACAATGACATTAAACAGGCCCCTTCCTGCTCAGTTTCTTCATCTGTAAAATGGGAGTAGTAACTGTTCCTGAAAAGGCGAATGAATATAGAGTGCTTAGTAGTTAATAAGCATTCATTAGATGGCAGTTGTTAGAAGGCTACTTGTCTTAGTTGGCTCAGGTGGCCATAGCAAAATACCATAGACTGGAGAACTCATAGACTGGTGATCCAGTGGTTAGGACTCTGCACTCTCACTGCTGAGGGCCTGTGTTCAATCCCTGGTCAGGGAACTAAGATCCCATAAGCAACAAAGTGCAGCCAAAAAAAAGAAAAAAGAAAAAAAACCCCAAAACAAAAAACCATAGACTGGCTGGCTTAGCCAACAGAAATTTATTTTCTCACAGTTCTGGAAGCTGGGAGTCTGAGATCAGAGTGCCAACACGATTGGGTTCCGGTGAGGACCCTCTTCCTGGCTTAAAGGCAGCTGTTTTCTCATTGTGTCCTCACATGGCAGAGAGAGCAAGCTCTGGTCTCTCTTCCTCTTCTTATAAGGACACTAATCCCATCATGGGAGTCCCACCCTCATGGCCTCACTAAACCTAATTATCTCCCAGAGGACTTGCTTCCAAATATCATCATATTGGAGGGTTAGAGCTTCAATATATTAATTCTGAGGGGACACAAACACTTAGTCCCTAACATTACTTAAAGGAAAGAGGGAAGGAGGTAATATTTCTGATTAGCACTGTGTGGGTGTTAAACAGAATTAATCTTATTTAATGCCCTATGAGTTAGGCATTATAGACTCTCATTTTGCAAATGAGAGATGAGTCCTTGAGTCTCCATCTCAAGGTCAGCCATCAAGTAACTGGACTCATCTATGATTACTGATTCATGTGGGTTGAAGTGTCATCAGGCCTCGTTTGAAAGAATGGGGATGTCCTTGCAGGGCCTCTGAAATGTGGGCAGAAGCAACAGGAGTCCATTCTGGACAGAAGTTTTAAGAGCCTTAAGAGTGGTTTGCTGTATCCCTGCTCTCTCTACCTGGATGACCACAAGGCAGAGTCCATCAGGCTGACCACCATGGACATGTGATGTGAGTGAGAAATAAACTCTTGTTGTTGTAAGCCACCAAAGCGTTGTGGGGCTGTTTGTTACTGTAGCTTCACCTGGCCTATCCTGACTAGTACAAAGGTCACAAGGTAATTAAAGGCAGAGTTGGAGTAGAACCAAATATCTCACACTGTTGCCTTGGGTAGGGTAGTGGTTAAGATCTCCGGACCTGGGAGACCTGGGGTCCTGACCCGGGTTTGTAGTGCAGATTCACAGATTATCTGTTGGACAAGGCTCATAACCTCTCTAGGCTCTGTGTTCCCATTTGTAATTGGGAGATATTTAGAGTTTGACCTCCCATTATTGTAAGGCATGTAAAGCTTAAGGACTGGCACAGTCTAAGCTTTCCATAGATGGAAATACTCATCTCCTGTGGTTGCTAATCATCATGATAACTGTACTATGATTTATCTGCATTGTGAAGAAGACAAAACTGAGACTCAGGCAGGATAAAGGACTGCTAATGAGTGTCAGCAATGGGATTTGAACCCACATCTGTCTGACTCCAGAAGATAAAGTTTTTTCTACCTTAAACATTAAGGAAATGTCAACATAGACAAAAGTGGAGAAAATACCTTTGTGAAAATGTGTTAGGGAAACCTAACTCAAAACTGGAGCTGGGAAGCCACAAAGTGAGGGCTCTCATGCACGTCACGTGTTGCCGCTTGCATAGTCCGGCAGGAAGAAAGAAGATTTCCTCTCTTGGTTGGCAACAGCGAGCTTCAGGTGCCTGACAACAGCAAGCCGTCCTTGTCTGCAGTCAGTGAGAAGCCACCACCACCTCAAACTCTCATTTTCCTTCAATGAACTTTTGCTCAAAACAACCCCTCCCCAACTTCCTCTTTTCTTCTGTAAAAGAATACTTTCCTCCTTTGTTTTCTGAATTTGCATATGGTTCTCCATGGTTTGCTTGTTCTGAATTGCACTTCCTCGGCTATTCCTGAATAACCTCACTTTTTGCTTAAATAAAATTGCCCTTTGTCTGATTAAGGTTGACATTTCATGGTGTTGATGCCGAAAGCTCAGCTTCTCTGTACATGGCGCCAAATCGAATCTCCGAGACGGAGTTTTGGGTGAAGTAGAAAAGGATAGCTTTATTACATTGCCAGGCAAAGGGGGACACAGCAGCCTCCTGCCTCGAAAAACTATGGGTCCCCACTTGGAGAGGATAGTGAAAAGTTTTATAGTGATTGTTCAAAGAGAGAGTGATTGGGCTTCCCTGGTGGCGCAGTGGTTGAGAGTCCGCCTGCCGATGCAGGGGACACGGGTTCGTGCCCCAGTCCAGGAAGATCCCACATGCCCTGGAGCGGCTGGGCCCTGAGCCATGGCCGCTGAGCCTGCGCGTCCGGAGCCTGTGCTCCGCAACGGGAGAGGCCACAACAGTGAGAGGCTCGCGTACAAAAAAAAAAAAAAGAGAGCGTGATCAGCTCGTGGACATTCTTCTGGTGGGTTGGTGGTGAGGTAAGTGGGAGTCGGCATCATCAACCTCAGGTTCCAACTAGTGTGGTGTCTACGTGCTTGTGGGCAGCATACCATCATTAATTGCTAACTTCTCCCACCTGGAGGGGGTTTCAGTATCTGCAAAACAGCTCTAAGATGTTGTGTGTATCTGTTGTTGGGGAACCAGGACCTTGCCCCAAGGCTGCACTATTGTTTCTCTCGACTGTTTGTTTCTCCCTTTTCTCGCATCCCCTCCCTTCCCTAATGAACAGCTGCTTGAATCTGCCCGTTGGAACTCAGGGTCATGGAGGCTGAATGCAGGCTATTTCCTGTGATCAAAGAAATGCGGGACACAGAAAGACTTTGTGCCCAAGAGCCCCACAGGGCCCTGCTAGGTATAAGTGTCATAATTGGGATCCTAAGGAAACAAACTCCTGAGGAACTAACAACCCCCAGAACCATGTGCGGTACCCATTTAAGCCCCTTGTGCTCTCTGCTTCTGTGAATCATCTTCTTCCTTTTGGTTTGGTAAGTCTTCTCTTGGATCAGCGCTCCCTCCTTTTTTTTTTTTTTTTTTTTTTTTGCGGTACGCGGGCCTCTCACTTTTGTGGCCTCTCCCATTGTGGAGCACAGGCTCCGGACGCGCAGGCTCAGCGGCCATGGCTCACGGGCCCAGCCGCTCCGCGGCATGTGGGATCTTCCCGGACCGGGGCACGAACCCATGTCCCCTGCCTCGGCAGGCAGACTCTCAACCACTGCGCCACCAGGGAAGCCCACGCGCTCCCTCCTTTTGATTGAGCTCTCTAACTTTATTCAGGATCTTTTTTCTCGAAGCCATCGTCTTTTTGGTGAGTATTTATGTGTTTTCTGAACCTCTGATTTTGAAGTATGGGATCCCAATCCTCTAAATTATCTCAGGAGGGTCCTCCTTCTGGGATCCTGGCCAGCTTTATATTTAAAAACTATGGTCCCTCGTCATGCGCATTTTATAGCTTTTTTTTTTTTTTTTTTTTTTTTGGCTGTATGTGGGCCTCTCACTGTTGTGGCCTCTCCCGTTGCGGAGCACAGGCTCCGGACGCGCAGGCTCAGCGGCCATGGCTCACGGGCCCAGCCGCTCCGAGGCATGTGGGATCTTCCCGGACTGGGGCACGAACCCATGTCCCCTGCATCGGCAGGCGGACTCTCAACCACTGCGCCACCAGGGAAGCCCCGTCATGCGCATTTTAACTCTATGGATTAACCTAACCAGAGATAATTTAGAACTTCAATGACCACTACGGCGCATTTTTTGATCTCCCCAAACTTGTTTTTCTCAAAACTAAATTTGAAGACTGTGGATCTAAAATAAAACAAACGGAATGGGATGCCTATCTCTTTACAAAATACTATTCTAAATTGAGGTAAGTAAACAGTTGAAAGAAAATAAAAAGGCATCTTCACCCCCTTTACCCCCACTGCACTAACTTCCTTTTTGGCTACTGTACCTGCCCCATGTCCTTTGTACCCTCCACTTCCCCATTCTAATCCTCTCCCTGAGCTTCCCCTTTTCTCTGAACCTCCGGCTGTCACTTCCTCTCTTGACCTATAGGTTCTCCTAAGGTTGACGAGACTCCAAGAGATTTCCTGGTAAACTGCTACATGATTCCTTTAAACCGCTAAGGGAAAACTAAAATTAAAAATTAATAAGAAAACCTTGCCAAATTCTGGTAAACATTGGAGCTACACTATCCACTTTAAACCCCACTTAGAACCTGTAGATGCAATCCTTAAAAAAATCTGGCAGAAGCCAACAAAAGGTGAAAATTCTTACCAAGATCAGCTCTCCCAAATCTCCATCTGTAGTGGCCAGTTGAGATAGGAAAATAAAATTTCACGTTGTCCCTTTTTTCCAGGTCCAGACCCATTCGTGATCGATCCTTTCTCTCCTAGAGATAGCTACTGCCTCCTTGCTTGTCTTGTTCTGCATCTGAAGACCTTGGCTTGGCTTTCTACCTGCCTGGGACAAGCAGTTCTTGGTTCCTCCTTTTGGTTATCTTTAGGAGTGACTCTGGATCTCGGGAAGGTAATAACCTTTGCACCTTCTTTGAGGACACCTCTTGGGTCCATGGAGTTATTTAATACTTCCAGAAATATTTACTGTTTGTCCCAGCTAAAACCTGACAAGATATTTGAAAGGATTTAGTAACTTTATGATCAGAAATTTGGCCAATCTGGAAGCTAATATTCAGATTCTGATACGAATTTTCTTTTAAGCTAAAATATACCTGGGTGGTGGAGGAGAGCTTTAGCCATCTGAGAAGATAAACTTAACTTGTTCCAACTGTCCTTTTATAGCTAGTGTGCTTTGTATTATTGTACCTGATTCATGGCATAAATTTTAAAATGAAACTGTAAGGTCTCTGTTTGCATCTGTCTCTGTGCTTATGTGTGTCAATAAATGTGTTGTAGATGTGTGGGATTTTCTCCCTTTGGATGGTATCACAAAAATTAATGTGTAGGGACTTCCATGGTGGCACAGTGGTTAAGAATCCACCTGCCAATGCAGGGGACACAGGTTCGATCCCTGGTCCAGGAAGATCCCACATGCTGCGCAACAACTAAGCCTGTGTGCCACAGCTCTTGAGCCTGCAATCTAGAGCCCATGAGCTACAGCTACTGAGCCCGCGTGACACAACTACTGAAGCCCGCGCTCCTAGAGCCCGTGCTCTGCAACAAGAGAAGCCACCACAATGAGAAGCCCGCGCACCGCAATGAAGAGTAGCCCCCCATTCGCCGCAACTAGAGAAAGCCCACATGCAGCAACAAAGACCCAATGCAGCCAAAAATAAACATAAATAAATCAATAAAATTAATGTGTAAAAGAGTTCGATTTAACTGGCTTAAAGAAAATAAAGTGCTTGTATGAATTAAGTATTCATAAAATTTCAAGAAATATAGTAGAACTTCACCAAAATGCTTTTCAGGTTCATGTGATATGGGAAAATATTGTTCGGTTAAAATAATTTGATTAAAATTGACATGTCTTAGAGTTATAAACATGGAATGTAATGCAAACATACAACTTTTATTCTACCTGGGCTTATTAGTCAAATAAGTTCATATTGCAAAAATTTGTCAGCAAGAAAAGTAATTTGGTATGATGAAATTTTCATAAGTAATCTAAACATTGTTGTTAAAAATGAGTAAATTAAATAGATGTAAGTAGGATAAAAAGTCTTTAGGTGAATTTAAAAAATAGTTTCCCCAAATATTTTGTAAACTGGAACCTTAGTTTTGCTAAGTTCAGTTAAATAATGAGTTAAGTTGAATTTATTGAATATCCAAATCATCTCCAAATAGATAAAACACTGAAACATTTAATATATTTTTTAAAGATTTATTTATTATTTATTTAATTTATTTTGGGCTCCGTCAGGTCTTAGTTGCGGCACGCAGGATCTTTGTTGAGGCATGCGGGATCTTTTGTTGTGGCGTGCAGGCTTCTCTCTAGTTGTCGCGCTCAGGCTCCAGAGTGCGTGGGCTCTGTAGTTTGCGGCACAGGGTCTCTCTAGTTGAGGCGCGTGAGCTCAGTAGTTGTGGTGCACGGGCTTAGTTGCCCCGCAGCATGTGGGACCCTAGTTCCCTGACCAGGGATCAAACCCGCGTCCCCTGCCTTGTAAGGCGATTCTTTACCACTGTACCACCAGGGAAGTCTGTGAAACATTAAATATTGAACATAGGTTTATCCATTTGGGGCTTCCTTTAGACATTTGGGTTTATTAGTAAACATGTTTTATGCCACACTGAGAAAATTTTCTATGAGAAAGTTTGTTTCTAGAAATTATAAAAAGTATTTGTAAATTTGCCAAGCCACAGAATGCTGATTAGAAGAAACAGTTCATAATTGTTTACTCTTTTATTTTCACTAAAAATTAAGGTTTCTAAGGGTTAAGAATTCTAATTAATATATGCAATTAAAGCTACTGGAAATAATAAGAGAAATAACTCGGTATGCAAGAAAACTAGGATATGGGTTTTTTTTTTTTTTTTTTTTTTTTCTTTTTGCGGTATGCGGGCCTCTCACTGCTGTGGCCTCCCCCGTTGCGGAGCACAGGCTCCGGACGCGCAGGCCCAGCGGCCATGGCTCACGGGCCCAGCCGCTCCGCGGCATATGGGATCCTCCCAGACCGGGGCACGAACCCGTATCCCCTGCATCGGCAGGCGGACTCTCAACCACTGCTCCACCAGGGAGGCCCGGGTTTTTTTTTTTATTGTTGTTATTGTTTTAGAAAGGGTGTGAGGTATGGAGATGAATTTTTGTTGAGGAAGATGAAAGTGATTTTATCCTAAAGTAAAGCTGGTTATTTTGGAAAGGGAAAGAAACTGAAATGAACATAGATATTTGTAGAAGATTCATGGAAAAGGAATCTTGGGAAAGGAATTTTATGGTGTGATCAAGCTGGATAAGATTGAAAAAATTTGCTATAAAGGTTTTTTTTTTAAAATAAGCTTTAATATCAATAGTGTACTTATGAATAAAACTGGAACTTAACTTTCTTTCATCTGCTAAAATGACAAAGTTTGCTTCTACTATTGGTCTGCTTCTGAGAGGAGCTTGTAAAAGGTTTTTCCTTACTTTTTAAGCAATATGCCTAGAAAGGAAAGATTTTGTGTGTTTTTGTTAATTAATTAATTAATTAATTTGGCTGCATCAGGTCTTAGTTGTGGCACGTGGGATCTAGTTCCCTGACCAGGGATAAAACCCAGGCCCTTGCACTGGGAGCATAGTCTTAATCACTGGATCACCAGGGAAGTCCCTGTTTTTTCATATTTAAGGAAACCTTTTGTCTTTTTTTAAATATTTATTTTTATTTATTTATTTATTTGTCTGCACTGGGTCTTTTGTTTTTTTTAATTGTATTTTTTTGGCTGTGTTGGGTCTTTGTTGCTGCGCATGGGCTTTTCTCTAGTTATGGAGAGCAGGGGCTACTCTTTGTTGTGGTGTGCGGGCTTCTCATTGCGGTGGCTTCTCTTGTTGCAGAGCATGGGCTCTAAGCATGTGGGCTTCAATAGTTGTGGCACACAGGCTCAGTAGTTGTGGCTCGCGGGCTCTAGAGCGCAGGCTCAGTAGTTGTGGTGCACGGGCTTAGTTGCTCCGTGGCATGTGGGATCCACCCGGACCAGGGATCGAACTCATATCCCCTGCATTAGCAGTCTGATTCTTAACAACTGCACCACCAGGGGAGTGCACCGGGTGTTAATTGCGGCACATGGGATCTTTTAGTTGCCATGTGAACTCTTATTTGCAGCATGTGGGACCTTATTCCCTAACCAGGGATCGAACCTGGGCCGCCTGCATTGGGAGCACAGAGTCTTAGCCACTGAACCACCAGGGAGGTCTGAAACCTTTTGTCTTAAGTTATCTATGACTTATAGCAATTTGGTAAAGTATACCCTTGTAAACAAAAATGAAACATGTACTTTCTCTTCCTACCTGATCCCTCCAAAATTTGGAAATTCTTGCATATTATTTTCATTGCAATATAGTTACTTATTTACATAAGTTCAATAAAAATCTGTTCTCCTTGTAATAGGACAATTAGAAACACTGGCTCTATTACCAAGGTGTTGACTGGAATATTATATTCAAGAGAGATATGCATAGAGTCAAATATGACCAAACAGCTTTAAGGAACTGCCTTAACTTTGGCTTGACTTCCTGGACTCGAGGGGTTTTTAGCATTTAATCTGAGATTCCTTATAAAAAGTTCCAACAAAGTAGTCTTAAAAAGAGATTATATGGTCAATCACTGTTCTTGCTGCATTTATAATCAGGGCAAATTTAATGCAAATAAATTTAGTTTTACTGTGTATCTTTGATTAAAATGGCGGCAGTTGTAGAGAGAGAAATCTGTCTATATTTCAATCCTGCTAATAGTCTCTGAGATTTTGTTATGTAAACCGGACTGGATCCTGAATTCGTCTAGTATCCTCAAATATCTGGCTATGAATCTCCAAACTAATGTTTCAGTCAGTAAGAACAAAGACTGCCCTTGGGTCTCCTTGGAAGAGACTAACCATATCTTCCTCATTACCTGGATGGCAGCCAAACTTCAGGGACTTGAAACTTGGATATACATCTCACAGCTGAAAAAGGCTCTGCCTGGCATCCAATCCTGTACAAATGCCAGAGACCTCCATATCAAATTGACTAGGAAGAGATGTAGCTGACATTGAGGTAGACTGCTTCCTCCCAAGATGCCAGATAAAGACTTCTTACTTTAGCTAAATATAAAACACTTCCATTCTTCTTCCCTTTCTTTCCTTTACTCTGGCATTGGTCTGGAAAGATAATGCCATTATCCGTTTCTCTCAGGCCATTGTTAAGGGAGATAACTGGGAGATAGCTGGATTTGTCATCAAAAACTCTGATCTGTCCGTGATTCTAGAGACCGCCCTGGTCCATTTCCCTTTCTCTTGTTAAACCCAAACATGGGTAAATTTTTGTCCAGGCTCTGTGTAAAGAAATGGACATAAGGAAAGAATAACAAGAATAAAACTCCCTGTTTGGTCTAGAGACCATTAAAATTTTACTGGCCTCCGTGGCTGTCACCTCTCCAGTCCTGAGCCACAGATTCAGGCGTGAACAGCTTGGAGACATACATGTCTCTGGGGTTGCCTCCATAGGGAGAGCCTTTCTCCCTTGAGTTGGACTTAGTGCCAATAAACGTATGATCAGAAATCTCTCCCTAACATTAGGAAAACTGGCCAATTCCACAGCCAAAGCAATAGCAGCCCAACAACCATTACTTGACTTGTTAACTAAAATAGTTTTGGACAATCACATAGCCCTTGATTACCTACCTGCTGAAGAAAGAGGCATCTATGCAATAGCAAGTACCTTTTTCACATGGATAAATGTCTCTGGAGAAGTAGAAACTCAATTACACAAGATCAGGGAACAAGCGCATTGGTTACAACAAATTTCATCTAACTGTTCATGGTCCTTTAACTTGTTCAGTTGACTACCCTCAGGTCTGGGTTCATGGTTCAGGATGATTATACAAACTGGATTTGTCATACTACTTTAAATTCTGCTTTGCATAATTATTTTAAAACTTTACATCTCTTGCCTGTCAAACCTCTGCAGAAACAATGCACTAAATAGAATAATGTTGGCTCAGTGCTTTGCAGTGAATTCGGTACCTTCCTGGTACTGAAGGACAAAAATTATTCTAATAAGGAACAGAAGACCCAACTTTTGATCAGCTGTGCTTTCAGAGAAAGATCTTGATCAAAAGGAGGAAATGTGAAAATGTGTTAAGGAAACCTAACTCAAAATTGGAGTCAAGAAGCTGTGAAGAGGGATTCCCTGGTGGCACAGCGGTTAAGAATCTGCCTGCCAATGCAGGGGACATGAGTTCGAGCCCTGGTCTGGGAAGATCCCATATGCCACGGAGCAACTAAGCCCATGCACCACAACTACTGAGCCTGTGCTCTAGAGCTTGCAAGCCACGTGCCACAACTACTGAAGCCCGTGCGCCTAGAACCTGTGCTCTGCAACAAGAGAAACCACCGCAATGAGGAGCCCGTGCACCTCAATGAAGAGTAGCCCCTGCTTGCTGCAATGAGAGAAAGCCTGTGCGCAGCAATGAAGACCCGACACAGCCAAAAATAAATAAATAAATTTATGAAAAATTAATAAATTAAAAAAATATTGCAGTAAAAATATCATTTATCTTGATAACTGAGTTTTTGGCACCCCCTTAAATTTTGCACCCAATGCCAGCTTATTGATCCTAGTCCTGACTAGTTCTGACCAAACTGCGTGACTGAGTGCAGAAGGATCCCCCACCTCATTTCTGGCCCCCTCTTGACATCCCCCCAAAAGCCTTGGATTCCCCCACAGGTAAAAGGTATATAAATCCTCACTGCCTAGCATGAGATCTGGGCCCTGATCACCTCTCAGACCTCATGTCCTAGAACTCCCTCCCTTGTCACTCTGCTCCAGCCACACCAGCCACCATGATTCTCCCCAGACACATCAGGCTCACTTCTGCCTCAGGACCTTTGCACGTCCATGCCCTTTGCCTGGAATGCTCTTCCTCCTAATGTCCACATGGCTTGTTTCCTTACTTTATTAAGATAGAAGAATGTTACCTTTTTAGATGGGATTTCCCAGACCACTCTATCAAAAATAGCACACTCCCTCTCCCAAATCATTTGGCTATTTAGTGGCATAAAACAATGATTTAATATTTCTCACAAGTCTGAGGGTTGGCTGGGCTCAGCTGGATGGTTCTTTTACTTCCACATGGTATTGGCTAGGGTCACTCCTGTGGGTCACTCCTGTGCATTCAGCTGGAGCTCAGCTGGGGCTGGAACATCCTAGATGGCTTCAGGCTCATCTCCATGGGGTCTCTGTTTCTCCATGGGGTCTCTACAGCAGGGTAGCAGGACCTCTATATGGTAGCTCAGGGCTCTGAGAAGGAGAAAGCAGAAGCTTTCCTCTTAAAGCCTGGGCCTAGAAATCCCAGAATGTCATTTCTTCTACATTCTGTTGATCAAAGCAAGTCATAAGTCCAGCTCAGATCCTGGAAAGGACAGAGACTCCCCCTCTTGATGGGAAGAGTGGCATGTGTCCACGGAGATGGGAGAAATTGTTGGCAGCCATAGTTACAGGTGGTCTACCAGCCCTCCACCCCACCCTGTACCCTTGCTATCTTGTTCTTCTTTTTTCTTATCACTATCGGACACTACCTTATTTTTGTTTATTACCTATATCTTTCCAAAAATATAAGGTCCATGAGGGCAAAGGCCATCTGTGTCTTGTTCACCAGTGTGTCAGTGCCCAGAACTGTGTCCAGATCCAGAAGGCAGCCAATACGTATTTGAATGAATGAATGAATGAATCCCTGGGGACACGCTTCAGGTTTCCCCAGGATGATGGCAAATGGCAGGAAGGTGAAGGTCATAATATGTAGATATTTCTAAGGCGGTGCTTTAGGATTTTTCAGAGACACACAGAGGAAGGACAAAGAGGAAAGGAGGATGAGAAGCGAGAAGGAGAAATGGGAGGAGGAAGAGGAGGCAGAGGACCGGGAGCTTCCGGAAGGAAGCACCAGGGACCGTCTTAGTCCTGGCTGTATCTCCAGCCTTGACCAGCACAGGGCCTGGCACAGAGCAGGTGTTCAGAAAACATGTGCTGAGTGAGTAACTTTCTCCAAAAACCCTTCGCTGACTTGGCACCTCAACACACTGCTGGGTCAGGCATCCCCTGGCTCTCGCAGCCCTCTGGGCCATTCCATCCCCACCTCACCTACTGTGGGTTGTCACGGTCAGGGCGTGGGTCTGTGTTCCCCACGGGACTCTGAGTCCTGTGGGGACAGGACTGGGGCTGTCTTGGCCACTGCCGGGTCCCGAACATCAACCAATGGGCCTTGGTCCATAGTAAACGTATATCGCACAAACTTCCTCCCTGCGGGAAATACTGTCTGCGTCATTGCTGTGTTCCCGGACTGGCAGATGCAGCATGAACACTCAGGAAACACCTTCATCGATTCTAAGATGCACCCCTTTCATCCCCCCTGAATTTTAGCAATTCTGAAATCAGGAAGAGTCACTGTCGATGGCGCTTTACAGCCAGGCAGCCATTGTGATGTAGCTGGCACTGCCTGGGTGTGATCATGGAGCTGCCTTTTCTTTTTTTTGTTTTTGATGGTTAGCAGTTTTTAGCAGTAAAGTTTTTTTGTTCATTTTTGTTTTTTTTAAAAAAAATTTTAATTGAAGTATAGTTGATTTACAATGTTGCATTAATTTCTGCTGTACAGCAAAGTGGTTCAGTTATACATATATGTATATATTCTTTTTTTTTCAGGTGGGAGAACAGAATTCTAGACCAGGTTAAATGAGTTACTCCATCTGACAGGCTTCACACACACCTGGCACATCATAAATGCCAGTAAGTGAACACTCAGCCTTAGTGTGTGAGCAAGTCAGCACACCTACCAGCCCGGGGGGTGTGTAGGAGCAGGGGTGAGTGTGAGTCACATCTCTGGACCAGCACAGGGACTGTTCAGGTCTAAACAAATGTTTGTGGAATGGCCAAGTAACTGAGTGAATTACTGGGCAAATGAGAGCTCCCTCTCAGCTTAGCGTCTTTGCATATGTTGGTTCCTTAGCCTGGATGCACCTCCCTAGCAGGCGATCTGGCTCCCTCCTACTCATCCTTCAGGTCTCAGCTCAGATGCCTGTTCCTCCAGGAAGCCCTCCTTGAATCCTGAGCTGGGTCAGGTGGCCCCTTGGTACTCCCACAGTCCTCTGGGGTCCCCCATCCCAGTCTGGCCCCATGTGGGCCATCACTCTCTGGGGATGGATCTGACTCCGCCACTGGACTATGAGTCCTGTGGGGACAGAGCCTGGGGCTGTCTTGATCATTGCTGCGTTCCCAGCACCTAGCCCAGGACGGGGCCTGGAGAGGTGCTAAATGTTTGATGAATGAAGAGAGAAGAGGAGACTTGGCAGACAGGCATGGGTTCAGCCTCTCTCTGGCTGGCGCTCTCAGGAGCTTGGAGAAGCGCCCCTGGCAGCGTGCCAGCCTGCATTGGATGCATTTGTGCAGGTGCCTGGCAGCTGTCTTGGCCCACAGTCACCCGGGGCTGCTACCATCCCCCTTTCCTCCAACCTGGAGCCTCCAAGGGCCAAGCCTAGCCTCATGTACTTCTGGGGCCCCGGATCACGGCTGGCCACACGGATTAGGAGCTGGAGCAGAATGAATGGATGTGGTGGGTTTCAGGGGATTTCATCTGTGTACATTGTCTGCGTGAGTAACTGTGTCTCTTCCAGTCGGCAAGTTTGCGTGTGCCTGAATGTGTGTTGCTTGCGTGGCTGTTATATCTGTACGTTTGCCTGCGTTTGGCTTTTCTGTAATGACTCTGTATTTGAGGGTCTGTGTCTTTCCTTTCCCTTTCGGGCCAGGGTTGCGTGGCTGTGGATTCTGGGGAGGAAACTTAGTCTGTGTGTTTGCTGTCTGGGAATTTCTGAGAATATTTTTTCATCTCTTGGTCTCTGGGTTTGTGTGGTGGAGTGGTGGCCCCATGAGCAGCTGGGGGGTGGGGTCCTGGGCCCACCATGGGACCCCACCCTCTGACATCACCCTCACATTATTGTACCAGGGCTGGCTGACCACTAAGCTGCGGTTTGCTATTATAATGGATCCTAGCAATGGGCCCTGACCTTGTGCTAACCGCGGGGCGGGGGGGGGGGAGCCCCACCAGCGGGGAGAGTGAGAGGGGAGAGAGAGCCTACAGGGCAGATGAGTGCCCCAAGGGCAGGGCTCTCCAGCTGGGCCCTGTTCAATCCCAGTCCCAGCTCCCTCAACCCTAAGCCCACCCCAGGGGCCACTGGCCTGTCCGCCCCTTGCATTGGGACCTGTCCTAGGATCCCCCTCTCCTCTACCCAGGCCATGCCCTGGGATGGGTTAAGGGGACAGGGCACAGGAGGGACTGGGTATAGCCTGGGGGAAATGCCCCGACCTGGGCTGGGGGATCAGACCTGGAGGGAACAGTGGAATAAGGACGGTCTTCTGTAGGAGGTTGGGTGCGGCTGGGGACGGGGGTAGCCGAGGAGAGAAGGGGGAGGCAAAGACGTGTGGTTGAAGGAAGAGCAGCTCTTCAGAGGGACCTGGGTTTGAGTCCCGGCTGTGCCTCTGAGCGGGGACATCCCTTGTCTAGTCTGAGCCTCAGTCTGTCTCCGTCCGATGGGGACAGTGATCCCTGACCTGAGCGTCTCTCCCAGGGTTCTCTGAAGAGTCTTAGTCAATGAGGAAGTGTATTTTAGAGGCGATGGACAAGAAGAGCGTGTGACTGGGAAGAGGGAGGCCAGGGAAGCTCCAAGGTGAGGAGGATGGGATCACAGGAGAGACCATCATGACAGGCTCTGAGAGGTGGGAGGGGACTTGGCCTAGCAAGGCCTGACAAACAGGGCTGGGTGTTTAATGAGACGCCCGGTGTGGGGGGCGCCACCCCCCATGCCTGGCTGCACCCAAGAATGTCTTCAAAGATGGCCTAGAGAAAGATGATGGGGCTCACGATGGTCACAGCAGCCCTGTGACGTGGCCAAGGTTATCTTCCATGGTGCAGATGGTGCAGGCGAGGCTCAGAGAGGGCAGGGACGTCACACAGCTCAGAATATTAATAATGATCAGAACAATGACGATGATGCTGATAACGCAGACCACCTGCTTTGGGTCGGACACTATCTTATTTGATTATTATTTTATTTTATTTTTGGCCACACCTCAAGGCTTTTGGAATCTCAGTTCCCCGACCAGGGATCGAATCCTGGCCCCCTGCAGTGGACGCTCGTAGTCCTAACCACTGGACCACCAGGGGATTCCCCGGGCACTATTTTAAGTGCTTTATATGTATGAACTCATTTCATTTTCAACAGCCCTAGGAGGTGGTTCGCTATTATGATCGTCATGATCCTCATGTATAAGATGAGGAACGTGAGGCACAGCTAAGGAACTTGCCCCAGATCTCTCAGCCAGTATGTGGTAGGGCCCGGATTGGATCCCAGGCAGTGTGGCTCCAGGGTCTGGGTCCCCTTGGTCATCACTTCACACTGCTTCCGATCGCAGCAGAAGAGCAGGGCTCTCTGCCTGGTTGGCAGGAGCTGGGCTGAAGCCCCTTCCGTTGCAGGTCTGGCTAAGTAAATTTCGGGGCCCAGTGCAAAATGAAAATGCAGGGCCCCTGCTTCAAATAGTTACAATTTTCATCAGTGTCATCAGAGTATTAAGCAAAGAGCTGGGCCTTTTAAGTGTGGGGCCCCGTGTGACTGCATGGGTATCAAGCTGCCCATAAAACGGTCCGAGTTCCTAGGTTATTCCAAAGACTTTTCAGCCCCTCAGTAGGCAGGTCAGTCATTACACCCATGAAGCGGAGAAGCAAACAGGCTCAGAGATGTGCCCCAGGCTACACAGCAAGTTAGTTTTGCCCCAGGCCACTCAGCAAGTTAGTGTCAGAGATGGGTTGGGAACCTGGGCCTACCAAACTCCAAAGCCCCCTACCTCGTGTCCAAAACGTACCCCGGGTTTTTGAGAAGGAGAGGGTTGCGGGGCTCCAGAGGGACTCCCCTTATATCCTCGGCTTGTCTGTCTCCCTGCCCCACGCCAAGGCCCGGGAGGCGTGAACGGCTCCCTTCTCCCTGCTCCCCCGCAGACGCTGAGGATCACGTGTCCGTCCGAGGCTCTCCCCCAGCCCCCGCGCCCTCTGAACCGCCGGTCACCATGGCTACTTCGAAGTTGCCAGCGGTGCCCGGGGAGGAGGAGAACACCATCCTCACGGCCAAGGAAGAGCTGGAGGCCCTGCGCACCGCCTTCGAGTCGGGCGATATCCTCCAGGCCGCCTCCTGCCTCCGGGAGTTGCACCCGGCTGGAGGTGGGCGTCACAGGCGAGTCCGGGGAGGCAAGTCGTCCCTCATTAACGCCCTCCGCGGCCTGGGCGCCGAGGACCCCGGCGCGGCCCTCACTGGCGTCGTAGAGACCACGAGGCAGCCCTCGCCCTACACGCACCCGCAGTTTCCAGACGTGACCCTGTGGGACCTGCCGGGGGCCAGCTCTCCAGGCTGCCCGGCCGACAAGTCCACCTGAAGCAGGTGGACTTCGGCCGCTATGATGTCTTCCTGCTGGTCTCCCCCCGCCGCTGCGGCGCCGTGGAGACCCGCCTGGCCTCCGAGATCCTGCGCCAGGGCAAACAGTTCTACTTTGTGCGCACCAAGGTAGACGAGGACCTGGCGGCCACGTGCACCCAGCGACCCTCGGGCTTCAGCGAGGCGGCGGCCCTGCAGGAGATCCGGGAGCACCGCGCCGAGCGGCTGCGTGGGGCCGGCGTGACGACCCGCACGTCCTCCTCGTGTCCAACCTCTCGCCCGCGCGCTACGACTTCCGCTGCTCGTGTCCACCCGGGAGCACGATCTGCCCGCGCGCCGTCGGCAGGCCGGCCTGCTGTCGCTGCCCGACATCTCGCTGGAGGCCCTGCGGAAGGAGGAGGACATGCTCCAGGAGCAGGTGCTCAAGACGGCCCTGGTGTTGGGCGTCATCCAGGCTCTGCCTGGGCCCGGCCAGCGGCCGCCTACGACGATGCGCTGCTCCTCTGCTCGCTGCGCGGCTACCACCGCAGCTTCGGCCTGGACGACGACTCGGTAGCCAAGCCGGCCGAGCAGGTGGGCAAACAGGCCGGTGACCTGCGCTCGGCCATCCTCTCCCCGCTGGCCAACGAGGTCTCGCCCGAGACTGTCCTGCGGCTCTACTCCCAGTCGTCCGACGGTGCCATGCGGGTGGCCCGGGCCTTTGAGAAGGGCATCCCCCTGTTCGGAACGCTGGCGGCCGGGGGGCATCAGCTTCGGCACCGTCTACGCCAGGCTCCGGGGCTGCCTCAACGAGATGGCCGAGGATGCCCAGCAGGTCCGCATCAAGGCCTTGGAGGAGGAGGGGTCCCAGCCTGAGGTTAGCCTGCAGGTGGCTGGTGACAACGGCATGGAAAAGCGGGCATCCGGGGAGGGGAGCGGCGAGGAAGACCCGCTCTCGACCTGCCAGAAGCTCGGCCTCCTCCTCAAGTACGTTCTCGACAGCTGGAAGAAGCGAGATTTGTTGGAAGACAAATGAAAGTGCAGCCCCCAACCTCCTGCCTCACCCACAAACCAAGCCTTATCGAAACCAACCAAACAGACAAAAAAGGCTGATGTGGTGAAAATGAGAGCTGCAGTTGCTGAGGGGCGGGGTGTGGAGGGCTGAGGGTGACAGGTGGGCCCAAGTCCAAGTCCTGAACCTGGGATAGGAATTGATCTTGGGAGGGAGACGTTCAAGGTATGGATGGGGGGGGGGAGGGTCAGAGCTCTTTAACAGTCTCTCTCTCCCTGGTCCCCAAGTGACCATGAGGGATTTGGGGGCGACAGGACAGCCCGGCCTGGATCCAAGACAGGAGCCCACTGTCAACTTGGGTGGGTGGCTGAGTGGGCACTGGGGCCTGCAATCATGTCCCTTTCTGAGAACCCCAGAGTCCCAAAGGCCTGCTCTGGTGGGAGAGGGGTGGCCAACGCGTGCCCGGGCTCGGCACGATGGTGCCTAGCAACTGGGTTAAACAGAGGAGGGGGAGATGGGACATCCTGGGCCAGCCCTGCTGCCTGTGAGTGATGGTGGGGGTGGGTGGCAGGGAGAGGGGAGGCCAGGTGGCCACGGGAAACCGTGGGGAAACTGGGGGAACAGAATGAGAGCGGAGGTGGTGAGAGGGCAGGTGGGCAATTCTGTGAGCATGCAAGGAGGGAAGAGGCAGGGGCGCAACCGGCCACCTAGAACGAGTCTCATTTCAGAAAGATGGTGAGTGGGTCCGCGTGTGGATGTGTGTGGCGGCGAGCTTGCTGGTGTATCTGTGATTGGGAGGAATCTTGGTACGTCTCTGTGATTTGGATGCTGTGGTCTAAGACCGTGAATAGTTGGCTGAGACTGGGGTTCTGGGTCTGTGTGTGTGTGGCTGCGTGGCTGGGTGCAGATGTTGGGGATGGTGCTGAAAGGGCACAGGTCTGACAGTGAGGGCGCCTGTTGGGATTTCTGTGCGAGGCTTTGAATGACAGAGGGTGTGTAACACACTGAGTGATGGTATTAGCCTGGCCCAGGAGACCCTGGGAACCCAACTGGTTGGCACATCCTCTGGCTCTGTGCTTGGCTCTTTGGCTGCATGAAGAAGTGAATCTGACACCCTTATCTGCTCAAGCCCAAACTCACATGCTGAGTCAACGGTCATGCATGTTTAAAAATGAACCACCAGACTGGGGGGATTAGACAGGACAGGGGTTGCCCCAAGAGCATCTGTGGCCTTGGATGAGGGTCAGGGAAAGGTGGGATTTAGGTGCAGAGAAGGGCGAGTTTCCAGAAATTCAGAAGGCAGCTCTGGTGCTGTGAAGGTGGCCTCACTAATACGCCCTGAGGGTGTTCCAGAACGTGGTGATGGTTCTAGCTTCATCTGGGGGCCTCACATTACCCCTGACTCTGGGAAACAGACTAACAGGGTCCACTTTTACCTGGAGGATTAATGGCAGTGCCAGTTTTCTTTGCTGAAGGGCTCTGTGCTTTGCAAAAGATTCCCCTCTTCCCAGAAGGCCTCCCATTGGCTCTGCAAGGACTACTTGGGGTTCATGTGGACCTTTTGGCACCAAAGGAGGTGCGAGGGACCATGGTAGGGATATCCCAGACCCCCTAGATGCACAAGAAAGAAGATCCCTTCCAAATCCATTCTCAAAAACACAGCCCACATCCCTATACCTGTGGACCCTCAGACATCATCCTAAGCACAGGACTCGCCGACCCCAAGTGGCTGAGATGGAAAGTTCAGGCCTGCTCTCACCACACTGGGCCTAAGGTTAAGAGAGACAGCCTGGGTGACTTTTCTTTCTTTTTTTTTTTTTTTTTTTTTGCGGTACGTGGGCCTCTCACTGCTGTGGCCTCTCCCGTTGCGGAGCACAGGCTCCGGACGCGCAGGCCCAGCGGCCATGGCTCACGGGACCAGCCGCTCCGCGGCATGTGGGATCTTCC
Organism: Mesoplodon mirus; assembly: GCF_964341445.2. Classification (NCBI taxonomy): domain Eukaryota; kingdom Metazoa; phylum Chordata; class Mammalia; order Artiodactyla; family Ziphiidae; genus Mesoplodon; species Mesoplodon mirus. Next base: position 54,466,291 of record NC_138995.1, read on the forward strand.
CAGACCGGTGCACGAACCCGTGTCCCCTGCATCGGCAGGCAGACTCTCAACCACTGCGCCACCAGGGAAGCCCACCTGGGTGACTTTTGTCTCCTGCTTCCAACTGGTGGCCTCGTCCTGTCCCTTCTGCCTCCATCTCTCCCTTTCCCACCTTCCATCTCAACCCCCAGCCCCTGTTCCAGCTGAGGCCTCCCCCTCCCCACCTAGGTCTTGCCCCAGCCCCTCACCTTGTCTCCCAGGCCCCAGTCTCATGCACCGTAAGGCCACGAGGGCTCGTTTTAAAATTATTTTTATTATTTATTTATTTATGGGCCACGCCACGTGGCTTGCAGGATCTTAGTTTCCCAACCAGGGATCGAACCCAGGCCCTCGGCAGTGAAAGCGCAGAGTCCTAACCACTGGACCGTCAGGGTGTTCCCAGGAGGGCTCTTTCTAATGTCCACCTCGGACCCCTCCCTTCCCTGCTCAGAACCCTTCCATGGCTACCCACAAATAAAGATCCAGCTCAGCCCAATGTTCCAAGCCCGTCTCTTCCTGAACCTTGCCAGCAGTAAGACCCGGAGTCTTCCTAAAACAGCAGAGCTGGGAGGGCTCGGAGGAGTCATCTCTCCACTCCACAGGTGAGGAAACTGACACCACCCCCCCTCACAGAGGGGAAAATAAAGGCTCCAGAGGGGATATATCTTGCCCCACGTCACCCCGCAAGTCCCTGGCACGGCTGGGATTAGATGCCGGCACGCAATCCCAGGATGTAAACGTGGCTGCCCGTCCATCACACTGGTGAGGCCTCAGAGGCCTAGAGGCAGGACGGGGCTTGCCTAGGTGTGCCCTGTGGTTCCCGAGCACATGCACGTACTCAGGAGCCAGGCAGAGAGGATGAGTAATGTTTCCACAAATGCACTAGACCCGTCTCTCTTGCTAGTGCTGGAAATGCAGCACCCAAAGAGGTCTTGGCACGTAGTGGGGGCTTAGCTGTGCAAAGATTTGGGGGGGGGGGTTGTATGGCAAAAGGATCAGAGGGAGCTGGCCCATATCCTGGTTCTGGTGCAGGCTGTAAGACATTTAGCAAGGGACCTTTATCTCCCTGAGGCTCAGTTTTCTGCTCTGTAGAATGGGCACTTGATGAAATCATGTATATGGTTAGAACAGTGGCTGGCCCAGAGTAAACATCAAATAAACCTGATCTATGATTACCAGCAATGATGAAGATTCCAGATCTTAATCACTGCCCTTTATGGTTGATCCCAGTGCCTGGTGCATGGTAAATGCCCCCCCAACTTCAAGACTTTGAATTCCAGGACCAAAAGACCTCAGCCCCATTCCCAATATACCCAGGAATTAGCTGGAGGCCTTGGGCAAGTGATCTATCGTTTCAATGCCAAATATGGATAGGAAGGGAAGGAATCTTTTCTGGCTGTTTTGAGGATTTCATGAGATACTCCAGGAGGAGAAGCTGGTGGTGATGAATAAATGCGAACTTAAATAAAGCACTTAGCACCGGGCCTGGCATCCTGTAACACTCAGTGCTATTACTGGTGATGCCGCAAATACTTCAGGCTGAGGGATGTAGAGAAGAGAGGGCAACTCAGAGTGAAAATACTCCCTTACCTGTCCTGTCATCAAGTCCTGAAGACGGGGAGCTGGGGGTCAGGCAGCCCATGGCAAGCAAAGTCTTCCAATCATGCCTCAGCCAGTCCAAGATACTGGAGCTCTCGAAGGACACCAGGGCTCTGAAGGAGGCCTTTGAGGCGGGGGACCTGCCAGCAGTAGCCGCCAAGTTACAATCTACGCTTCATCCTCTGGAGAATGTCGGGCTGGACATTGGTGTTACCGGGGGAAAACGGGCTCAGGCAAGTCGACCTTTGTCAACGCCATCCAGGGGCTGGGGGGGCGAGGACCCCACCTCGGCCTGCACGGGTGTGGTGGAAATGACCATGGGCCCCACGCCATACCCGCACCCCAAGTACCCCAACATCGTCATCTGGGACCTGCCGGGCATAGGCGCACACGCCTTCTGGGCTGACAAATACCTCCAGCGGGTGCTGCCGGGCCGGTATGACTTCTTCTTCATCATTACGTTGGAGAGCTTCGCTGCCAACCTTGTCCAGCTGGCCCTTGAGATCCGGGGCGGCGGGGCAAGCGCTTCTACTGCATCCACTCCAAGGTGGATGTGGGCATCGCCGCCTCGTGCAGCCACCACCCCAGCTCCTTCTCGGAGGAGAGGGTGCTCATCCAGATCCGGGACGACTGTGTGCAGAGGCTGGAGGGTGAGGGGCGGGCTCTGGAGGGCTGAATTCTCTCTTTTTTTTTTTTTGGCCAAGCATCTTGTGGGATCTTAATTCCCCAACCAGGGATTGAACCCGGGCCCTTGGCAGTGAAAGCACAGAGTCCTAACCGCAGGACTGCCAGGAAATTCCTATTTCCTTATTTATTTATTATTTTTTTTATTTTTTTTTTTTGCGGTACGCGGGCCTCTCACTGTTGTGGCCTCTCCCGTTGTGGAGCACAGGCTCCGGACGCGCAGGCTCAGCGGCCATGGCTCACGGGCCCAGCCGCTCCACGGCACGTGGGATCTTCCCGGACCGGGGCACGAACCCGTGTCCCCTGCATCGGCAGGCGGACTCCCAACCACTGCGCCACCAGGGAAGCCCCTTACTTATTTTTTTAATTTTTAGTTTTTATTTATTGTGGGGGGGGATGGATTCTTGAGGGCTTGCCTCCCCCTTCCCCAGCATCTTCCCACGGAGGCCCACAGTGGGGTGAGGGATTGCCCAGGGTCACACGGCCCCCATGGTGAAATGCTGCTTACAGCTGCCATTTCAGTCACCTGTGATGGAGACCAGTCACTTGCATTAAGGAAAAAAAAGGGTAGGTACTGGCTTACGTATTGGCCAAGTTAGAGCAGTGCAAATGCTATCCGCCCATGCCCACGCAGATGCTGGCAACACGTCGCGGCCAGCAGCTAACGTTTCTTGAGGGCTCACCAGAGGCCACGAACCACTTTCACCAGCTCAGTTCACCACCATGCCACCCCTAGGAGGTAGGTTACAATCATCCCTCGGTTTTACAGATAAGTACAGGAAAGCCCAGAGAGGTCTGGTAACTAGCCTGATGCCACACAGGGCGTAGGGGGCGAGGCTGGGATCTGAACTCAGGCAGCCTAGCTCCAGGGCTGACAGTCTTAAGCCACATGCTGTGTAGACCCAGCTTGCACCTGGGCAGCTCTCAGGACAGCTGGGTCGGCTTGGCGCGGGAACCCCCCGGAAGTGCTTTTGTCTCCTGCAGCGGAGGGCCTCAAGGACCCCAAGGCCTTCCTGCTGTCCATGTTTGCGTTGGGCAAGTACGCCTTCCGCCCGCTGGAGGAGTCGATGGTGAGGGGCCTAGAGAGCCACAAGTGGCACGCGTTCCTGGTGGCCCTGCCCATCATCTCCAAGCCCATGCTGGAGCGGAAGGTGGCTTCACTACGGCAGCACATCTGGCTGGTGGCCATGGTGGCCTGCGGGGCCAACCCGAGTCCCGTGCCGGGCGTGCCGGAAGTGGCCTGCGACCTGCACACACACGCTCACCCGCTCCCTGGAGGGCTACCGCTGCAGCTTCGGCTTGGACGAGGGCTCCCTCGTCAGGCTGGCGGAGCAGATGGGCCGGCCCCTGCACAAGATCCTGGAGGCGCTACTGGGCCCGAAGACCACAATCACCGAGGCGCTGGTGGTGGAACTGCTGGGCCAGGCCTCCGGGGATGCCTCGGTGTTCAGCCAGGAGCCCCTCAACGAGCCCATCCTGGGCTCCCTGGCCGCCTGCGGCCTCTCGTCACCACTGTTTACCGGATGCTCCGCACCTCCCTGGACGTGGACACCTAGAGCGTGCTGGCTGAGGCCTCCCTCGACAACCCCGAACACAAGCTCCCAGGTAAGTCCAGTCAAGGATCCCAGCCCTGAGCCTGGGCCAGCTGGAGGTGGCAGTGAGGGGCTGGGAGCACACAGGCTCCACCTGTGCCCAGGCTGGGTGGCACTGGGGGACGGGAAGAAACTCAGCGGCAACTCTCCTGGACTGCACCCGTGTGCTCTCGTGCTTCTGTGCCCTGGGTCTCACGCTCTCGCTGGCATTGCCCCCACCTTCCCTACTCTGGTGAACCCACACACCAACCAGCACTCCCCTGGGAAGCCGGGGGAGGGAACGGCACACGGGAGTGCTAAGTTCTGATAAGGCAGAGAAGAGCCAGCTGCCAGAAAGGGGTCCGCGCAGATTGGGGCACGGCGCACAGGATGCAGAAGCATTTCCGTAAGAGGGCAGTGAACAGCTCTCAAGGGCCTGGGGGGTCATGAAGGGAGGTTCCTGCCTAAGGTCTCAGCCAGCGGTGGCAGGGCCAGAGCCTGCCCTGGGCCTCGTGCCTCCCAGACCTGGGGTCTGCAGACTCCCCACTTCTGGCCGGACCTTCTCTGGCCTGACTGCTTTCTTTACTGACCTCTACTCTGCCCTTTTCAGCTGTGCTTTTTTTCTCAAAAGACCTCGGGATTCCCGTGACCTGGACACCAGGACTGTATACAGGGTATGTCAGAGGGCAGGGGGAAGCCAGGGAGACCAAAGTGGCTTGGGGGGTGGTGGACAGACCAGATCAGCTGGTTGGACTGGAACCAACTGCTTTACTGAAGGGTGGAGTGGTACGATTTGAGGGTCAGAACTAGTTTGGGATTAGGGTGTGGTGAACAGACCAATCTGGAGACATACTTTGGGAAACACCAAACTAGGATGATGTACCCTATTTCCCTGAGCAGGTGAGGATAGGTACTAGATTGAACTGTATGGTGTATTTAATTGAGGGTAGGTTCTGGATTAAAGGGAGGGACCATTTCTCAGCAAGAGCAGTTGAGGTTTAGAGGAAGGAAGCCACTGTGTGTAAGGGTAACATCACGTGTAAGGGTAACATGAGTACTTGAACAAGGGTAGAACCTGTTTTGACTAAGGGGAAGTACAGCTGGCCCCCTGTATCCGAGGGTTCCACATCCGTGGATTCAACCAACCTTGCATTGAAAATATTTGAAAAAAAAATTCCAGAAAGTTCCAAAAAGTAAAACTTGACTTTTCCAAGTGCTGGCAACTATTTACATACCATTTACATTGTATTTACAACTATTTACATAGCACTAACTGGTGGATTAGGTTTTTTTTTTTTTTTTTTTTTTTTGCGGTACATGGGCCTCTCACTGTTGTGGCCTCTCCCGTTGCAGAGCACAGGCTCCGGACGCGCAGGCTCAGTGGCCATGGCTCACGGGCCCAGCCGCTCCGCGGCATGTGGGATCTTCCCAGACCGGGGCACGAACCCATGTCCCCTGCATCGGCAGGCGGACTCTCAACCACTGCGCCACCAGGGAAGCCCATGGATTAGGTTTTATAACTAGTCTAGAAGATGACTTACAGTAGATGGAAGGATGTGCATAGGTTACATGCAAATACTATGCTGTTTAATATACGGGACTTGAGCATCTAAGGATTTTGGTATCTATGGGGGGTCCTGGAACCAATCCCTTGTGGACACCAAGTGACAGTATACTGTATTGACTAATTGTATTTAACTAGGGACGTGTTCTATTTTTTAACGAATTGAGTTAGGCATTGCATTTAACTAGGCATTTCACCAAAGGGAAGGCACCGTCTTCAAGTGAGCAGAAAACGAGGGCCCTGTACCTTCCTCTCCATGGCACACAGAGATGGGAGGCTTGATATCACCCCAGGAAATAGAATACCCCTTTCTAGAGGCTTCCTCCGTAGCAAAGACTGGTCTTTAACCACCCCTGACAACTCTGACCTACCGTGGATGTGCCCACGGGAAGTTCATTCAGGCTCCAATGGGAGGCCATGGCTAACCTGCCCCCAAGGGCTGGGACCCAAAACTGGGGGGATTCCCAGGACAGCACACTGGGGCAGGGGAAGAAGATGAGCACCAGAACAGGCTTGCATGACTGTTTTTATTCCAGCCACCAGATCTGCCCCAATAAGGAGCTCCCAGACCCTGCCTCACCTTCCAGGCAGGAGCCCGGAGTCAGGGCAGAGGGACCTGCTGCTCCTGTCCCTGCAGAGGGAGGCCGACGCGGAGCCTGGGCTTCCTGGTGACCACTCCGGCTCCTCCCGCCGCCTGTCCCTGTGGGGGCTGATGATGGGCTACCTCGTCCAGGCTGGGGGCGGGATGTCAAAGTCACCCCCTGAACAACACTCCCTTGAGGATGGGGGACTGGCCCTGGACACCTCGTGTCTCCGGGTGAGGAAGTCACGGTCCCTTGTCCATCAGGCCTGCTGCCACTCTTCGCCCCGCGGGGAGAGGACGTGGGTGCCCCTCGCCATCCACTGGGGGCCCGGAAGGGGGTTCTCTGCGAGACATTCCTCCCCTTGGCCTCAAGCCAGCAGGCGGCTGTACTCCGCCAGGGCGGAGGACTTTTTCACCCCGTCCCAGATCCGGGCGGCGTAGTGGAACCTGTGAGGGGAGGTCAACAGTCAGAGCTGCCCTGGCTGTGGCCCCCGCATGACCGTAACGCCTGGGATACAGGGAAGATGCCAACGCCAATGCTAGGTGGCCTGATCTCCTCACCTCCCCCAGGGGAAGGGAAGCTGAAGTCCTCAAGTGCCCACCTCTGGGTCCAAACTGCTTCCCGCTCCACTCAGTGCTGGCCTTTGTGGGTAGGGGTCTATCTCTACATCCCTCCAGAGTCTTGTGATGATCAGAAATGTCTAGCAGCTGCATAAGCCTCCCACCTCCCAAATTCTCCCCTCCCCGCTGGGCCCTGGTTTAGACCAAAGAGAGCAGCAGAGCTCCTGAGTGGCTTCCTGCTGTGTCTGCACTCCCTGCCCCTTCTGCCCACAGCCGACTGCAGACAGACCCAGGGGAGCCAAGCTGCAGCTACTTCTCAAGTTTCTGTTTCTCTGGAAAATGAGATGAGGCAGCCCCGGGTCTGTGGCAGCACTGCTGTGGGCTCTGGGCATAGAGAGCCACGTAGAGTCGGGGCTGGGGAGGAAGCGCAGGGCTTTGTGAAGGAAGGTAGAGAAAGCCAGGGGCAGAGGCTCCCAGTGGAGGGGGCTAGTGTGGGGCTGTGGGGCCTGGAGAACGCGGCTCCTGTGGTTCCCGACGGCTTTCCGCTTTCCTCTCCGGAGCAGCTATGCTCTCTGCACTCTGGGCCTCAGAATAAATCTTTAAACTTGACTGGGCTCACTGGCCCTCCTCCTTGCAGTCAAGAGACAGCCAACCACGGTGCACGACCTGCTACGTGACACTTCCTTCTCTGAGCCTGAACCTCCCCACTAGTAAAACCGGTGACAAGATCTACACCCTTCCGGCTGAGTGCGGTTCAAAATCACGTGGAACGGCAACAAGATGGTAGCGCTCAGCAGTGCTCCAGGAAGGGAAGCTGAGGTGTGGAGAGACCTCCGAGACCCTCAGCCCGGTCGAGGTGGGGCCCTCACGCTAACCTCCTCTGCCGAGCGCTCTTACCAGTTCTTCTCGGTGAGGATCGTGTGTGACAGCTGCGGCCGGGCCATGGACATCACTTGGCTCCGGAGCTTGCTCACCAAGGACTGGAAGCTGGGGTGGCCTCGGTACCCAGGGAGCAGGGAGAATAGCGGGCTGGAACTGGGTCCTGGAAAGTCAGAAGTTCGGAGGGGAGGGGAAGGGGCACAGCCCGCCGAGAGGCCCTTCCTCCCCGTCGACAGCATCCTGGCCTGCCGGGAGCGCCTCTGAGTTCAGCCCCGGCCCAGGTCCTCCCGTCCTTCCATGACTCGGAAACATGCTCCTATGGAAGGGTCTGAGCGCCTTAGGGACAGGCTTGAGTCTCCCCTCAGACCAGGGCGGGTCCCTGTCGCCCCCAGACCGGGGCAGCCTGTGTCTCCCTCTAACCAGGTGGGCCGTGTCTCCCTACGGACCAGATCCCCTCGAGGCGGAACTGCACCTGCTCTTGGGGGGGTTTCACTCTCTGCCTCGCTGTCCATGAAGGGCACCAGGAACAGATTGACCTCGGAGTCCAGGAAGTCGGGTGGGAGCCCAGGGAAGACGTTGCACTGTAACATGGACAGCGTACCTGGCGGAGGGAACCCGTGAAGCTGCAGGCCCAGTGCTGCAGGGCCTGGGGAGGTGTGCGCAGGGCGGTCAAGCTGCGGTCAGGGGACCGGTCTGGGGGCCGGGGCTATGGGACTGGATTGGGAGCCAGGAGGCCATTGGCCAGCTTGGGGGGTGGCTGAGGGACCCTCACCTTTGTACCGCAGGTGGGAGTGGGCCATGAGCTGGTCGATCATCAGGTGCATCTGCCGCAGCTTCCGAGGGCAGAAGTCCTCCCGGCGAGCTTTGTTCTGCAGGAAGACTGCGGGTGGGAGGAGACGGTCCGAGCTCGTGTGGTGCTCACGCTCGCCACTGCCGCTCAGACTCCCCTTCTCACACCAAAGACCGGCCCTGCCCCTGAGTTCAGATCACTTGTATTCACGTAATAAGTAACTTTCCTTTAGTACCAGGCCCTGTGCTGGGCAGTGCTGGGGACGCAGAGAAATGAGTCAGAGCTGGTTTCTGCCCTCAGGAAGCCCCCAGTCTGATGGAAAAGGCAGAAGAGGAAGATGGCCACGTGATCAGGAGCCTGGCAGAAAGACCAGGGGCTGGGCCAGGTGGAGGAAGCAGGGAAGACCCTGCCTGGGGTGTCATAAATGAGCCGGAGCTTTGCAGAAGAGCAGTGCGTCAGAGAGCAGGGCAAGGACAGAGAGGACCAGGGATGCGCGTGTAGGGGCCCAAGCAGGGTGACCAGGGTGCATGGCGCCACTGGGGCTGACGCCACACTCACTCCCTGAGCCCCGTGCCATGGACCCAGAAACAGGCAGGCTAGAGTCCTGCCCCCAAGGGGCTCCCATTCTGATCGAGGGGCCAGAGCTGGACTCGGGGGTCACGCCCTGATGGCCAGGGGGACCCTCAGAGGAAGTGGCAGCTAATCCTTTTTGACTCTCCTCACAACCCCCACAGGTGCTCCTCCCAGCGCCCCCTCCCCAGAGTACCGGTTTCCGCCCCCCACTCACCCCTGCCCACCACTGCAGCCCCCGGAACGCCTCTCACCCAGGTGGGGGTAGTACTCAGTGCCTTCATCGGAGCCTGACGAGCTGCTGGACTCATGGCTGGGGGACGGGGTGGAGGGCTTCACCATCTCTGCTGTCTGGAGGAACCTTGGGGTTTGGGGTGACAGGTTGCTGCTCTGCCGCCGGCCCCCCCCATATCCCACAGCCTGGGGAAGGAGGGGGCTCCCTTCACGGATCTGATTAAAGCTACAGCCACACTCAGAAAAATGCCACATACACACCATATTTCTCACACAGTTTTAGGGAACCCAGAGACAACCCTCTCAGACACTGATCCATGGACGCATGTCAACACGTATGTATTTTTTAATGAGTTTATGCCATCAAGAAAAATACTTGGTTTTTTAGAGGAGTTTTAAGTTCATAGCAAAACTGAGTGGAAAGCAAAGGGAATTCCCATGGACCGCCCACCCGCCCCAAACACACAGCCTTCCCACTTGGCAACATCCTGATGATCCTCCACTGACACATCGCTACCACCCGAAGTCCACGGTTTACATTAGGGTTCTCTCCTGGTGGTGTATGTTCTATGGGTTTTGACAAAAACCACATAAATCCACCACTTGTATCACACGAGTAGTTTCAGGGCCCTAAAAATCCTCTCTGCTCCACCTGTTCACCCCTCCCTCCCTCCCCCAACCCTGGCAGCCACTGATATTTTTACTGGTCTCCATAGTTTTGCCTTTTCCAGAACAGCACAGAGTTGGAATCATACAGTATGAGGCCTTTTCAAATTGGCTTCACTTAATAATATCCATTTGAGGCTCCTCCATTGTCTTCCATGGCATGACAGTGCATCTCTTTTTAACACTGAATATTCCATCGTGTGGATGTACCACAACTTATTTATCCGTTTATCTACCAAAGGACATCTTGGCTGCCCCCGGTTTTGGCAATTATGAATAAAGCTGTGCAGGTTTTTGTATGCATATAAGTTTTCAGTTTATGCTATTTTAAAGTAATTCTTCCAAATATATAAAAGTATATATAAAAGTAAATAAAAAAAACCTGAAGTAAGGGCTAATGGGATCTGATAAACTATGGCCCTTCTCCTCGTACGGACATGCACACAAAGCATTCTGGAGTGACTGAGGGGGGCAGGAAGGGACAACAGAGTTGAAGGGTCCCTCAGACCAGACTGGGGTCCCTGATCTCAGGACTCAGCTGAGGGGGCCACAGGGCAAAAGGGCCTCTGAGCCTATAAGCACCTACTATGTGCCAAGATTGCGCTGGCACCTCCCTTCCAGGCCGTCCCTAAACGGGCCACAAATACAGTATCCACAATCTCCAGGGATTCACCTGCTCTGGGGAGCCCACCTGTAGACTCTGGCTTAAAACTGAGGCTCTGCACGGGCCAGCCTGAGGCCACACCCCACCACAATGTGAACTCCACAGGGCAGCCTGTGTCACCTGTTTGTTCATACCTGTATCCCCAGAGCCCAGGACAGAGACCAGCCTAGGTAAATGTCCGATATATTTGTCCTTTGAGTGAATTCCAACGGACGATGGTGGGAGGAGGGGGTGTTTGAGAACTAAGTCACTTAGCCCTGGTCACGACAGCCGGCTCCCCCAGCAGGTTGTTTTTTTTTACTGCTGGCCAGACCCTCCGCTCCCGCCCACCCCGGAGTTCCGAACACAAACCTTAGGCTCCCACTTAACCTACTGCTTCCTACGCACCAGGTACTGTGCTGAATGCTTTACATTCTTTAACTCACTTCATCTGCAGGACACCGTCTGCCTATGAGGAAGTGTGGAAAACGCAACCACTCGCCTAACAAGGACTGGGATTCAAACCCAGGGCTGCCTGACTCCGGAGACATCTGCTTCCTTCAGCTCGGCTCTCCCCTCCCCATGAGCTCCCGTTCCTTCCATCTGTCTGTCTGGGCCCCGTGCCCAGGGCTGCTGGCCTCCCCACAGCTACCTCCTGGGGCCTGAGGCCAAGAGGATCAGAGCCAGTCCTATCTGGGGGCATTTCTGGAACCTCCGGCTGCTTCAGGCAGGACTCCTGCCAGATCCCGACTCCCTCCCTCCCCTGCCCACCAGGGTCCCGCGGGAACGGCACCTAGGCCTGGAGGAGGTGGACCGCGAGGCTCTAAGGACCAGTTCCTCAGTATGCTATTCATTCAACAAACTTGTGTTAAATATCCACCTGGTGCCAGGCACTGTGTGAGCCACTGGGGCTGACATTCTAATGAGGGAGACAAGACCACAGAAAGGGAGACCATCCTGTCAGGGAGTGATACGTGCAACGAAGGAGAGCACAGCAGGGTAAGAGCGGGAGAGTCACAGGAGAGGCTGTGTTAGCAGGTCGGGGAGGCCTCAGGGGGACGTGAAGGACATGAGGGAGGGGGCCTGGCAGCCGCAGGGAGTGTTTCCAGCCGAGAGATGAGGCGTGCAGAGGTCCTGAGCACCACGAGGGACAGCGTGGGGCCACCACACCTCCGATGAAGGAGTGAGGGGAGTGCTGGGAGAGGTCAGGGCGGTGACCGGGACCACATCACGTAGGATCTTGTTAGCCATGCGTGGGGAGGACTTTGAATTTTACTCTGAGTGATGTGCACGGTCCGTGGAGGGTTGTAAGTGTGTGTGTGTGCTGAGAGAGGATTAGGTGGCAGTGATCCTCTCCAACTCACGTTTTCAAAGGATCCCCGTGGCTGCCGTGTGGAAGTGGTGAGAGGTGGGCAAGTGGCTGAGTCTCGGGGCCCCCGTCCCCGGCCTAGCTCCGATCCCGACAGCGCCTCACCTGTACAGACTGAGGTCCGTGAACCAGTCCTGGACGACAATCACCACGTGGCAGACCGTGAAGAGGAAGGCAGCGATCTGGAGTGACTGAGCGGGGGCAGGAAGGGACAACAGAGTTGAAGGTCCCCTCAGCCCAGACTGAGATCCCTGATCTCAGGACTCAGGTGAGGGGGCCACAGGGCAAAAGCGCCTCTGAGCCTATAAGCACCTACTATGCGCCCAGATTGCACTGGCACTTCCCTTCCAGGCCATCCCTAAAATGGGCCAGGTGGCAATGATCAGCCCCTTTTTACACAGGCGGATACGGAGGCTTGAAGGGGGGATGATTTTGCCGAGAGGCAGAACCAGGGGCTGAGCCAGGTCTGACTCTTGGTGCTGTCCTCCCCCTCCAGCTCTGGGGTACCCAGGGCTCTTATGAAGCAGAAACTAGTCTAACCCGTATCCACTACCGCTCCATCCTGGACCACCAGGCCTGGCTCGGCCCCCTCACCTGCATCTCCACGTAGGTGTGGGGCAGGCTGTACTCCGGAGGCAGCTTGCGGTCGTTGTTGATGAGGTGGTCCAAGATGGAGGGGCTCAGGATGGGCTGGAGCAGGAAGACAGCAAGGTGTCAGGGAAGGGCTGCGGGTCAGGATCCCAGGGGACACGGCCACCCAAGTTCCACCCGATGACGGCAGATACATCACCTCTCAGGACAAAATAATGTCAGATACACGGGCAGTTTCTAATTAGGGAAGAACTAGTCAGTGAGAGGAGGTGACAGAAAAAGTTTCAAAGCCGCCACACTTTCCCCAGCCCTCCTCCAAGTCCCCACCGCTCCCAAGTGCTGTGCGACCCAGAAGAGCACTCCTACTGCCGGTAAATCTAACATCCACTTGAATGAGTCATGTCCCTGCAACACCCTTATTTTGTTGTTTCAAACGCTTTCAAAACTTCACTAGGATAACCACTCAGGTCAAATAACAATGATTAATGTGAAGACTAGTGAGGATTTAAAAGGCTGCATCAGGGCTTCCCTGGTGGCACAGTGGTTAAGAATCCGCCTGCCAGTGCAGGGGACATGGGTTCGAGCCCTGGTCCGGGAAGATCCCACATGTGGCGGAGCAACTAAGCCCGTGAGTCACAACTACTGAGCCCAAGTGCTGTAACTACTGAAGCCTGCACGCCTAGAGCCCGTGCTCCACAACGAGAAGCCACCGCAATGAGAAGCCCGCCCACCGCAACGAAGAGTAGCCCCCGCTCGCTGCAACTAGAGAAACCCAGCACGAAGCAACTAAGACCCAACACAGCCAAAACAAACAAACAAAGAACTGCATCAGTGGGTGTAAAAGAGTCATCGGTGAGCTCATCACCTTTTCTTAAAGGAGCAACCCACTAAAAATACAAGAGGCTAAATTAGTGGATGATCTATCCACTTCTTCCTGCCCTGGGTGGGATTCACTTTAAGAAAGAAGTTTTCCCAAGGGCTCACTTTCTAAAACCCCAAACACTGCAGTGTTCCATTCTGTCTTTTTTCATTCATTCATTCATTCATTTATTGCTTGCTTGCTGCATTGGGTCTTCATTGCTGCTCGCGGGCTTGCTCTAGTTGCGGCGAGCGGGGGCTACTCTTCCTTGCAGTGCGCGGGCTTCTCGTTGCGGTGGCTTCCTTGTTGTGAAGCACGGGCTCCAGGTGCAGGGGCTTCAGTAGTTGTGGCTCGTGGGCTCTAGAGCACAGGTTCAGTAGTTGTGGCACGTGGGCTCAGTAGTTGTGGTTCACGGGCTATAGAGCGCAGGCTCAGTAGTTGTGGTGCACGGGCTTAGTTGCTCCGCTGCACGTGGGATCTTCCTGGACTGGGGCTCGAACCTGTGTCCCCTGCACTGGCAGGCGGATTCTTAACCACTGCACCACCAGGGAAGTCCCTTCCATTCTGTCTTGTTCTAACTTCTGCTCTGCCCCATGGGGGCCCCGGACCAGCCCGCAGCTGGTTCAGCTTGGCACGAGGTCTCGGTGGTCCTGTCACAGGGCCTGGCACACAGGTCTCACACCACATTTGTAGAAGGTTTTCCACCCATCAATGTGTACGGTGGCCAGAACTTTGTTCCACTAACATTCATTGAGCATCAGCTGTGGGCCAGGCCTCTCCCTGAGGAGCTGCAGACCAGATAGGAGCGGGCACAGAATGCAAGAACCAGATTGTGGTAAGTCATGTGCTGCGCTGGGAGGTGCACATGGGTGCACATGGGCACCGGTGGGCGCTCAGAGGAGGGGGAGGCTTCCAGGAGGAGGCAATGCCCCTGCGGAGTCTTCAGGGAGGAGAAGGCAATAGCCAAGCAACAAAGCAAGGGGAGAGAGAATGTTCTAATGGTGACGAAGCTGACAGCCAAGAGTACTGAGAACCCACTTCATGCCAGGACTTTACCTGTGTTAATTCACTGACACCTCACAGAAACCCCATGAGGGAGGTAATGTTGTTTTTCCCGCTTAAGAAAACCGAGGAGTGGAAACGTTAAACAACTTGGCCAAAGTCGCAGAGCTCAGGAGCGAGACTATGGCGGGGCCTGGAGGTGTGTGTGGTGGGGCTGGTGTCTACATCAGAGAGGGGAGTCCAGGGTGTCTGATGGAGGCGAGCCGCACAGGCCCCGGCTGTCTAGCTAAGGAACAGGGATCTTGGAGAAGCTGAGGAAAGCTGCCAAGTAACACAGGACAGGCCAGCTCTTGTGACAGTGAGGCGCCTAAAGGTTCACCATGCACCATCCCGTGCCCAGCACTCTGCCTGGACTGTTCCACTGACTCCCTGCAACCCTCCTATGAAGCTGAGAAAACTATCACCCGCATTTACAGATGAAAAAATGGAGGTGGGGGGGTTAAAACTTACTTCAAGGCCAGCTCTGGCTGTAGACTGACTCCAGGGCCCACACTTCCAACTGCTATGCTATAAGATTCTTTAGGCTCCTGTGTACACGATGGATGGGAAGGGAGAGGGGGTGAAATCTGACAAGAAGAGACTAAGGGCCAAAAAGAGACACAACTTGCCGAAAGGCACTAGCATGTCCGTGGCTTGGCCGGAGCCCCACGGAATCCAAGCAAGGTTCTGGCTTAAACACATTTGGGGATGAAGCTGAGTGCTGCACGCAGCAGGGTGGGGTGAGTGGGGGTCAGCACCTGCGTGTCCAGGAAAACGATCCGCTCCTGGGTAATAAAGAAGTCAATGCCACTGGTCTGGTTGCCCCCTCGTTCCTTCATTTCGGCGCTCTGGGCCCGGAAGACATAGGCCCTGTGGAAAGGAGCAGGTGGGGGCATTAGAGGTCAGGTTCTTGGCCTTTGCCGCCTCCAGAGTGTGGCCCTGTGAGTGAGCCCATGAGATGTGATTCCCCGCCTGCCCACAAAGCCTTCCATTCGTGGCCCCTGCTGCCTAGGGGGCTAGGTTTTATATCACATGACTTCATCCCTACCCATAGGTAGACCTGTTTAGTCATAACAAAATCAGTAGACCGAGGTGTTTAAGAGCAAGGACTTTGCTGCACCGCTGGGACTCAAACCCCAGCTCTGCTTCTTCCTGGCTGTGTGGCTTTGAGTAAGTTCCTTAATCTCTTTCTCCTCAGTTTCCTCATCTGTAAAACGGGGACAACAATAGTCTCAATCTCTCAGAGTGACTGTGAGGTTAATATACATAAAGCCCTTAAAAGAGTGCCTGACACATGGCGATATAAAATTGCTAGCTATTAATTATCAAGTGTACCTGCCATGTGCCAGGCATGGGACACACAGCACTGAATACTCTCTACCCCACGGTGAGAGGGTGCGGGGCATCCTGGCTCCCAGTTCCTGACTGGAGTTCCTCCCAGTTCCTCCCAGTACGCTGACTGGAGCGCTTTCCCTGCTCCCCCTCCTCAGCGTCTGCTTGTTCTCAAATGGCCCCCTGACCAGCTGATTTAAAACAGTAACCTGGCCCCAACGCCACCTCCCTATAACCCCTTCCCGTTTGATTATCATCTTCTAATGTGCTTGTTTACTCGCTCCCCATTAAAAGGCAAGCCCCACGGGGACAGAGATTTTTGCCACTTTTGTTTACTGTTGTAGCCCAGCACCCAGGACAGGGCCTGGCCCATGGTCAACACCCAATAGATATTTGTTGAACTGAAGCAGGGAGACCAGTTAGGAGGCTCCTGGCCTCCTCCAGGGGAGATGGCCGTGGCCTGGACCAGGAGATGGGCGTGGAGGAGCGGAGCAGATGAATTCTCAAGATAATTAGGAGGTAAAACTTATGAGACCTGATGACAAGAGGTGGTACCAGTGTCTGCCCGGTCACAGGCGGACCTGCCTCAGAAGGACACGTTAGGCCGACAGGATTCTAGCTCAAGTATCGGAGCCAACAGCCACAGGGAAGTTTTGCTAGTTGGGGGTGGAAGCTGAGATGGAAAGGATGCCAGCCAAGAGAGCTGCAGCTGTGCCAGAGCGGAGCCCAGTTGAGCTGAAGGCGTGAGTGAGCAGAGAAGAGTGGGGGCCGACCTGGGAGGCGGGGCACCCGCAGCTCTGGGTCTGGTGATGTATGTTCTCACCACAGGGGTCCTTAACCTGTTCCGGGTTTCCCTCAGGCCCCTCTGAGAGCTGGTGGGAACTATGGACACCTTCCCTAGAAGAGAAGCCTGACTGTACATGTGTGTAGAATCCTGCATATACCGTTCGGGGGTTCTTGGACCCCTGAGGCCCATCCATGGTGTCCAGGGTGACATCACCGACTTTATAAAAACCAAACTCCTACACTTTTAGATAACCCTAAGTGGCCACAACCCCTGCTCACCCCCCATCTTGATTCTTCCCTAATTAGACTGTCTGTGTTCCCTACCTTACTCCCTAATCCCTGCCTTTCCCTCTTTCCTTCCCTGCCCTCAGTTTGGGGCTCTAGTTCTCAAGCTCCCTCCTCCCCCAAAGGACTCCATCCTTTACCTTCACAATCATACCCCGTCCTTACTCAGCAAGGCAGGACTGTGGCTGGTCTAGAACCCACGCCCTTCACCCAGGTCTCTCATCCCAGTGTTTCCCAGGCCACATCAGCCACATCCTGTGAGCACTCGCTCTGTGCCAAGTTCTTGTTAACTTTTGCCTTCCTGATCTTGTCTCATCCTCCAAAAACCCACTTTACAGATAAGAAAGTGAGATACCAGGAGGCGAAGGGACCTGCCCAAGATCAGCCAGCTGGTGAGCGGCAGGGCTGAGACTGAGGTGAACCTAAATCCAAAGACTTAATGAATACACCATGCCAGTTCCTGGCTGGCCCTGTACCATTTGCGGGAACAAGGAAGGGAGGGAGGGAGGGAGGGAGGTACAGGATTGGTGTCCTTGGAGCTACACGAAAGTTTGGTCCAGACGGGTCATCATCCTCGTGTGACAGAGACATTGAGGTCAAGGTAGGGGAAACAACTTCCCAAACACCACTTGCAATATCCAGGCCCACCCTCCCCTGACCTAGGTGGGTGCCACCTCCCCTGCAGACCCAACGGCCCCCTCACCTCTGGTCCTCCTCAGGAGTGTTGGCTGACAACAACGACATAACCATGGACTTGCCTGTCCCCTGGAGGCCCAGGACACCAACCACCAAGACATCAGTCTGATCCAACAGGTACTGCGGGAAGATGCAGGAATGAGACCCTCAAAAATCTGTCGGTTGATGGAATGGGAGTGAGGAAGGGGCCCTAGAGACTTCCATGGCTCGCCCACCTACCTCTCAGATATAAAGAAAAACAGAAGAACGTTTGTGCTCCAAATCCCCTCAACTGGGCAAAGGGCGGGGGAAGGGGGGTATATGGAATGTTCTGGGCACAAAGAACAGCATTTGTGAGAGCTCCAAAGCAGAAAAGAGCCTCGCTGGTCAAGAAGGTACTAGGAAGTCAGCGTGGCTGGAACACAGAGGAAAAGGGGCGCCTGACTTTGGGGAGAAGGGGAGAGGCATAGGAACAAAAGGATGGGTGGAAGAAGCCAGGACTGGGTAACTGAGGGCCACTGGATCAGACTCCTGGGAGGCTCTGGGCTTCAGGCAGGCTGGGAAAACATGGGAAGGCATGAGAAAGGCAGCAGTAAGCAGGAAGGGGAGCCCAGCCCGTCCTGGCTCTGTCTGTGGGATTTAAGAGTCCTACAGAATCCTGAGACCTTCACCTCTGGGCTGCCAGCTCTGCTGATTTTCACCACCAGGGGGCATAAGAGACACTCCTCAAGGAAAACAGTCATGTCCTCAACGTGGCTGCTGCACCTTAGAATCATCTGGAGAGCTCTAAAAAAAACCCCTCTAATCCTGGGCGGAACCCTAGACCCACTAAAGCAGAATATCGAGGGCTAGCCCAGTTCGATATGGTTGACACTGACCACATGTGGCTACTTGAATTTAAATTAATTAAAATTAAACAAAACTACAAATCAGTTCCTCAGTTATTCGAGCCACGTTGGGGGATTTGTGGGTAAGCGCTCTATAGCAGGGCCTGGACAGCGGCTCTTTTTTTTTTTTTAAAGCTCCCCAGTTGATATCAACATGAGAGTGGTAACAGATGGGCCTGGTATGTTGTTAGTAAATCCAAGCTGTTGGAGAAGGAGAGGGAGCATACCTGAGAGAATCTGAGTAACGTGACAAGCCTGGGAGGAAAAAACAGGATGGGGGGAAAGGAAGACTGGGACACTGGAAGTAGATATGATGGTCCAGGAGTGTGAGGGGTGGACTACAGTGAGGGCTGTTGGGATGGAGGCGGAACCTCCGGGGGCTAACATTCAAACCAGTTCACACTGGTACTGCATGGGTCTCGAGCAATCAGGAGGAGGACTGGAGCAGGCCCAGGAGGCTGCCCTGCTGCGTGCGAGAGGGGGCAGGAGATCCCAGGGCCTCTGCGGTGGTAATGGGTCCCTTTTTGCCAACCAGTATCAAAGTATTTCAGCATTTTAACAACCAGCACAGCTGAGCTAGTGTAAGCCACTGAAATTCGGCCCAGCTAGGTGAGAACTTTCTGATCCATTCTCTCACTGCTGCCATTGCCCGCAAGCTGTCTAGTCTGGTGTGTTGCCTGCCAAGAAGGTGGGGGGCGGGGAGGAGGTGAGGGTGTGGGACCCGGAGAAGGTCGAGCAGGGAGAGAGCCCTGACCCCCCAGTACCTCAATGGCACTGTCGCACCAATTCATCTGGTCATCCACCAACTTGATGCTGTGCTTCATGCGCTCTGGGGGCAGCAGTTTGGCCTGGCCCACGACAGCTGCAGACAAGGACGTGCTGAGGGTCTGTGCGAGGGGGTTCCGGCTCCCAACCAGATCCCGCCCGGCCCCAACTCACGGTCCATGGCTGCCGGCGCGGCAGTCCCCATGCCCCGGTTCTGGATCTGGTACACAGGCTGTGTGGGTCTCTGCCCCTCCTTCTCCCCCTTGGGTGGCGCAGGGGCTGCAGGGGGTGGTGGGGCAGTGCCCTCGGGGGTGGAGGCACTCGCTGTGGCCGCAGGCCCTTTCCCCTCCTCCCGTGGCTTCATGAGGACAATGGGCTTCTCAAGAGGGGCTGGGGCAGGCGGGGCGGCAGGGGCCGTTGGAGTCGGCGGCTGCTTTGACTACGGGCGTGAGAAGGTTCCGGTCAGTGGAGAGATCCTTGCCCTAACCGCTCCCAGCCTCCCCTTCCAAAGCGTCTTCCCCGCTCACCCGCTCTGCTGGAGGTTTTGAGAGGATGATGGGGGTTTTCTGCATGACCGCCGCGCTCGTCTCTTCGCTGCCTTCCTGTGGCGAGGGAGGGCAGTTACTCAGGAGGGGCTCCCCTAGCTCCCCGGACACCCCTCGAAGTGGCAAGTACCATTCTAAACGCCTTCAGACATAAGCTCCTCCAATCCTACCAACAGCCCTGTGAGAGATACCTTTATCCCCATTTCTCAAATGAAGAAACTGAGATCCAGAGAGGTTAACTGGCTTGCCCAAGGCCACACAGTCAATTAAGCAGTGGAGCCAGGCCTTGAAGCCAGACAGCCGGGTTCCAGAACCACGCTGCCAGCCGCTCCCCTCAGCTGCCTTTGCTAGACAAGCCCAGGCAGAAGGCGCTGGGGCTCTGGAGCGAGAGACATCTGCATTCGAACTTGGCCTTGGCTTTTGTTGGTTGTGTGAACACGGATAAGGAACCACCCTTACTTAGGCCTGTTTGCTCATCTGGCGAATGGGGATAGGAATTCCTTCCTCACAGGACTGTTAAGAGGATGAAAGTAGACAGGACTCACAAACCGTGTGCATAGCACTGGGCACGTGGCAGGTGTGCAGTATCTAGAGCTGCTATCCTGACAGCCCTGCCGTCCCAGCCTCCGCTGCCCAGCCCCACCCAGGCTAGCCAAGTCAGCGGACTGATTCCCATGCCTTACCCTCTTCACGCCTCCTCTGTCTCACCCCCATCTGCCTAAGAAAGGGGAGAGACCTGAGTTTGAATCCTGTTCCTTCTGTGGTACCCTGAGTAACCCTGGGAGAGTCTTGACCCTTCACTAGGTCTGTTTCTTCACCCACATATTGAGGATACTTATTTAAATCCTGTCACTCACTGGCCTATGACAAAGGACAAACCAAAGGATATGAACGTGCTTTGCAAAGAACAGGTGAGGGTGAAGAGATGATGATGGGTAGGAGATACAGTCAGGAGGCACCATGTACAGCACTGGCGCCCGACGGGCGTGGGGGGGGGGTGACCAGGATGAGACCTGATGGGCCGTCACTAGTAGCGGGAGGAAGAGAATTGGCAGGAAGACGCTGAGGTCAGCAGGAGACATGGAGGATGTGAGGAGTCCACTGGCCAGTTAGGAGGCTGCCAGGGCTCAGTAGCAAAGTCAGAGTCAAAGACAAGAGATCTGGGAGTTGCTTGTTCAGGGACTGAAGCTGAAGGTGCAGGAAGATGGTAACATTCTCCAGAAAGATGTGTGTGGAAGGAGGAGAGACCGTGTGTTGTCACTTATGCTGTGACCCAAGGGAAGGAGTAAGAGCCAAACCCACTGTGAATCAATTTCCTTCATGTTTTTTGCAGTTTTATGGCTCAGAAACTGTCCCAACCATTATCTTCTTCCACTACTCCCCCCCCACAAATAAACAGCCCTTAGAGGCGGGCAGGGCCCTGGAGAAAGAACCCGGGGGGCAGGCTCTGGCAGTGAGTCACCTACACACAGGAGAGGAGGAAGGCAGGACTGGGCCCACAATGAAGCTCCCGATTCCCGGTCCAGGACACTCTACAGCAGACACAGTGGTGCTGCGCCTGAGGCTCATGTGGATTCGGGTTCAAGTCCTGGCCCCAAAGCTTATTGACTTGTGACTTTGGGTAAGTCCCTTCCCCTCTAAGACTCATTTCCTCGTTAGTGAGAACTGGGTCTATCATAGGCTCTACTTCATGGGACAGCTGCAGGAGCTCAGGAAGACCCAAAGGACGGAAAGCACTCTGCAGAGCACCAGCACACTGCACGCTGCTCGGTAAACAAAAGAGGCGATCATTCCACAACTCTGGGAAACAGGAGCTTCTGGCACCTCTCAGCTCAAACTCCAATGCCAACTCCAGTCAGTGAAATCCAAAGTCCTTTCCAAGGCCTATCAGGTCCCACATGATCTGGCCCCCGTTTCCTCTCTGATCTCATCTTCTATCACTTCCCCTTCTTCATCCACTGCAGCCACACTGGCCTCCTGGCTACTCCTTGAACACACCAGATAAAGACCTCAGGGCCTTCGCATTTGCTGTTCTTTCTGTTTTGAATGCTCTTCACTCAGATTCTGTCAGGACTTGTCCCTTTGCCTCCTTCAGGTCTCTGCTCAAAAGTCAGCTCTTCAGAGAAGCCTTCCTGACTGCTTCATCTAAGACAGCCCCTTTATCACTCTGAGGGCAGTCCGTTTTGTCCACAGATATATCCCCAGCATCTAGATGAGGGCCTGGTGCCTAGCAGGTGCTCAATAAACAGTGGTGGAATGAGTGGACACACGAATGCTGCCCTTGGGCCCAGACACTCACCCGTCTCTCTCTGTCCCAAGGTGCAGTGTAGTCCCTCTCCCGACCGCCAGGCCCGGAGAGATTCTGGGGGCCGCCAGGGCCTGGCTCCTTCCACCGCCGCCGCCTGTCTATCCCATAGAGCCCAGGCTGACTGTGCCCAGACTCAGACATGGTCACCTATGGGTAGAAAGAGATTGATTCCAGGATGAAGAAAGTCTCTCCCCACTCTATCTGGCTTACCCTGGACTATAAGAAGGCACTTCCTTTCAAGAGAGCTCTGTGGCTGTGGCAGTAACTGCCAGCAGGATCTCAATAGCCATTCTTCACTTCTTCCAAAGAAATAAAACCCTCAGTTCTGAGCTGGATACATGGCTATCCAGAATACACTCCTCAGCCTAGTCTGCAGTTAGCTGTGGCCATATGACTAAGCTCTTTCTGGCCAACGGTATGACACCAGAAGTGTGTTTTGGCAGCGTTCAAAAACTTTTCTTCACAGACACTGGCACCTGCCTTTTGTCCCTTCCTCCTACTAGCTGAAAGGAATGCGGGTGTGGAGGCTGGAGCTTAAGCAGCCATCGAGGTCTGTGAGGCAGCTTAACGGAAGGAAGGCATAAGAGACAAAACACAAGGTTCGGGGACTCCCTATTAACCTTAAATTGCCTATCTCTGGATGCAGTGACAAACAAATCCCCTTCTATCTCTTGTAGCCAAGACTATTCCCAACTGTTAATCACTTTTCTCAACATAAATACTAACACATGGGGGAAAGTCACATAAAAATGGGACATACTCTTTCCCAAAGTGCAGCAAAGCAGTTCCATACAAATCTGTAACATGACCCCCAGTCCGACAACTACCCTTTTGATTACCCAATACTGGCACATGTGGGGGTCGGGCACGTGTATTCAAGGACCTATTTTCACCGGGTGTCCCTCTACTTTCAGTGTGTTCACCTTCCATAACTGATGGTCTGCCATCCCTCACACTCCGAGGTCTCACCAGGGACATTATATGTCCCTCACCAGGGTCATTATATGTCATTATATGTCTCACATCGAAGACATTATAAAATGTATGGTTGCCTATATAACCCACTCTCTATCATTTAACTAGCTGCTCATAGGCCCCTAGGGAGTTTCCCCAGCTGTTTACACTTCATTCCAGGGAAGTCTCTTGAGTATGTCTGTTTGCAGGACTCCGAGGCCAACTGCTATAGCTCACGGGTCCATATCTGGTCTGCCTTCTGTTTTTGGAAATAAAGTTTTATTGGAATACAGCCACATCCATCAATTTACAAGTTGTCTATGGCTGCCTTCTTGATTCAATGGCAGAGGTGAGTAGCTGAGACAGAGATACTATGGGCTGCAGAGTCTAAAGAAATTATTCTCTGGACCTTTACAGAAAGTTTGCTGACCTTTGCTTAGCTCTGAAATGCCTTCAAATCATTCTATGAATCCCTCCACCTCCCACCCCAGTACAGTGACATTAAGAGGTCCTTGTGTAAGACTCTTTCCCCAGAACGGAAGCATCTGTTTACAGGATGCAGGAGTAATTTTGCTAGTCAGGTAGGGGCTTGTCTAGCTCCTCTGCCACTGCAGTATCTGAGTTTACTCTACAGTCCCCATGGCAAGCTCCCCAGAATTTAAGAGTGCACCTACAAGCATTTTGGGGACTCTCAATATTGTTTCCAGGCTCCTCTGGGGATTCCCCCCCCCCACAAAAGTATAAAACCAGTGTATTTGTGTTTATTTACAGGACTCTTAAGGTGACCTCCCAGAACTACAAATTACAAATTCCCCTATTACAAATTATTTGGGGGGCTTCCTCAGTACTTAAGCATCCCTTAACACGCTCCTTTTGGGGGATCACCCAGAATCTATTTGCAAGTTATTTGGGGAGACTCCCAATTCCTAACTCCGTATTTATGGTCTAATGAAGCACTCCCACCGCAGAACTTGAGTCTATTCACACTATTTTTCTACAAGACTCTCCAGCAATTACATGTATATGTACAGCCTCTTATATGGGGTCTCCCCTGGAACTTGAGTCTGTGTTTTATTCAGGGGACTTCAGCATAATTAGGCACCTGTTTACAGGCCTCCCATAGGGAACGCCAGAACTTAAGTTTCTATTTACACTGTATTTAGAGGAATTTGGAGGACCTCCCCACTGTTTAAAAATCCGTTTGCAGGCCCTCTACGAGTGTCCCCAGGGCTCTGCACGTTATTGGAGGGATTTCGCAGTACTTTACCGCCAGTTTACAGGCCCTCACTATAAATGGCCTCCCAGAACTGAAAAATTTCCTATATACACATTATCTGTCTCCTGCCCACCCCACTCCCGCCAACGCGCTTTTTAACGGGTTGCTTTGACTCCGAACTCAGTTACGCACAACCGCCAGGAGTCCGAGCGACCAGTTAGCGGTCAAGGAGGAGCTGGGCCCCGAAACACGCCCCGTGCCCCGCCCCCCGCCGAGGCGCCAGCCTCGCGCAGGCACGCGGGCCCCTTACCTAAGGCGGCTGCTGATTGGTTCCTGGGGCTTAAGGGGGCGCGCGCTCTCCGAGATGGGGCTAGGGTGGGGACGGGGAGGTTCCACCGCAAGCCACCGGCCTGAAAATGGAGTCTGGGGACCCGGGAGCGTGGCGGGAGAGAACGGGTACCGCTCAACCCAGAACCGGTGGGGGCATCCCGGAAGCGGCACCGAAGGAAGGCCGGTCCGAGGGAGGAAGAAGTCGAGAAGATCTCGCGGGGCCGAACCGAGATCAGGTCTCGCGGGCTGCCGGCCCTGCGCATGCGCCGCAGGCTGGGCGCGCGAGAATCGAGCGTGAGCGCCGGGCTGAGCATGCGTTGATGTAGGTGGTTGGCTTCAGCAAGCCGGCGGGTTGCAGAGGGCAGCTGGGAGTGCGCGGCGACTCCGCTTCAGTGCGCGTGCGCATCGCAGGGGGCGTACGTGGGCTTTCAGAGAAGCTGGGGAAGTGGGGTGGGGCGGGGACGCCGGAGGCTTTGGGTTCGAGTACCGCTTCAGCTGTGGTGTTGGCAGGACGCGGTGGGGTGGGACGGCAGGAAAGAATTTAAGTGTCCCGGGCTGAGTGAGTGCTGAGTGAGTGCTGAGAACACAGGCATGAATCAGAACTGGCGTAGGCCCTGGAAGGGATCCCGGTCTGTGGAGGGAAACGGCTAGGGAATCAAATCACTTAGGAAAGGGTGCGGGTACGATTGGACCTTGAAGGGCAGGCAAGGACACTCCAGGCGAGGGAACCCTGGGAGAAAGGTCCAGACTGGCTTGGACTCATGGAGTTCCACTGGGGTGGGAGGTGAAGCAGCAGACATGGGCAGGTCAGATCATGAAGAGATGTGAGACATGGACTGGTAGGAATAAGAGCACGGATGAATAAACCCTTCGGGGGCTGCGGTGGAGGAGGGATACAGTGCTAAGAGTCGACGATTCAAACGCCTGCGGTGGGAACCCTGTGCGCGCCCAAGAGGAATACCAGGCGGAGAGTGAGGCCCGCGGAGGCCGCATGCGCAGTTAGCCCAAAGGGCTCCGCGACTTAGCTGAAGCGGGTGGTTACCAATGGGAACGATAGATGCTTCAAGAGAAGAGAGAAGGGTGTATATACATATACATATATTCATAGATATGTAGGTGAGTGGGGAATTTACCATTTTTCATTTAAAATTATATTTGAGTACCTCCCCGGAGGTCCAGTGATTAAGACTCTGGGCTTCCATTGCTTGGGGACACAGGTGGTCCCTGGTCGGGGAACTAAGCTCCCACATGCCGGTGGCGCGGCCAAACAACAACAAAATTATATTTGGACAGGGAATACATGTACATTCTGACAAAAGTCGAGCAGTCCATGGGGTAGACAAGAAAAGTCCATCTCCCCTCTGGTTCCCATATTCCATTCCTAGAGCACCGCTTCTCAGTTTCCTTCTGGAGCTACTGTCACAGCAAAGCATTGGGGTTGAGAGCTTGAGCCTGGCCAAGTTCCTTAACCTCTCTGCGTCTGTGTCCTGTTTCTACAATGGAGATGAGGGCACTGAATGATGATACTGGCAGAGTTAAATGGGTGACAGTGCCTAGAATAGTGCCTGGTGTATAGTAGCACTGTGTGTTGTCATTATTTTGTGGTTTACGATGACAGTGATAGTGACTGAGTCTGAACTGCCCCCCTCCCGTCCAGGCCTCATCCCTGCTGCCGTTTTCTCAGTACAGGTGGCAGGTGGAACCATTTCTCCAGGCTGTCACAGGCTGGGTGAAAACAACCATCACACAGACTGAGTTGAGAGTCCTGTTGTTTATGGATTCTCCAGAAGATTGTGGGTGTCTGGCAGAGATACACATGACAGGCCATCTTTGTGTTATGTCTGACATTATCCCCTTTAGCATCTTCATCTGTTAGGTCGAAGCTGTTTTTCTTACCGGAATTTCTCAACCCCAGAGCAGCCTCACAAATGCCAGTTTCACCTCTGGGCAACCCTCAGAGGTGGAGATTTGACTTAAGGGAAAAGAAGGGGCTTGGCATTGGACCATGGGCCCACTGTATACCGGGTTCTGCTTTATGTACATCACTGTAACCTTCTCCCCTCCTCATCTAACAGATGCAGAAAATGAGTCAGAGAGAAGAAGGGCCTTACTGAAGTACCCAGGGCCAGGAGGCATCAGGGCCTGGATTCAAACCCAACCCTGTCTCGCTCTAGGGCGAGCCCACATTTTTTCCTGGCATTGGGCAGCCTGCCTAGCGGTGAGTCAGTGGTGCAATCAGGCACCCAGAGAGCTGCCTTTTATATAAGTGGGATGGCGTGCTGTTGTGTGGATGTATCATACTTAACCATTACCCTATTGATAAACATTTAGGTTGTTTCTGAACTTCTGCTCTTACAAACATTTGCCACAATGAATATCCTGTACGTCTGACTGCATGTAGATGATAGTATTATCAATAGAATATCTTGTTTGAAGTAGAATTGCTGGGTCAAAGCATACATACACCGGGAATTTTAAGAGCTCTTTGCCAAACGATCTATTCATTTCTCAAGTCACTTCTCTGTTCATTTCATTCATTCGTTTGTACCTATTGAACGAATTATGGAACTCTAGTCATCTGCCAGGACAGAACACCTGCCCTCCAGGATTGGATCTTCTAGTAGGGGCAGCTGATGTCAGGTAAAAGATGCTTGGAAAAATCAGGATAAGGGAATTGGGAGTGACAGAGGTCACAGAGAGTGACAGGTGGTCAGGGAAGGCTGCAATGAGGTGACATTTGAGCAGAAGCCTGAAAGATGGTAAGGGAATGAACCATAGGAAGATGCTGAAAAACAGTAAGTGGAAAGACCCCGAAGTGAGAATGGACCTGGGTGTTCAAGGATTATCAAGACGACCAGAGTGACCAGAGCAGAGTGGAAAAGGGGTAGAATTATTTAGGGATATAGCTGTAGAGAGGTCCAGGTTACATGGGGTCTTGTGGGCCATGGTAAGAGCTTTTGAATTTACTTCCAAGTGTAACAGGAAGCCTTTGGAGGGCCGTGAGCAAGGACCAGCATGTTGTGAGGTATGTTTTATAAAGATTTCTCTAGTGTTGTTCTCAAAAAGTAGTAACAGTGGTTCCCTGTGGGGGTGAAGGTTATAGGTAGATGTGGAGGAAAACATCTTAAGACTTTCATGTTTTTGAACGATGTGACTCTTATCTATGCACAAAAAAGTTAAAGCAGCGCTGGCCGCCATGAGGAGAATGGGCTGTAGCTGGGCAGCAGTGGAAGCAGGAGATGAGGAAGCTGCGGTCTCTTCCCTGGGCAAGAGATGATGATGACTCAGGAAGAGGGTTATGTGAGAGGAAGCATGAATCAGGAATGACTTAAAAGTTATCCTGAAGGTTTGGGCCTGACCCACTGGGTGAAGAGTGATGCTTTTTACCAAGATGGGGAGGAGTAGACTTGACGGGAAATCGACAGGCTTTGAACTGCTTAACTTTGAGATGCACATTGGACATCTTAAGTGGTCCAAGTAAGTGGTCGCACTAGGGCGAAGCCAGGGTTTGTAGATACAGAATTTTTACTGACTTTTCATTATGAAATTTTAAAAACACGCACAAAAGTTTTCTGGTATAAAGAACTCCCACATACCCACCACCCAGTGTGGAGAGTCATCACATTTTACTTATTTTATTTCTTCTATTTTCTTCTCCCACATATAAGCACACTTTTTCCTGGAGTTTCTGTATTATTTTTTAAGCTTTTAAGCAAACCTCAGATGTTCTGTCATTTTATCAATAACTATACAAGTGTGCTAAATTTTGGAGCTGTTAATATATAGATGACATTTAAAGCCCCGGAGTTTGCTGAAACCATCCAGCCTGAGGGAGTAGGTTGAGCAGAGACTCGGCCCTGGGCCTCCCACATTTAGGAATCAGGGAAAGGACCAGCATCCTACAGATGGAGCAGGAACATCAGGAGAGGTGATCAACTGGAGCCAAGGAAACAAAGAGTTCCAAAAAGATGGTGATCGACTAGGGAGCAGGGATACAGAGCAGTAGCTGGAGGTGGACGTGGGGTCGACCGTGAAGAAAACATGGCTGTCTTATCCCTCAGTCTTGTTGCAGGAGAATGGGGTGCAAGACGATGGTCATTTCCCAGGTGAGTCCCAGGGACGGGCCACCAAGTGAGGGTCCTTGGTTTCACTCAGGAAAATTCAAGAGCGAGCCATAGTAAAGTGAAAATAAGTTTATTTAGAGAGATACACATTCCATAGGCAGAATGCAGACCATCTCGGAAGGCAAGAGTGGCACTGGGGTGCGGGCGTGGTTAGTTTTTATGGGCTGGATAATTTCATAGGCTAACAAGTGAGAAGGTTATTCCAAATATTTTGGGGAGGAGGCGGGGATTTCCAGGAATTGGGCCACCACCCACTCTTTGGTCTTTTACTGTCAGCCTCAGAACTGTTAAGGTGCCTGTGGGTGTGTCGCTTAGCATATGCTGTTGTATTGCAGCACATGTATAATGAGGCTCAAGGTCTAGGGAAGTCAAATCTTCTGCCATCTTGGGCCTAGTAGGTTCTAAACAGTTTTAGTCGTATCCTCGAGGGGCTGTGTCATTCTTTTTTTGTTTGTTTTTTTAAAAATATTTATTTATTTATTTGGCTGCACTGGGTCTTTAGTTGTGGCATGCATTCAGGATCTAGTTCCCTGACCAGGGATCAAACCCAGGACCCCTGCATTGGGAGCACGGAGTCTTAACCACTGGACCACCAGGGAAGTCCTGTGTCATTCTTCTAAAGGTTGTGTCCTGCCCCCTTCCCTCCTGTCTCAGTCTCCCTATGTCATGGAAACTTCTCAATATCGTAATGTAGAACCTATAAGGAAAAGTTTACAGGTACTTACTTTTCTTTATCTTTTTTGTTGTTGAGGTGTAACTTAAACGTGGCGAAGTGCAGAAAAGACACAGATCTTAAGAGTATTGGTCAATGAATTTTTACAAATATATATACTCGTGTAACCACTAACCAGGTCAAGGTAGAGAACATTTCCAACACCCCAGAAATTTCTCTTGGACCCTTTCCCTGTCAGCTCCCCCACTCCAGAAGCAGCCACTGATCTAATTCTGGTTACTCTACGTGAGTTGTATCTGCTCTTGAACTTGATATAAATGAAATCTTACAGCAGGTCTTCTGTGTTGTCTTCCTTCTTTAGCTCTTTGGTCTGTGAGAGTCTTTGCTCTGTTGAATGTATCAGGAGTTTGTTCTATAAGAACTTACTTTTAAAGGATTTCCACATACAGGTTATTTTACAATATGTAAAATAAAGACTGAATTTGAATTCCAGATGTTTTGCAATTTGGTGAACACATAGTGGAGGATGTAAAATGCTTAAAGATCCTGTGGGCCGTTTTTGAGATGGGAGCAATGACAGCATGTTTGTATGCTGCTGGGAGTGATAGGGAAACCATGCAACTCAAATTGGAACTTGAACCCACGTGCCAGGACTTGAACCTGGCCAAACCCAGACTGGGAATTGAACCCATGTCCTTTTATTTATTTTTTATATTTTTGAATTTTATTTTCTTTATTTTTTATACAGCAGGTTCTTATTAGTAATCTATTTAATACATATTAGTGTATATATGGCAATCCCAATCTCCCAATTCATCCCACCACCACCAACCCCGTTGGTGTCCATACGTTTGTTCTCTACATCTGTGTCTCTATTTCTGCCCTGCAAACCGGTTCATCTGTACCATTTTTCTAGTTTCCACATATATGCGTTAATATACAATATTTGTTTTTCTTTTTCTAACTTACTTCACTCTGTGTAACAGTCTCTAGGTCCATGCCCGTCTCTACAAATGACCCAATTTTGTTCCTTTTTATGGCTGAGTAATATTCCATTGTATATATGTACCACCTCTTCTTTATCCATTCATCTGTCAATGGGCATCTAGGTTGCTTCCATGTCCTGGCTATTGTAAATAGTGTTGCAGTGAACATTGGGGTGCATGTGTCTTTTTGAATTATGGTTTTCTCTGGGTATATGCCCAGTAGTGGGATTGCTGGGTCATATGGTAATTCTATTTTTAGTTTTTTAAGGAACCTCCATACTGTTCTCCATAGTGGCTGTATCAATTTACATTCCCACCAACAGTGCAAGAGGATTCCCTTTTCTCCACACCCTCTCCAACATTTGTTTGTAGATTTTCTGATGATGCCCATTCTAACTGGTGTGACACCTCATTGTAGTTTTGATTTGCATTTCTCTAATAATTAGTAACGTTGAGCAGCTTTTCATGTGCTTCCTGGCCATCTGTATGTCTTCTTTGGAGAAATGTCTATTTAGGTCTTCTGCCCATTTTTGGATTGGGTTGTTTGTTTTTTTAATGTTGAGCTGCATGAGCTGTTTATGTATTTTGGAGATTACTCCTTTGTCTGTTGATTTGTTTGAAAATATTTTCTCCGTTCTGAGGGTTCTCTTTTCATCTTGATTGTAGTTTCCTTTGCTTTGCAAAAGCTTTTAAGTTTCATTAGGTCCCATTTGTTTACTTTTGTTTTTATTTCCATTACTCTAGGAGGTGGATCAAAAAAGATCTTGCTGTGATTTATGTAAAAAAGTGTTCTTCCTATGTTTTCCTTTAAGAGTTTTATAGTGTCCAGTCTTACATTTAGGTCTCTAATGCATTTTGAGTTTATTTTTGTGTATGGTGTTAGGGAGTACTCTATTTCATTCTTTTACATGTAGCTGTCCAGTTTTCCCAGCACCACTTATTGAAGAGACTGTCTTTTCTCCATTGTGTATCCTTGCCTCCTTTGTCATAGATTAGTTGACCATGGGTGCGTGAATTTATCTCTGGGCTTTCTATCCTGTCCCATTGATTTATATTTCTGTTTTTGTGCCAGTACCATATCGTCTTGATTCCTGTAGCTTTGTAATATAGTCTGAAGTCCGGGAGCCTGATTCCTCCAGCTCCGTTTTTTTCCCTCAGGACTGCTTTGGCTATTTGGGGTCTTTTGTGTCTCCGTACAAATTTTAAGATTTTTTGTTCTAGTTCTGTAAAAAATGCCACTGGTAATTTGATAGGGATTGCATTAAATCTGTAGATTGCTTTGGGTAGTATAGTCATTTTCACAGTATTGATTCTTCCAATCCAATAACATGGTATATCTCTCCCTCTGTTTGTATCATCTTTGATTTCTTTCATCAGTGTCTTATAGTTTTCTGAGTACAGGTCTTTCACCTCCTTGGGTAGGTTTATTCCTAGGTATTTATTCTTTTTATTGCAATGGTGAATGGGATTGTTTCCTTGATTTCTCTTTCTGATCTTTTGTTGTTAGTGTATAGGAATGCAAGAGATTTCTGTGCGTTAATTTTGTATCCTGCAACTTTACCAAATTCATTGATTAGCTCTAGTAGTTTTCTGGTGGCATATTTAGGATTCTCTATGTATAGTATCATGTCATCTGCAAACAGTGACAGTTTTACTTCTTGTTTTCCAATTTGTATTCCTTTTATTTCGTTTTCTTCTCTGATTGCCATGGCTAGGACTTCCAAAACTATGTTGAATAATAGTGGCGAGAGTGGACATCCTTGTCTTGTTCCTGATCTTAGAGGAAATGCTTTCAGTTTTTCACCATTGAGAATGTTTGCTGGGGGTTTGTCATATATGGCCTTTATTATGTTGAGGTAGGTTCCCTCTGTGCCCACTTTCTGGAGACTTTTTATCATAAAT
This sequence comes from Mesoplodon mirus, assembly GCF_964341445.2. Taxonomy (NCBI): domain Eukaryota; kingdom Metazoa; phylum Chordata; class Mammalia; order Artiodactyla; family Ziphiidae; genus Mesoplodon; species Mesoplodon mirus. The sequence continues at coordinate 54,498,281 of NC_138995.1, forward strand.
GGGTGATGAATTTTGTGTAAAGCTTTTTCTGCATCTATTGAGATGATTATATGGTTTTTATTCTTCAATTTGTTAATATGGTGTATCGCATTGATTGATTTGTGTATATTTAAGAATCCTTGCATCCCTGGGATAAATCCTACTTGATCATGGTGTATAATCCTTTTAATGTGTTGCTGGATTCTGTTTGCTAGTATTTTGTTGAGGATTTTTGCATCTATATTCATCAGTGATATTGGTCTGTAATTTTCTTTTTTTGTAGTATCTTTGTCTGGTTTCGGTAACAGGGTGATGGTGGCCTCATGGTATGAATTTGGGAGTGTTCCTTCCTCTGCAATTTTTTGGAAGAGTTTGAGAAGAATGGGTGTTAGCTCTTCTCTAAATGATTGATGGAATTCACCTGTGAAGCCATGTGGTCTTGGACTTTTTGTTTGTTGGAAGATTTTTAATCACAGTTTCAATTTCATTACTTGTGATTGGTCTATTCATATTTTTTAGTTCTTCCTGGTTCAGTCTTGGAAGGTTATACCTTTCTAAGAATTTGTCCATTTCTTCCAGGTTGTCCATTTTTTTGGCATAGAGTTGCTTGTAGTAGTCTCTTATGATGCTTTGTATTTCTGTGGTGTCTGTTGTAACTTCTCCTTTTTCATTTCTCATTTTATTGATTTGAGTCCTCTCCCTCTTTTTCTTGATGCGTCTGGCTAAAGGTTTATCAGTTTTGTTTATCTTCTCAAAGAACCAGCTTTTAGTTTTATTGATCTTTGCTATTGTTTTCTTTGTTTCTATTTTTCATTTATTTGTGCTCTGATCTTTATGATATCTTTCCTTCTACTAACTTTGGGTTTTGCTTGTTCTTCTTTCTCTAGTTCCTTTAGGTGTAAGGTTAGATTGTTTATTTGAGATTTTTCTTGTTTCTTGAGGTAGGCTTGTGTTGCTATAAACTTCCCTCTTAGAAATGCTTTTGCTGCATCCCATAGGTTTTGGATCGTCATGTTTTCATTGTAATTTGTCTCTAGGTATTTTTTGATTTCCTCTTTGATTTCTTCAGTGATCTCTTGGTTATTTAGTAACGTATTGTTTAGCCTCCATGTGTTTATGTTTTTAATGTTTTTTTTCCCTGTAATTGATTTCTAATTTCATAGTGTTGTGGTCGGAAAAGATGCTTGATATGATTTCAATTTTCTTAAATTTACCGAGGCTTTATTTGCTACCCAAGATGTGATCTATCCTGGAGAATGTTCCATATGCACTTGCGAAGAAAGTGTAATCTGCTGTTTTTGGATGAGTATCCTATAAATATCAATTAAATCTATCTGGTCTATTGTGTCATTTACAGCTTGTGTTTCCTTATTAATCTTCTGTCTGGATGATCTGTCCATTGGTGTAAGTGAGATGTTAAAGTCCCCCACTATTATTGTGTTACTGTCAATTTCCTCATTTATAGCTGTTAGCAGTTGCCTTATGTATTGAGTGCTCCTATGTTGGGTGCATATATATTTATAATTGTCATATCTTCTTCTTGGATTGACCCCTTGATCATTATTTAGTGTCCTTCCTTGTCTCTGGTAACATCCTTTATTTTAAAGTCTATTTTATCTGATATGAGTATTGCTACTCCAGCTTTCTTTTGATTTCCATTTGTATGGAATATCTTTTTCCATCACCTCACTTTTAGTCTTTATGTGTCCCTAGGTGGATCTTCAGAGTGGGTCTCTTGTAGACAGCATATATATGGGTCTTGTTTTTGTTTTTTGGGTTTTTTGGGGGTTTTTTTTGCAGTACGCGGTCCTCTCACTGTTGTGGCCTCTCCCATTGCGGAGCACAGGCTCCGGATGCGCAGGCTCAGCGGCCATGGCTCACGGGCCTAGCTGCTCTGCGGCATGTTGGATCTTCCCGGACCAGGGCACGAACCCGTGTCCCCTGCATTGGCAGGCAGACTCTCAACCACTGCGCCACCAGGGAAGCCCCGGGTCTTGTTTTTGTATACATTCAGTGAGCCTGTGTCTTTTGGTTGGAGCATTTAATCCACTGATGTTTAAGGTAATTATTGATATGTATGTTCCTATTACCGTTTTCTTAATTCTTATGGGTTTGTTTTTGTACATCCCTTTCTTCCCTTGTGTTTCCCACTTAGAGAAGTTCCTTTAGCGTTTGTTGTAGAGCTGGTTTGGTGGTGCTGAATTCTCTTAGCTTTTGCTTGCCTGTAAAGCTTTTGATTTCTCCATCAAATCTGAATGAGATCCTTGCTGGGTAGAGTGATCTTGGTTGTAAGTTCTTCCCTTTCATCACTTTAAATATATTGTGCCACTCCCTTCTGGCTAGTAGAGTTTCTGCTGGGAAATCAGATGTTAACCTTATGGGAGTTCCCTTGTATGTTATTTGTTGTTTTTCCTTTGCTGCTTTCTATAATTTTTCTTTGTCTTTAATTTTTGTCAGTTTGATTACTATGTGTCTTGGCGTATTTCTCATTGGGTTTATCCTGCCTGGGACTCTGTGCTTCCTGGACTTGGGTAGCTATTTCCTTTCCCATGTTAGGGAAGTTTTTGACTATAATCTCTTCAAATATTTTCTCGGGTCCTTCCTCTCTCTCTTCTCCTTCTGGGACTGGTATAGTGCGAATGTTGGTATGTTTAATGTTGTCCCAGAGGTCTCTTAGGCTGTCTTCATTTCTTTTCATTCTTTTTTCTTTATTCTGTTCTGTGGCAGTGAATTCCACCATTCTGTCTTCCAGGTCACTTATCCGTTCTTCTGCCTCAGTTATTCTGCTTTTGATGCCTTCTAGTGTATTTTTCACTTCAGTTATTTTATTGTTCATCTCTGTTTGTTTGTTCTTTCATTCTTCTAGGTCTTTGTTAAACATTTCTTGCATCTTCTCGATCTTTGCCTCCATTCTTTTTCCCAGGTCCTGGATCATCTTCACTATCATTATTCTGAATTCTTTTTCTGGAAGGTTGCCTATCTCCACTTCATTTAGTTGTTTTTCTGGGGTTTTATCTTGTTCCTTCATCTGGTACAAAGTCCTCTGCCTTTTCATCTTGTCTGTCTTTCTGTGAATGTGGTTTTCCTTCCACAGGCTGCAGAATTGTAGTTCTTCTTGCTTCTGCTGTCTGCCCTCTGGTAGATGAGGCTCTCAAAGAGGCTTGTGAAAGCTTCTTGATGGGAGCGACTGGTGGTGGGTAGAGCTGGGTGTTGCTCTGGTGGGCCTAGCTCAGTAAAACTTTAATTGGCTTGTCTGATGATGGGTGGGAGTGGGTTCCCTCCCTGTTGGTTGTTTGGCCTGAGGTGACCCAGCACTGGAGCCTACCCAGCTCTTTGGTGGGGATAATGGCGGACTCTGGGAGGGCTCACGCCAAGGAGTACTTCTGAGAACTTCTGCTGCCAGTGTCCTTGTCCCCATGGTGAGCCACAGCCACCCCCCACCTCTGCAGGAGACCCTCCAACACCAGCAGGTAGGTTTGGTTCAGTCTCCTACAGGGTCACTGCTCCTTCCCCTGGATCCTGATACACACACTACTTTGTGTGTGCCCTCCAAGAGTGGAGTCTCTGTTTCCCCCAGTCCTATCGAAGTCCTGCAGTCAAATCCCACTAGGCTTCAAAGTCTGATTCTCTAGGAATTCCTCCTCCCGTTGCCGGACCCCCAGGTTGGGAAGTCTGACGCGGGGCTCAGAACCTTCACTCCAGTGAGTGTACTTCTGTGGTATAAGTGTTCTCCAGTTTGTGAGTCACCCACCCAGCGGTTATGGGATTTGATTTTATTGTGATTGCGCCCCTCGTACCGTCTCATTGCGGCTTCTCCTTTGTCTTTGGATGTGGGGTATCTTTTTTGGTGAGTTCCAGTGTCTTCCTGTCGATGATTGTTCAGCAGTTAGTTGTGATTCCGGTGCTCTCACAACAGGGAGTGAGCTCACATCCTTCTACTCCGCCATCTTCCCCATGGCCTTTTAATTGAGATCACACACCTGGTCTCAAGACTTAATGAAGCTCAGGTTCTTGATGTCTCCTTGCAGAAAGAATTCAGTGAGAGACAAAGTGATATGTAAGAAGTGGATATATTTAGAGAGAAATACACTCCACAGACAGAGTGTGGGCCATCTCAGAAGGCGAGAGGCCCTGAAATATGGGGTGGTTAGTTTTTATGGACTGGGTAATTTCATAGGCTAATGAGTGGAAGGATTATCCCATCTATTTCAGGGGAATGGGCGTGGATTTCCAGGGATTGCACCACAGCCCACTTTTTGACCTTTTATGCTTGACCTCAGAACTGTCATGGCGCTGGTGGGTGTGTCATTTAACTAATGTATTACAATGAGCGTGTAATGAGGCTCACGTTCCACTGGAAGTTGAATCTTCCGCCATCTTGGACTTAGCTGGTTCTAACCAGTTTTTGTCATGTCCTGTGTCTGTGTCATTCTTTTGAAGGTTGTGCCCTGCCCCTTCCCTCCTGTTTCAATAGCAGGGAAAATGGATGAGGCAGGAGACTTAGGACCCAGGCCCTCAAGGAGGCGAGAGAGGGTGCAGCCTGGTTACAAGTGGAGACAGGGCTTGGACTTGAAGAAGGGCCAGCTCATCCTGGTAGAAGAAAGGAAAGTGTTACCATTTGACATTGCCTCCAAATTGTAAGAAACACTCTCCTAGTTTTTATATGTTAGCAGTAATCCCACACAGCAGAAAAGCTCAAAACAGGTCTTTGGACTGCAGTCTGGTGTTGATGTAGATGATACAGCTTCCTTTACCAACCATCGTAAAGAACTGGACAAATACTGGCGATGTTTGTTCTACATGGATGGGGCAAAAGGGCGAGGAGAGTGGTGGGCAATTACGACAGAAAATCTTTGGGTGGGAAGAGCCCAGTGGCTGGAGCAGCTGTGATACTGTGATTTATAATAAATATGTATTTGGTCTTTGTCCCCTGAGTCTGGAACAGAGCTCCTAAAACCTTTGGAATGGAGTAATAAGGGTGTCTTTTGTTATGTGAATGAGGTGGCTTTGGAAAGCACCTAGGTAACCTAAGGATAGGGGCTGGGTGCCAAGGGACCCAACTGGATGATTAGAGGGTCAGAACTTCCAGGTCTCCAGGGAGGGGAGAGGGGTTGGATGTTGAATTAGTCACGGAAGTTCAATGATTTAATCAGTCATGACTGTGTAATGAAGCTTCCATAGAAAACCTCAAAGGACAGGGTTTGGAGAGCTTCCAGGTTGGTGAACACATGGAGATTTGGGGAGAGTGGTGCCCAGAGAGGTCATGGAAGCTCCCTGCGCCTTCCCCATACCTTGCCCTATGCATCTCTTCCATGTGGCTGTTCCTGAGTTATATCCTTTTATTGTAAGGAACCAGTAATCTAGTAAATCAAGCGTGTCTCTGAGTTCTGTGAGCCACTCATCGAACCCAAGGAAGGGGGTTGTTGGATCTGTAGCCAGTTGGTCAGAAGCACAGGTGACAACCTGGACTTGAAATTGGCATCTGAAGGGGTGAGGGTAGGGGGCAGTCTTGTAGGACCGAACCCTTAACCTGTGGAATCTGACGCTGTCTCCAGGTAGACAATGTCAGGATTGAGTCGACTGTGGTGTCTGAGAATTGCTTGGTATGGGGGGAAAAAACCCTCACACACTGGAATTGGGTGCAGAATCATTAGCAGCCATGACAGGGAGGGGATGGGGAGGCTGGAGGCAGGGGCAGGGGGGCGCAGAGCCTGAAGAGCCCCCCCAGGTGAGGCCTGTGCGCGTAGTAACACCATTCTGTAGTAAAAACGAATGTGCACCTGGCTGGTACCAAGAAGCAGGTACACACCAGGGTGTGCAGCAGGGTTCCTTTCAGAGTTCAAAATTGGGCAAAAGGAATCAAGATGGGAGGGGCGTGAGAGTTTTTAGGGGCCCAGAAACTTCAAACTTGAGCTGAGTGGTAGTTGCTCAGGTAAATGCTTTTGTAAAAAATCTATTGAGGCCACATTTAAAATTTGTGTTGTTTATGTAAAATAAATCTCAATGAAAGAAAAAATGAGTGGGCACTTCCTTGGCAGTCCAGTGGTTAAGACTCTGTGCTTCCATTGCAGGGGGTGTGGGTTCAATCCCTGGTCAGGGAGCTAAGATCCTGCAAGAAGAGAAAAAATGAGCTAGGACTAGGAGCCAGACTTTGAGAGAAGGGCAGGTGGGAACCATGGAAAGGTTTTGAGCAGAGGAAGGGCCCGGTAATGTCTGGGGCATGGTTGGGGTGGGGGGTGGGGTGACCCCAGCTCCTGACTGGCTCTCTAACCCTGATAAGACCTCCAGCCCTCTCTGGACCCACTTTCCCCACCCAGTCCTCTTGTGGGCATGGAGGCAAAACAGAAGTAGGAGGGGGAAGTTGCCAAAATCACTATGAGACTGAGCCCCTGGGGGCAGAGCCCTCTGACTTATGCCTGCAGCCCTGCCCCTGGTGCAGGGCCTTCAGGAAGTGCTGATTGTGTAAGGGGGAGAGCAGAGACTGCTGGAGGGAGAGGTCAGGACCTGAGCTCCACAGTGGAGAGTCGGGGCAGGGCGGCGGGGGCAGATCTGAGATAACTCAGAACAGGAGCGCTGTCACGTGTGCTCTTAGTTTCTTAGTCAAAAGCCCCTTATAACCAGTTCGTCCCTTGTCCCAGAAGAAACCAACATGTGGTAGAGGGTGAGAAGCTTCCAGCCACCCCAGGTAGTAAGTGTGTTCATTCAGTGATATTCTCTGAGGCCTGGTATATGCCAGGCCCTTGACGTTGAAGACGCAACAGAGCAAAAATGAAAATAGGGTGTAGGGATCTCTGAGCGAACGAATGGGCTGGTTGGCTAAGTGCTCGGGCTCCAGAGCCCGGCCACCTGGGTCAAATCCCAGCTCCCCCATCTCTTTGCTGTGGCTTTGGGCAGGGTTCTTAATCTCTGTGCCTCAGTTTCCTCATCTGTAAAATTGGACCAGTAATACCACTTTGTCTCCTTTTGTAGAGATTTTGTGAGATCATTTATATGAAGGACTTAACGTGGGACTTTGCCCAATAAATATTATTGTTGTAATAGAGGCAGGTTTGTGGGGCTATGGGAGCTTCAGAGAGGGCTTCCTGGAGGAGGGGGCATCTAAGCAGGGGCCCAAAGGAGGCGTAGGAAGGAGTTTTCCTGCTGAAGCCAAGTACAACTAGGAAAGGGTGGTCCTGGAGGAATGAGTTTGGCAGGGTATCTGGCATCACTGAGGAGGGCTTACTGCAGGGGTAGGGTGTTGGAAATGTTCCTGTTTCCTCTTCCCCCCAGATGGGCTGGCGTCCAGAGGAAGGGCTGTCTGCGGCAGTGGGTGGTGCAACCCCAGTTTAGCTCTTGGGGCTGAGGGGGAGGCTGGCTGTGGACTTGCAGGGAAATCCAAAGATAGCTCAGCAGAGAAGGATGACTCGCAGCCTGGGCTTCCCCTCAAATCAAAGGAAGTGAGGATGAATCAGCCTCTCCAAGTGGAAGGAAGCGGCTGTGTGAAGTGAGACCTAGGTTCAGGGTCCAAGGCTGCTCTGTCTTTGACTCACCTCAAGCAGGGCAGAGAGGGAGGGCTCTGCAGTGGGATGAGCTGGGTGTGAATTCAGGCCCTCTAGGCCCTGCTCCTCTTGAAATCTCAGTTTCTGTATCTGTACAATGGGGTGGAGTGGGGCGGGCAGTGGTGGTGGTGACTTAACAAAACAGGAGCGCAGAGCTGGGCGTACAGGAGGACCTCTGTAAGTGCCAGCCCCCTTTCCTTTTTCTGTCTTAGTCCTAGCAGGTACGAAACAAGTACGTAGGATGGTTTGGAATTCCTGTTAGTCTCCTGATAGGTGAGTTTTCGTCTAGGTTCTGGTGGGATATGAGTAGAGAGGGTTAAAGGGCAGTAGAAAAAAGAAAAAGGGCGCCACGTATTCATTGTGTCTGAAAATCAGTAGCACTAATAAAAATGATTAAGTTCTCTCATGTGTTTGTCTTACTAAATGCCTGACCCTCTGTGCCCTCCCAGTTTTAATCTTCACAGCTGACCCATGGGAAGGTGGCCCCATCTTACAGGTGAAGTGAAATGTTCAGAGGTGAAGCCACTTGCCCAAAGTCACACAGCCAGTGGATGGCAGAGCCAGGATTTGGACCCCGATCCAAATCTGAGGGAGGAGGGCTGGGGGCCTGGACTCCTGGGTCTGAGGGAGGAGGGGCTGGGGGGCTGGGCTCCTGGGCCTGAATTTAGAGCCCTTGCTCTTCGCCGCAGATCTGGGCTGGGGCCAGGCGGGAGTTGAGGACTCTCCAGCCTACAGACCTGGGAGGATACTTCTTGGAGGCCTCTGTTTTATAGATGGGGAAACAGGTTCAGACAGGGCAAGGGCGTTCCACTGGCTGACCTGCCTGTTTGGAGTGTGGGTATGTTTTGAAAGAAACAGCAACTTCTTCTGACTTTGTTAAACATTTATTACAAAGTATAAGAGCAGAGACTGGTGAGCTTCACCCTTCCCCCCAGGTCCCACCTTCTCCCCCACCAGATAATTCTCTGCAGCTCTAGAGAGTTGGGGTCCTCCTCGATCTCCCGCCAGGGGGCTCTGCCTTCTGCCTCGGGCCTCATTCCTTCATCTGTGCTGGTCGGCGGGTAACTGATGCAGCCCAGGATCTTGGACTCTGGGCCCCCGCTCCCCTCCTCCTCCTCTGGGACTCAGGAGTCCCAGTCCCCAGGCACAGGGTATGTGGGACAGGGGTGACCATTTTCCCGTTTGGGGCCTCGGTGGGGATGGGCCACGGCCTCCCTCCTTCAGCCAGCGTCCCCGCCAGCAGCCATCAGGGAGTCAACCCACCCCAAGGTGTGGCCCCCCTTGGTCCCTACGCTTAACTGGCTTTATGCATGGGGCTGGGTTAGGAGTAGCAGAGAGAATGTCCTTGACCTCAATCCTGGGGAAAGTAGCCTGGTTCTTCCTGGCTGGGTCCTGGGGAGACAAACAGAGAGATGGATAGACAGGCAGGCCAGACACCAGAGGAAGAGACAGAGACAGAGACCAAGCAAAGAAAGAGGGAGCAGGTACTGAGAGTCTGTGAAGGGGGGATGGAACGTCTGTTTCCTTCGCTGCTGGTCCAGCCCCGAACTTGGAGTCCCTCCCTCCAGACAGAGCCAGAGTGGAAGAGAAAGGGTGGCCTCACCTCCAGGCCACCCATCCCCCACCCCCTTAGCCACATGGAGTGCTGGCCACAGGCACCCTTCCTCCAGGATGTTCTCCTGCCCAAGTCCCAGCTCCCTTACCAGCTACGTGGCCTCCTGGCTTGGTTCTGGAAGCTGCCGTGGACCCAGGGCAGCGCTAAGCAGCTCGGTCAGGGTGTCTAGCCTCCCTGCCAGCGCATCAATCTGCTTCTCCAGGGCCTGGTGTGAGGTGCTCAGACCCAGCTGCAGGTCACAGAGGATCATGTGCATCTGGGCAGAGAGAGGTCAGAGGGATCGGGGGCTGGGGGAGACTCTCTCCCTGCCCCATGTAGTAAGGCAGTAGAACCAGCATTTACTAAGTCCTTACAGGCCTTGGAGGATTATCCTCAATAATATCAGTTACCTTATCAGCCACCTGCCACTGCCCAGCAACTTGGCCCGGTGCTCTTTATAGTTTAAAATCCTCCTAAAAGTGTGGGCAGTGGGAATCCTGTTTCCATTTTTAAGAGCTGAGGAAACAGGCCTGGAGCAGTTAAATGACACGCCCAAGGCAGCACCTGGATCAGGGAGGCCCTAGAATGTAGTAGGTGCTCACTTAAATCTTTGTGTAATTGATGACTGCCTGACTTCACAATCCACAGAGCCCTTTCTCTGCCTTCTCAAACTAGGATTCACAGCTTCGTCCTTGAGAGTGTGTGAGCTTTCTATGAGAACTCTTGACTTCCGTGTTTTGGACCTGGTGGATGATCTTGGAAATCACGACCTGCCAATTCCGGCAGATTTAGGCCACCACCGTGCAGTTTAGGGGCCGGCATCTGTGGCTGTGTTTACCATGGTATTGGGACCAAGGGCCACTGTTTGAATTGTCGTAGACTAATGAGAAAAAAGCAAAGGCTACCGGATAAGCAAGAGGTGCTGTGAGCCAAGCCAGGGGGCGTGATGTCACCTACCCGAGCACTTCAGAATCAAGGGGACCCAGCAGAAGGAGGGTAAGCTGAGTCACCCCTTGGCCAGGCAAGGCTGCCCAGCGCTCCTGGGCCCCCTCTTCACAATAGCAACACAGATTGAGTTTTCCCGAAACATTGTCACCTGTCCGTGTGTCAGTGCTGTTAATTCGCATTTTATTGCTTTGCCCTTTGTGTTTGAACTTGGTTTGAACTTGGTCAATTTGCTTTGGTTTTATTGTTGTATAAGAGTCACAGTTGAAAGGAATTTTATATCCGTCCACATGTAAGTAACTTGATAATGGAGATAATTTCACATCGAACACTGGAGTTCTTTGTATAAGTTATTTAAGTTTCAAAGGAAACTGCACCTTACATGAGAAACGCTATTGCATCATTCACTTATTCATTCATTCGTTCGTTCAGCCACAAACCTTTATTGAGTGCCTGTGTGTGCCAGCGTTCCCTATTCCAGGGCCAGATCTCCTTACCAGCTGCCCCCAACCTCCCTCTTCTCCCAGACCCCCTCTCATGGGGTCCCAGTACCTTGGAGATGTCCACCATGGAGTTCACTTTTTCCCGGAGCTTTCTGTGTTTCAGCCGCACCTGGCGGAACCTGGGGGTAAAAAAAAATGGGGGGGTTAGAGTGGCCCTAGCTCAGAGGTGGGATGAGAGGGGGTGGCTGCACCCATGAGCCCGCCTCCCACATAGAGACCCGGGCATCCAGGCCCACAGACACTCCAAGACACATAAACAAAACCATCACGCAGAGTCACTGTGAGGTCCAGGTGGGCATCTGTTCAGTGAGACCACACATGGGCATCCTGACCTGGGCACGCGTTCATGCTCGGTCACACACACACACGCATGCGCGTGCACCCTGCAGAGAGGAAGAGACTTGGACATGGCGTGTGCACGCACAGAGGTCCTCACCTGTTGATGGCGGCCAGCAGCCTGCGCTGGTGCCTGCGGGCGGCTCCAGAGTCCTTCCTGCGTGTATGTTTGTAGAACATCCAGGACTCTTGCAGCACTCGGGCGGCCGACTCCCTCATCTGGGGGTGGGTTTCACAGTGTCAAGGGAGATAGTGCTCCTAGGGTTCTGGGAGGAGGGGCCCGGGGTCTGGATCCTGGGTCTGAGGGAGGAGGGGCCGGGGGCTTTGATCCTGAGTCTGAGGGAGGAGGGGCCGGGGGTCTGGATCCTGGGTCTGAGGGAGGAGGGGCCGGGGGTCTGGATCCTGGGTCTGAGGGAGGAGGGGCCGGGGGTTGGATCCTGGGTCTGAGGGAGGAGGGGTTGGGGGCCTGGATCCTGGGTCTGAGGGGGGAGGGGCCGGGGGCCTGGATCCTGGGGCTGAAGGGGGAGGGGCCGGGGGTCTGGATCCTGGGGCTGAGTGGGAAGGGGCCGGGGGCCTGGATCCTGGGGCTGAGGAAGGGGTGTGCTCTGGGTGCCGGAGGCCCCCCTCACCTCTTTGGCATACTGAATATCCATCATGAAGTTGTGCACGTGCTTCTCTGCCTTATTAAACTCCAGCTTCCGGGCCACCACGGCCACCAGCAGGGCTGTGCAGCAGACCCCCTGTGGGCACAGCAGGCACTATGACACAAGGCCCATGGGGAGCTGAGTACCAGCCGCGTGCCACCAGCTCTCTCTCTCCTTGAGCCCTCCCAACAGCCACAGACAGCAGGCACCACGACTGCTAGTTGACAGACAAGCAAACCGGCCCAGAGAGAACCAGGGTCCCACAGCTCCCAGTGGTGGAGCTGGGATCATAAAATCATGCGTCCGAGTCGAACTCCTGGGTGTGGTATTTACACCATCACAATGTTCTCTCTTTTTAAAAAAAATAAATTTATTTATTTTTGGCTGCATTGGGTCTTCGTCGCTGCACGCGGGCTTTCTCTAGTTGCGGCAAGTGGGGAGTACTCTCTGTCGCGGTGCACGGGCTTCTCATTGCAGTGGCTTCTCTTGTTGCAGAGCACGGGCTCTAGGTGCGCGGGCTTCAGTAGTTGTGGCGCATGGGCTCAGTAGTTGTGGCTCGCGGGCCCTAGAGCGCAGGCTCAGTAGTTGTGGCTCACGGGCTTAGCTGCTCTGCAGCATGTGGGATCTTCCCGGACCAGGGCTCGAACCTGTGTCCCCTGCATTGGCAGGCGGATTCTTAACCACTGCGCCACCAGGGAAGCCCATGTTCTCTTTTGTTAAGTGTGTGATTGGAGATTGGGGAGAAGGGCTGGTTTTGGGCAAGGAGCAGACCTCAGGCTCCTGTGGAACCCTTTCCTCCCCACGGTCCAGTGGGCCATCAGGTCAGCGAGGGCATCTCTCCCCCTCCTCCCCACCCCTACAGCCTCTGCCCAGCTCTGGCCACATCCTCTCCCTTCTGGACAGTCTCCGGCCTTTCCCTCACTCCACCTGACCCCAGGGAGATCTAACACCCAGTTATGACCCTGACGCCCTCACCCTAATCTCCTTCTAGGCTCCCACTGCCCCAGACTTCTTAGCCCAGCTCTCAAGGCCTTGCAAGGTCCAGGCCGCTCTTCCTCCTCTGCCCAGCTTCCGTCCCAGGCAACTCAGCCCTCACCTGCCTGAGCACCTTGGTCTCACTCTTCTCCCTTCCTTCTCGAGGCCTCTGATCCTTCAAGGCCCCAGCAAATCCCAACTGCTCTGTAGCACCTGCTCCCTCTCCCTGGAGTTAGAATGAATCTCCTGAAGTCTTCCCCCACCCCATATGTTTCAACTCTTGACCCTCAGAATAATTACTAGCTGTAAACCTTGGCTCTGGGACTGCTTGGGTTTCAAGGCCAGCTTCAGAGCAAGTTATCTAATCTCTCAGTGTCTTGAGTTTCTTATCTGTAAAATGTGCACACCCTCACAGTATTACTCCGAGGATTCCATAAGTTGACACCTTTAGAGCAGAGACTGGCACAGAGTATATGCCCAATAACAGTTAGCCATTATAATTTCATTGTACCTTGGAACCTCTCAGCTAGGAGTGGGCTGTGAGCTCGAGTGCAAATCGCCTTATCTCTCAGTTCCTCCTTTTGTCAAATGAGGGAGGAGGTCCCAGGCAGCCCTGAGGGTCTCTGACCCTTTGGGAGTGTGTCATTGGCTGAGTCTCTGCCCCTCTTTCCTAGTCACAAAGACTCACTGCTGGAGGGAAGGGGACTGCCACATTTCCCCCCATGCATCACCTGTGGACCCAGGACTGGGGGATTCACCATGTCCTCCCTGGGACAAATCAGGGCTGGGGCTGGAGGCTTGAATCCCTGCGGGTGAAGGGAGCCAGATCTCACAGGGAGGTGAAGGCCAAGGCATTGGGTGCTGGGTCTATGAGGGGAAGGGGGTAGATGTCTAGATTTAGGAGGAGGCCAACTCTGGGGAGGAGGCTGGAGTCTGGCGCTTGGGGAGCCTCTGCCTCATCCTTGAGGGCACAAGAGCTGGGGTAGGGGCAGCCAGACGCCTGGAACCAGTTACAATAACAGCTTCCGCATCGCCACCCCCTGACCCGTTTATTGAACATTTTCTGTGTTTGAGACCCTTTATATGGTTTAATTCATTTCGTCTTCTCAGGAACCCCATGAGGAGTACACTAGTATCAGCATCCCCATTTTATAGATGAGGAAACTGAGGCCCAGAAAGATTGTGTGGCTGACTCCCAGCTAGGAAGTGGGCAGAAGCAGGATTTGAACCCAGGCAGCCTGAGCCCACAGGCATGCTCTTCATGTCTAGACACAATAAATAGCTTTAATGGAGGCTGGGAGACTGGATTCCTGGGTTCTGGAAGAGCCTAGAGCTGGGAAACCAAGTACCTGAGTCCTGGATGATTGAGAGGGTAAAGGGGGGAGAGGGCAAGATACCTGAGTCTTGGTGGGGCTTGGGACTGGACTCCTGGAATCTGGAAGGAAATGGGGCTGGGAGGTCAGGGGCCTGTGTTCCTGAGGAGGATGAGGGCTGGGTCCTAGGTTCTAGAGAGCAAGGACTCAGGGGATGGATTCCTGGATTTTCAAAGGAAATGAGGCTAGTGTTTGTGTCCTGGACAGGAAATGGGGCTGTGGGGGTCCAGACACCCGAGTTTCTTGGGGGTGTCCCTGAGTGCCTTAGTTGGCTCCGTGGTTTCCTGGGGCCCAGGGGATAAGCAGTGTGGGATAAAGGCAGGGTCCCTGAGTGGGTGTACTCACCATGACCCCAGTGCAGAGGCAGACAATCTTGCCCCATGTGGTACCCGGCACCACGTCCCCGTAGCCGATGGTCAGGAATGTGATGGGGATCAGCCACAGTGTGTCTGAAAGGTGCCCGGTGGCATTAACGTTCTGTCTGTGGGGAAGAGTGGGTTAATTCTGGGGTTCCTGTGATGTTTGATACCCTCTTTCTTAACATACACCCACAGTTCCAAGAAGCACTCAGAAAAAGCCAGTTAAGTTCTGGGCTTTGGAGAGCCTGCCTAGCCTCCTCTTTGCTGTGTGACCTGGGCAAGATGCTCAACCACTCTGGGCTGTGGGATTTGAACCTGGATCCGACCAATTCCAAAGACTTTTTGGTTTCAGCTAGGCTATCAGGGCTGCTACTTTCAGAGTGTGTGGTTGAGGGGTTGAGAGGGGGGTAGAAACCCAGCCTGAAGTCCACTTGTCAGACCCGGCAGGGGGCTGCATCCACTCAAAGGAAGGGGCACCTTTTTCTAATTTCCACAAAGATGCTCTATGGCCTAGAGGTGGCCCTATCAGGACTAAAACGGTGGGACTCTAAAAAGGCTTGGTGGGGGACTTCCCTGGTGGTCCAGTGGTAAAGAACCCACCTTACAATGTAGGGGACACGGGTTCGATCCCTGGTCAGGGAGCTAAGATCCCACAGGCCGCAGGGCAACTAAGCCTGCACACCACAACTACTGAGCTTGCGCACCTCAACCAGAGCCTGCGTGCCGCAAACCACAGAGCCCACGCACCCTGGAGCCTGCGTGCCACAACTAGAGAAGAGAAAACCTGTGTGCCACAACTAGAGAGAAACCCACGCGCCGCAACAAAAGATCCTGCATGCCGCAACCAAGACCCGACACAGCCAAAAATAAATAAAATAAAATAAATAATAAATCTTTAAAATAAGTAAATAAATGCACTTTAAAAAAATAAATAAAATAAAAAGGCTTGGCGGACTCTGCCTCTTTTCCCCTCACTTCACAGGAGGGGACATTTAGGTCCAGCCATGGAAAGGATTGATAATCAGGATTTGTCTAACTTTGACCCACAGTTAGGCCAAAGCAGGGAAAGCATCATTCACCAGGGCCCCAGACACCTCAAACCCACTAAATTAGTGTCTGGAGGTGGGGATTGAATCTGCCCTGTTAAGCTCCAACCCCTTCATCCCAAAATACATTCAAGTTTGAGGACTTCTGCCTCAAACAGATTTAGAAATTTGGCTCCCTACCCATCCTCCCATTTTTCAGGTGAGAAAATTGGTGGGAGGATCATTTACTGATCCTGACCAATTTCCCAACTGAGAAAACTGAGATCCTGTGAGATGAATGAGTTTAAAATCATGAAAGATTAGAATTGCCAGGGAGACTTTAAAGATGGTGGATTTTGATACCCATTTTATAGATGCGGAAACAGAGGCTCAGAGAGGAGAGATCTAAGGCCAGTTCTTCCCATCCTCCATCTCTCCTCAAGAATCCTTTGCCAGATGCACTAAACCAGAGGTTCTCAAATTTCAGCCAGCATCAGCGTGAACTGTTAAAAAAGATTGCTGGGCCCAACCCCCCAGAGTCTGGGATTCTGTAGATCCGGGTGGGGCCTGCAAATTTGGATTTGCAGCCAGTTCCCAGGAGATGGTCCCAGAACCACACTCTGAGAACCACTGGCTAAGATTACCCCCAATTTGTTTATCTGTAAGGTAAGTGGAGGCCCTGAGGGGTACAGTTCCAGCATCAGGTTAAAGTCCAGCAGGGGGCCTCGAATTCCCGTATCAATTCTCTGCACGGAATTCCCTTCTGGCGCAGCCTGGGGGTCACCGGGAGCACCTACAGCGCATCTGTGCTAATTTGGAAAAGATGTCCCCTTCCTCCAAAGCAGGTGCAACCCTTGGCCAGGGCCCAGGGCCTGCGTGTGGAGACTGAACAGATGCCTGGAAACCTGAGGCAGGAGAGGTTGGAAGCAGGAAGGGCAGGGCTTCCTATGGTGTGCGTGTGTGTGTCTGGGGAGACTGGAGACTGCAGGTGGAGGAAAGGCTTTCTCCCCTTCTCGGTCCCACGGAGTCCCAACCTGCACCACGGTACAGGGCGATGGTGGTTGTAAGCGGCTCCTCCAGAGGCTCCAGGTACCGTCCCTTCCCGCCCTCCCCTCCCCCCGCACCCTCACCTCTCGGCCACCGACAGCACCCAGGCGGTGGTGAGCCAGAGGCCAAGCGTGAGGCTGAGCAGCAGGCGGCCGGGGTGCGTGTTCATGTACAGCTTGGCCACGAACCAGTGGCGGAAGCGGACCTGGTTGAGCGCGCCGATGCTGCGGTAGGAGGCGTTGAGCAGGACGCCGCTGCGCAGGAGCAGGGCGCGGGGCACCAGGTACAGGCGCAGCAGCATGGCCAGCGACAGCAGCGCCTCCGCCTGGCCCAGGAAACTCGGCCGGGACTGCGTGACCGCCGTCTGCGGGGACCCCGAGACCGGCGCGCACGGCGGGCCCCACACCGGCGCCGGGTGCAGCCCGCACACAGCCAGCTCCAGCACGATCTGCGCCGCCTGCCGCCCGGTCAGCGCCACGCGCCAGTCCCGGAGCCCGTTGTCCGTCATGAACAGCTGCAGGGAGGGGAACGGATGGAGAAGGAGGGGGGGTCACACGAAGGTCAGGCGCCCGCTCCCCAGCCTGCGCGGGGAGATAAGGGGGGCGCGCCCGCGGGGCCGGAGAGGGAGGCAGATAGCGCAGGGCATGGGGCCCGGGAGGGTGGGAAGGGGCAGGGCAGGACTCGAGGAAGACACCTCTCCACCTGCTCCCCCTCCTAGTTTCAGCCCACTTCCAGAACTTCCAGCCCAGGAACACTTATTGAGTGCCTACTGTATGCCCGACATTGTTCTATATATTGAGATATATTGAGGATATGGGTGGACAAAACAAACAAAACAAAACCCCTGCCTCCCCAAGAACTTACATTCCACATCCATAGAGCTGTGTCCTACTCCAGTTTCTGGGGATGCAGTAGTAATTGCCGTCATCCCATTAGCAATGATAATAGCCAACATTTACAGGGCACTTTGGAGGTGCCAGTTATTGCGCTATCCTCTTTATGTGTTGTGACTCAGTGAATGCTCACAAGACAGTGAGATTGAAAATATTCTTACCCCCATTTTATAGATGCAGAAACTGAGGCCCAGGGCCCTCAGGCCACTTAACTACTCGAATGACTGCTTTAATGATAACGTGTACTTCTTCCTGAGCACATCTTGTGTGCCAGGCACTGCAAGGGGCGTCACCACACTCGACCAATAACCCTCATTTTATACTTCAGAGGTGTGGGGGGAAGGGAACAGGATCTGGGGATGTGGGGGATGGGATGAGAGGGGAAGGGGTGGAGAGTCCAGTGTGGGTTGAGACATGAGATGGGAGGGGGGGATACGGGTGGGAAGGGCTCCTGGGTCTGTGGGGTCGTTGGCACAGAGGTGGGGAGCTCAGCAGTGGGGAAGGACCTGCGGGCACATGGCTAGGATCTTGGGTTGTTGGGACAGGAACCGGTAGGGACTCGGGGATGGAGAAGTGAGATCTGGGAGGCTGTGTCTTGTGTGAGGCAACCTGGGGACAGAGTGGACAGATGCCTGGGGGCGGGAACTCTCAGCATCTACAGGTGTGCAAGGTGAGACAGAGGGCAGCAGGTTGAGGAAGGTCAGGACTGCTCCGGGGGCCTGTCTGTCGGTCCGTGGTTCATCCCCTCCGGGTGGATGAAGGTGTGGTTGTATCTCAGGGTGGAGGAAGCTCATTACTCAGCCCAGGAGGTGGGAAGTGTGAGCTGACAGGGCGTGGGGGTGGGCTGAGGGGAGCTAGGAAGGGGCTGGGGGCTTACCTGGACCTCTTTGGCGTGAAAGGCCACAATAAGGGAAAGGAGCAAGAACGTGGAGATGCTGATCATGCATTTAACCAGGAACAGGTGGATTGCCCACTGTTGGGAGGGAGAGAGAAGGGAGTGAGATCCCAGGTCTCCCTCAGTCCCCGCTGCGCTCTTCCCAAACCACCATCCCTTCTCCATTCCCAATTTCCTAGCCTCCTAACCCCCAGCGCCCAGCCCAGTTTCTCCTGATGCCTCCAGTCTGGGGAAGTCTCAAAACCATCACCTGGTCCCCAGGGAGAGTGCCCTCTTCCTTCCCAATGGGACAGCCCTGGCCCAGGTGCCAGTGTTCACCTTCCTCCTCAGCTCTTCTCCTAGGACCACACCCCTGAGGGAAGACCTTGAAACTCACATTCCTTCCTAATTCCCCCCCCCCCCCCCGCACTGGTCCCCATCAATAGTAGTTCCTCAGTTGTGTGTGTGTGTGTGTGTGTGTGTGTGTGTGTATGGGGGGGTGTCTAGAAACAGACATTTAGCCTCTAAAGAGTGGTCCCTCCCCTTCCCTTCCCACCCAGCTGGTCTCTGCCCTAGAAAACAACTTCAGGTCCCTCCCGCCCCCCGCCCTCCCTCCGCAGTTCCTGAGGAGCCTAGAAACTATCACTCAGGCCCCAAGGAATGAATGACAGCCTCCCCTGCCCTCATCCAGGGGGCTGGGTTCCTAAGACCCCAGCCCCAGCTCTGAGAAAGGCCCCCCGGTCCTGCTGCCCCGTGTGTCTCCTCTGCCCCCCTCCCCACCTCCTGCACTCTCTCCTGGCTCTAAGCCCAGGGCAGATCTGGCCAGAAGCACATGGCCTCCAGAAACCACAGGAAGTTTTTTCCCCTGTCTTTGTGTGGCAATACCTTGGAGGAATCTAGAATTCTTGAGGAAGGGATTTAGAGGGGACTGGGACTGCTGGATTCCCGAGGAGGGTGTGTTGGGGGAGATCCCTGCCTGGGATGTGGTGTCAGGGGGAAGGGGCCACCTGGGCTCCCACTCTGAGCTCAGCACCTGTTTCTCCTAAAACAGTGCCAGCTCCCCTGACCCGGCCAGGGCCCCCCTCTGTGCAGGGGAAGAGGGCCAGTTTCCTGCCCCATGGGGCCTGCCCCCCTTCCCCGAACAATGGTGCTGTTGTCCCTAGCCCTCCCCACCCCTTCATCCTTCTGTGGCTCCCCAGTTCCCTGTCCCGTTCTTTAGTTTGTCCCAAAGAACACCCCACTAGACCCAACCGCCTCCGCACTCTGCAATCCACTTCTCTGGTGGTCCTCTCTCCTTTCCAATTCCTCTTGCCCCGAATCCCCGACCCCCTTCTCTGTCTGTACCACTCCGTCTCTTACTGCATCTTTGTCTTGGTCTCTCTCTGTCTTGGTCTCTCTGTGTATCTCTGCCTCTCGGTACCTCTCACCATCCTCCCTCTCCCGCCCCACTCTCTCTGTCACGTTCCCCTGCATCGGTGGGCTCTGGCACCTGCCTCTCCTCCAGCCCTTCCCCCCTGGCGAGCAGGTGTCTGGATCCCTGCAAAATGAGTTTATTAGATGACGATGGAGGTGGGGAGGGGACACGGGTGTTGTCAAGGCAGTCATAGAAAGGCGGCCAAGGAGGACCCGTCGGATCATGTATTTCCACCCTCACCCCCGGTTTCCAGTTGGGGAAACTGAGGCTCAGCGAGCTGCAGCAGATTCCAGAGTCCCCGTGCTGGAGGCAGCAGCCTGGCAGGTGGTAGAGGGAAGCAATCGGAGGTGAAGCAGCAGGGGGATGGGGTGGCGTAGGAAAGACACCCTGTCCCTCCCCATCTGCCAGGGCTCCCTTGTCCTCACCTCGCCTGTTGGGCGGGGTGCTGAAGTGTGGGAGCGGCGGGTCGGCCCAGCCATGCTTCCTGTTGGCATGGGCTTCGGCGGCCCCACCCCCTCAGTGCCCGCTGCCCTCGCCTGGCCACCCGGCCAGAGGAAGCCAGCCTGCCCTGACAGTCCGTGTGGCTCCTGGTCACTTCAAAGCTGTCTTCCTCTCCCACCCCCAAATCCAAGCCTGAGTGTTGTCCCCCAGAAATCCCCCCAACTCAATCCTCAAATCAGTGCCCTCCAACCAGCCCAATTCCACGTCCCTTACCCTAGACAGATCTCCAACCCCTCCTTTCCTGTTGAGCAATTCTGTCCCGTCCTCAAGCCGCCAGTTCTGACCCGTGTCCTTCATCTGCCCCCATCACTGCCCGGGCCAGGGCTGGAACGTGCTGGGAGCCTGCTCAGACCTGTCCCAGCCCCACTTGTTCTTTCCTTCCGCACTCACACTACCCTCAGAGTCAGCCCCTCTTCCCCTAAAAACGCTCTAAGTCACCTCTAAGGAACCCTGGCCCCAGCCTCTCCTCTCCTGGGACCCAGGAGTCCAGGCTACCATAAACCTACCTCTCCCTTATTTCCCAGACTAAATAGCCCATAGATTCTGGGGAAGCTGAGCTTCTTAATGATGGAGATGGAGGGGGGAGGGGGGCGGTGCTTGTTTTCTTTTCCCTCCCCACCCCCCCCACCCAGCCAGTTCTTTTGGTCTCTGCCCTTTGCCTCTGAGATACTGCGCGAACATTAGAGTTTAGATAAGGACCAAGGAGCTGCCGCCTACTGGAAGAAGTCAGCCTTTCTCCCCACCCTCCCTTCACTGAACCTGGGGTTACCTCTCCCCTAATCTGCTCAAATATCTGACCAGCCACCTTCTGGCCTCCAGGGCTTCTGGACCTCCAACTGTCTAATTGCAATACCTTCAAACTGACACTCTGTGACCCCTCTTCCCTTCCTTTGGCAGAGAGGGCCCCCAGCATTTACCTCCCTAGGTCCCAGGAGTCCAGCCCTCAGCCCCCTCCACTCTCAGACCCAGGGGTCTCCAGCCTCTACTCACTCAGGACCCGCGAGTCCTGGCCCCCAGCCCCCTCCTCCCTCAGACCCAGCAGTTTCAGCCCCCAGCCCCTCCTCCCTCAAGACTCGGGAGTCCCAGCCTCCAGCCTCCACTCACCAGGCACCCCCCGAACCATAGCATCTCCGCGTGCAGGACCATGAGTCCGATGCCGATTCCTGCCAGCGTCAGTGCCCAGACTGCCAGACTCTTCTCCTGCTCCAGCAGATGCTTTCTCCGCCGCAGGGCCCCCAGGCCCGGCACCAGCTCCCCGCCCATGGCCCCCGGGGTCTTGGGGCTCAGCCAGCTTCCTGCCCAGAGTCCCCCACCTCGCAGCACACAAAGAGCAGCCACTATGGCTTGCAGGTCCCCGGCCTGCTGTGCTCCCTCTCTCTGGGCTCTTGCTTTGAGGCACAGCAGAGCCTGTGCCCTCTGGGGGGTGGTGACTGCTGGGCAGGGCGGGGAGGTGCTGGGGAGGCCCCTGGGCAGAGGGGAGGCTCCCCAACCCCCCTTCTCAGACTAAGGAGGGGCTGGGTGTGTCTTGGGGCAGAGCAAGGAAGAGGCGTGTGTCCACATGGATTAAGACACACACCAACACACAATGGGCTTTGTCATACACAACGGTCTGCAGCGTGTAATACACACCTACACTCAGCCACACCCGGACACCATGCGACACAGGGTGATAACACCCTTAAACACGGCATGGCCGGAGACAGAACCTATAACACCCATGGGCATACAACACAACCTACACCAAGTGACTCACAACTCCCGACAAGCCGGACACCACACACATGATGTGACACGCAGTGGCACTTAGTGAGGCAGGCAGCGCCCCGTGGCACACACGGCCACCTAAATATTGTCCACACACAGGCACAAACACTGCAATCAAAGTTGGCACGACATCTTCTGACACAAACAGCCACACCCAGACACCTCACGCAGGCTGATGCCCATTCATAGCTACACAAACACAACATATACGGGTGTTCCACAAACACACAATCTGTATTGACCTCGCAATCCCCAAATGCCACACACAACATATCTGTGTGAACAAAGCACTCAGCCATCACACACCTGTGGAACAAAACATGACATGTGCAGACACACAGCATTTAGGGACACACCCATGGCAGTCTCCAATCACCCAGCACGTAGAGGAATGCACACTGACCTACATCACGGCACGTGGTGACTCAAGCACATATGCTCATAGAATGATTCACAACACTCATGGATTCACCCTGACAGACAGTATACCCCGGTGCACAGTGCCATTCATATATGCAGTCAGAGAACAACATGAAGGGATGCGTGTAGGAACGGACCTATAGGCACAGTGACACACACAGAAACCCAAGTGGCACATGCCCCATGTAAGACATTTTGGTCTATTTTGGTGCATCACACAGGACACAACCAAGAATGGTGCCCCTGGGGGAGGGGGGCTGGCCACAGGCTACAGGGACCCTGATGCCCAAGAGCAACGTGAGCAGAGTAAAACATGCACCGTCGCCTGGGACCGACACCATAAACCACACCCACACACAGCCTGGCACATGACACACTCCAACACAGGTGGCCACACAAACACAACATATACAGTGGAATACACAAAGACACAATGACACAAAACACGTGCTACACTATTTCCCAGCACAAACACTGTGTCTCATGAACCAGTAGATGTGACCCACTGACACAGCCATCGCTTAGGCCTGCAATGACACCACGCACAGCACCAGGGGACGCCCTCTGGTACAAGGTAATACACAGCCATGCAAACACAACACTCTGCGTGTGGGCCCCCAGTCTGTGTTCTTGGCAGGGAAAAGAGAGGCCCCAACATAGACACACACCTGGAAGGAGACACAGGGTCACATCACGGAGTGATACACAACTTTACACACACAACACCCGTAAAGAAGAGACACAACATGCGCTGACGCACAGAACAGCAAATGCAATGCAGACTGATGCATGGTGACCCCCCGAGTGACAACCATGCGGCATGTGACCACATGCAGCAGCACAGAAGTTACGCACGGGTCTGTACACCGTACACCTAGACACAGATCAAAACCCTCCACCAGCGACACACGGGGACTCACTGGTGAGGTGACACAAAACCCCTCTCACCGTGTGGTGGGTGGCCATGTGGACAGCACTCTTGGGGGAAATACACAGACATGACCCCTCTCCCCTCCTGAGTTGTATGCCATGTAGGAACATGGTCCCTCCAGCCACAGGGCAATGAGACACACACAGACATGCTTGGCGTCACCCCAACACAACCCACACGGACACACCCAGAGACACCAGACCGCACACACAGACACACCCGGTGACAAAAACGCAACCTATGCTGGAGCCCGGCCCCATGGTGCGCATGTGATTCCCACTCGGGATGAGACGTGGCGGGGGGAGTGATGGAGACACATGCCTGTCTGCTTGGAGGAGATGCTGCAGCCAGGGGATCGCCAGGCTGCAGTCTGACCAGCAACCCCGCCACCTCCCCTCCCTCTTGGCTCCCCCAGGCCTTGCCTCAGACTGCCGTCTCGGTCTCTCCCACTCTGGAAGCCTTTCGGTTCATCTTTATCTCTTTCTCCATCTGTCTGTCTCTGTCCCTGTTTTCCTCTCCTTTTCGCCTTTGTCTCCGTTCTACGTATCTTCTGGCTCTGTGTCTCTCTGTCCAGTTCTCTCTCTGGCTCTGCCTCTCTTTGTGTCCCTATGTCTCTCAGCATCTCTGTCTCTGTGTCTATCCCTGCATCCCACTGCTTTTAAAATTTTTTTATTGAAGTCTAGTTGATTTACAATAATTCGGATGTACAGCAAAGTAACTCAGTTGTATGTATGTATATATAATATATATATTCTCTTTCAGATTCTTTTCCATTATGGTTATTACAAGATATTAAGTGTAGTCCCCTGTGCTATACAGTAGGTCCTTGTTGTTTATTTTATATACAATAGTGTGTATCCGTTAATCCCAAATTCCCAATTTATGCCTCCCACCCTTTCCCCTTTGATAACCATAAGTTTGTTTTCTGTGGCTCTGAGTCTCTTTCTGTTTTGTAAATAAGTTCATTTGGACCCTTTTTTTTAAGATTCCACATAGACATGAGATCCTATGATCCCACTGCTTTTCTATTTCACTCTCGCTGCCTGTCCCTGTCCCTCTCTGTGTTCGTTGCTGTCTGTGTCTCTGTCTGGTGCTCTCTGACTGTCTCCATCTCTGCCTGTGTTCTCGTTTCTGTCTCATCCTCTCTCTGCCTCTAGTGCTCTGTGTCTCTGGGCCTCTCTAAGCTCATCTCTGCCGCAGTTTCTCTCTCCTGGTCAGGGGCCTCCCAGTTCCACTGCAGCCTCGCTCAGGGGACAGAGGCCAGGGATACAGAGACTGCGGCTGCCTGAGAGGGTCAGTGGCCACGGAACAGAGACCTCCAGCCCCGGGCCTTCCACAGCCTCTGTGCTCCAGTTCAGGCAACTGTGAAAACCTGAGGGGAGAGAGACAACCAGAGAGACCCTGAACGTTGGAGCCAGAGGAGAGGGAGGGACAGAGACAGACTGAGAAGGAGGGGAGAGAGGGGAGGGAGGAGGTTGTGGGGAGAAGTTTTTACAAACCCAAGAGCTGGAGACAGAAGAGACCTAGTGGTGAAGAGAAAGCAGAAGTCAGAATCAAGACAGGGAAGTTGGAGCAGAGGGAAATTTTGCCTCCAAAGACACCATGACTAAAAGAGAAAAGCGGAGAGTAGGCAGGCTGTGGGAGGTGCCAGGGTGGGCGGCGATGGGTCACAGTGGGAAGGGCACCTGCCGCCAAACGGAAGTTCTGGGCCATGGGGGTCAAGAGCCAGCTCGCTGGGGCCCAGAGAGGGGGTTGGTGACTCAGGGCCCCAGCGCTTCCTGTGACTCAGCTTTGGCCTCAACCCTGGAAGGGGGGCGTAGAGGGGGAGAGGGGTCTCTGTAAAAGACAGGGAGGGGGAGCACCAGAGGACCTCTCTGCCGACAGGAGGGAGCAGGGCGGCTTCAAGGGACTTGGAGGGGAGGAGGGGCCGGGATCCTGGGTCTGAGGGAGGAGGGGCGGGGGGTCTGGATCCTGGGTCAGAGTTGGGAGGGGCCGGGGGCCTGGATCCTGGGTCTGAGGGAGGAGGGGCTGGAGGTCTGGATCCTGGGTCTGAGGGGGGAGGGGCGGGGGGTCTGGATCCTGGGTCTGAGGGAGGAGGGGCCGGGGGTCTGGATCCTGGGTCTGAGGGAGGAGGGGCCGGGGGCCGGGGTCCTGGGTCTGAGGGAGGAGGGGCCGGGGGCCTGGATCCTGGGTCTGAGGGAGGAGGGGCCGGGGGCCTGGATCCTGGGTCTGAGGGAGGAGGGACGGGGTCCTGGATCCTGGGTCTGAGGGAGGAGGGGCCGGGGACCAGGATCCTGGGTCTGAGGGAGAAGGGGCTAGGGGCCTGGATCCTGGGCCTGAGGGAGGAGGGGCCTGGACCCATACTCCTTGTCCAGGAAGACTAGAAGAACTGATTCCAAAGTCCTTAGGACTTTTCCTTGGCCTCGTCCCAGCTGCCCCACCTTCATCCCAGCACCATCTCCGGGCCTGGAAAGGACCCAGATGCCTTGGAGCCCAGCCGGAAGGGGCCAAGGACAAAGAAAGAGTTGTTTAACTCGGTAGGGTGGCGGAGTGGGTGAAGAGGTAGTCTCATATGGAAAGGTCACTCATCACCCAGGGCTTGTGCAGGGAAAGGCGGGGCTCAGCCCAGGGGAAGACGTCCAGAAAGTCTGAGGCCTGTGGCGGCAAATCCTCCAACTGCTGTCTTTTGGATTTAGGCATATGGAGGCTTCGGGGCATTGGGATACTGCCACCTGGTGCTGTTTGAGGGAACTGCAGGCTCTCTGCTTTTCCAGCCTAGTATCCATCTATTGCGCACCTACTGAGAGTCAGGTACTGCTCTACACAAAACAGAAAAATCCCTGCCCCCATGGAGCTTCCTGGCTAAAGGAGGGAGACCCTGTGGTTCTGTCAATCTCTCTCTTGCTTTTGCTTTGTCTCTGTGAGTCTGCTCCTCTCTATCTCACTGGCCTTGCTTCTGAGTTTCTGTCTCCTGGTCTTTGTCCCCAAGTGCATGCCTCTCTGCTTTTATTTTATTTTTTTCTGGTACGCAGGCCTCTCACTGCTGCGGACTCTCCCGTTGTGGAGCACAGCACAGGCCCTGGACGTGCAGGCTCAGCGGCCATGGCTCACGGGCCCAGCCGCTCTGCGGCATGTGGGATCTTCCCGGACTGGGGCACGAACCTGTGTCCCCTGCATCGGCAGGCAGACTCTCAACCACTGCGCCACCAGGGAAGCCCCGCTTTTATTTTTTTAATTTTTATTTGATTTTATTTTTAAAATAAATTTATTTATTTATTTTTGGCTGCATTGGGTCTTTGTTGCTGTGCATGGGCTTTCTCTAGTTGCAGCGAGCAGGGGCTACTCTTTGTTGCGGTGTGTGGGCTTCTCATTGCAGTGGCTTCTCTTGTTGTGGAGCACGGGCTCTAGGCATTCAGGTTTCAGTTGTTGTGGCACGCAGGCTCAGTAGTTGTGGCTCACGGGCTCTAGAGGGCAGGCTCAGTAGTTGTGGTGCACGGGCTTAGTTGCTCCGCAGCATGTAGGATCTTCCTTGACCAGGGCTCAAACCCGCATCCCCTGCACTGGCAGGCGGACTCCCAACCACTGTGCCACCAGGGAAGCCCTCTGCTTTTAGTTTATCCTTTGTACCTCTGTGTTCCCAACCAATTAAAAATTATGTATTATATTATGTTAAGCTATTTATCTATCTATCTATATAGATATATATCTCGCAATCTGGGTATCTAGAGACTTTGGGTCAATTGGGTTAAGACTTTTTTTAATTTAAAATTTATTTATTTATTTAATTTATTTATTTTTGGCTGCATTGGGTCTTTGTTGCTGTGCGCAGGCTTTCTCTAGTTGCGATGAGCGGGGGCTACTCTTCGTTGCGGTGCGTGGGTTTCTCACTGTGGTGGCTTCTCTTGTTGTGGAGCACGGGCTCTAGGAGTGCGGACTTCAGTAGTTGTGGCACATGGGCTTAGTTGCTCCGCAGCATGTGGGATCTTCCCGGACCAGGGCTCGAACCCGTGTCCCCTGCATTGGCAGGCGGATTCTTAACCGCTGAGCCAGCAGGGAAGCCCTGGGTTAAGCCTTGACATGGCCATGGTCACTGACTTTATTTTTGGGTGGAACATAATAACATAACACACATACAGCCTGGTTTAGAGACAGACCTGAGTTCATATCTAGGTCTGCTATCCCTAGCTGTGTGTCCTATAAGACCTGTAAAATGGGGGGATGATTATACCCTGTGTCACAGGGTTGCTTGAGGATTAGGTGAGGTGGAATATCTGGGGCCCTCAGCACGGGACCTGGCATACATTAAGCCCTCATGGTACATTGTTTCCCAGGCTGGCTCCAGGAATTCCTCCTTCTCTGTCCTGGTATGTGGTTTCTCCCACCAACAGGTAGACTCTGTGTCTCTTCTCCTTCAATCTGGCTGGCTTGTGACTTGCGTTGACTAATAGAATGTGGCAGAAATGATGCTGGGCCAGTTCCAGGTCCAGTTCTTAAGAGAACTAGAAGCTTTTGCTTTTGTTCTTAGAACTCTAAGACTGCCATGTTGTGAGGAAGCCCAAGCTAGTCACATGGAGAGGCCATGCAGAGGAGAATCAAAGCACCCTGGCCAAAAGCCCCAGTCCAGCCCCATCTGAATGCAGCTGCATGAGACCAGCAGAAGTGCCCCGTCAACCCTCAGAATCATAAGAAATAATACGCTTTTTGTTTTAAGGCACTAAATTTTGGAGTGGTTTGTTATATAATAATAACAATAAATATTACACTTTTCTGTTCACTTTTATGTTTGAAGTTTTCCATAATAAAAAGTATGTATATATTAATATATATTAGTATGTATATATGAATAAGTAATAGAATAGATCATGGAAATTGCACTTTATAAATTACAGCTAGTGTTATTTTGCTTCTCTCTTTCTGCCTCTGGGTCTTTCTTGACTCTTCCAGTCTCTGCTTGTCTTTCATATTTTCCTGTCTCTCTTTCTCTATCTCTTTCTCTCTGTGTGTCTACTCCTATCTTACCAAAACCCCTCCTGCCACTCTCCCGTCCACTTACTTTGCTCCACCACATTGGCCTTCTTGCTGATCCTCAAACATGCCATGCTCTTTCCTGCCTCAGCATCTTGGTGCTTGCTTCTTTCTCTGCCTGAATGCTTTTACCTCCAGTCTCCTCTTGGATCATTTCCTTACTTCATCCAGTTCTCTTTTCAATATGGTCTCTTCCTTGACCATCTCTTCAGAAATGCTCCTCTCCCACCCCATAAATAACTCTGTATCATATTTCATTGCTATGTCTTTATCATGGCATTTATCTAAATGATCCTGTTTTCTTATTTTTCTACTTGTTCAGGACAGGGATTTTGCCATCCCCAGTGTTTAGAACTGTGCCTGGCACAGAGGAGATGCTCAGTGGCTATTTGTTGAAGGAATGCTCTTATTCAGTAGTACTGATTGGCTCTTCCTCGACTCCCCCCTCCTGCCCTGTTCCACACTGTTCTGGAAATCGGAAGGATGTCATTTCCTCATTTCCCTGTCCTTTGTCTCACCTATTAGTTGAGTTGCTGTCTGTGGTTCTGAGACCCAATGCTGTGGATCTGTCCTTGGTGCTGACCTAGGCTCCCACAGGCATTAACCTGGGGAGGGCAACAGAATCTTAGGAGAGGGGCGATGTGAGCATGATCCAAGCACTGGACCACCTGGATCACTGAGAGGAGCAGGCCTCTGAGTTCTGAAGGGAGGAAGTGCCTGGGTCACTGGGTTCAACAGGTATTTGTTTTATCTATCGCCTATCTATCTATCTATCCATGTATACACATACGGATATATATTATTATTATGCAAAACTTCAAACAAGCAGAAGTGAACAGAAGAGTATAATAAAGCTCACGTACCCATCTAACAAATACCAACTCATGGTTAATTGCATTTCATCTGTGCCTCCACCTGCTTCCTCACTTCCTATATTATTTTCATGTAAATCCCAGACATGATATCATTTAATTGTATGTTGTATTTTAATTTTGTTTCTTTCTGTGGAGTTATGGCTTACACATTGGAAAGGTCACAAATTTTTAAAAATTAATTAGTTAATTTATTTATTTTTGGCTGTGTTGGGTCTTCGTTGCTGCGTGCGAGATTTCTCTAGTTGCGGTGAGCGGGGGCTACTCTTCGTTGTGATGCGCGGGCTTCTCATTGCGGTGGCTTCTCCTGTTGCAGAGCATGGGCTCTAGGCACACAGGCTTCAGTAGTTGTAGCATGTGGGCTCAGGAGTTGTGGCTCGCGGGCTCTAGAGCCCAGGCTCAGTAGTTGTGGTGCATGGGCTTAGTTGCTCCACGGCATGTGGGACCTAGTTCCCTGACCAGGGCTTGAACCCGTGTCCTCTGCATTGGCAGGTGGATTCTTAACCACTGCACCACCAGGAAAGTCCCCCACAAATCTTAAGTGTACAAACTGATGCATTTCTACCTGTGTCTAGACACGTGTGACCATCACCTCAGGCAAGTCATAGAGCATCTCCATTGCCACAAGAGGTTCTCCTGAACTGTCTCCCAACTGATACACCAGAGGTAGTCAGCATCCTGACCTCTGTCACCAAAGATTAGAAAGTCACAATATGGGAGTCCAAAAACCTAGGCTCTTGCCTTGACTTTGCTGTTGACATTAGTATTTTTTTGTATGCAATATACCATATGTGCAGAAAGTGCATACCATATAGAGATTTATACTGGACAAATGATTACATTTGTGTATCCCCATGAAATTACCACACACCCAGAGAGAATACTGCCACTCCCCAGAATCTTCCTGTGTGCTTCTTTATGACCACCGCCTTCTCCCCAGTCTCCAGAGGAAGCCACTATCCTCATGCATAAGGGACTTTACTCCTCAGCCCTGACACACTGTTTTCTCACTCCTTCCTTCTCCCTCCAAGCCCCTCAACACTAAGTGGCCCCTGACCCTGGAGACCATGAATGAGAGACCCCATCACCAGCCTCTCCTTGGTGTCCCTGCCTTCAGTCTCACTCCCCCAGTCTGTCCCCTGCGTGGTCACAGGGAGAGCTTCCCATCCCCTGGCTTCGACCCTACCTCTCCCCTGCTGGAAGCCCTTCCATGGATCCCCATTGGCTGCAGAATAAGTTCAGGAAACTTTAGCTTCATCTGACATTTTAAGCCCCTCAGGAGCGCTGCCATCCCTTCATCCTCATCTTCTTTTCTCACATTTTGTACACAGGCCAAGCCTTTATGCACTCCGCCCTTCCCCCTTCTCCTTTGCCAATTCCTACTTGTCACTTAAGTGACAACGAACGAATCTCAGAGATTTGTTCTTATAAGAAGCCTTCCCTGGTCTTCCTCTTTGGAGCTCCCCTAGACCTCCATATTTTATAATTTACCAACCATCAGCCTCCGGATTTGTGACTGACTCTTTCCAGACCAGGAGGACAGGGTTGGGTCTGACTCATTGCTGGGTCCCTGGCATCACCGGCTCAGAAGAATAGGTTATACATGTTTGCTGACTGTCCCTCCCTGCAGCTCCCTCTGTCTCTTACTTGTTCCCGCTTCTGTCCTGCTGTCCCTCTGCCATTTAACAAGTGTCTCCTAGAATCCAGGACATGGAGAACAGACTGGTGGTTGCCAAGGGGGAGGGGGTTGGGGGAGGGATGGATTGGGAGGTTGGGGTTAGCGGATGTAAGCTTTTATATATAGGATGGATAAACAAGTCCTACTGTTCAGCACAGAGGACTACATTCAATATCCTATGATAAACCATAATGGAAAAAAATGTTTAAAAAAGAATGTGTATATGTGTATAACTGAATCGCTTTGCTGTACAGCAGTAATTAACATAACATTGGAAATCAACTGTACTTCAATAATAATAATAATAATAATAAAAAGCAAACAAACCAAGTGTTTCCTTTCACGAGCTCGTGTGGGCTGGTCCTTCTGTCTGGAATGCCCTTCCTCATTCTGTCCACCTGGTGACCTCCCTCATCATTCACGACCCAGCACAGGCTCCGTTCTCTATGAAATCACTCCTGATGCCCCAACCCCCAGTCAGAGGTTGTTTTCTCTACCTGCCAGCCCTTCCAGCCCAAGCACTTCCCTTCTTTTTTTTTTTTTTTTTTTTGAGGTACGCGGGCCTCTCCTCTCACCGTTGTGGCCTCTCCCGTTGCGGAGCACAGGCTCCAGATGCGCAGGATCAGCGGCCATGGCTCACGGGCCCAGCCGCTCCGCGGCATGTGGGATCTTCCCGGACCGGGGCACGAACGCGTGTCCCCTGCATCGGCAGGCGGACTCTCAACCACTGCGCCACCAGGGAAGCCCCTTGCAGAACTTCTGCCTCCCATCCCCATGACTTTGAGCTCTGCTGGTTTGGAGGTTTTGGTTCCCAAGGAAAGAATGCTTCCTGCTTCCACTAGAGGACACAGCAATGCTTCCTTCCACTGAGTGGGAAAGTGAGACGGTCACCTGGCCTTTTGGGGCTCCTCACTCCACTGGACCAATGGGCAAAGAAGAAGATTACTTTATTTGCTGGGATGACTGATCTCAATTACTAAGGGGAAATTGGGTTCCTCCTGCAGAGTGGATCCAAGGAAGGCCGTGTCTGGAACCCAAGGCATTCTCTGGAGCACTTCTTAGAGATTTCATGTCCCATAGTATAAGTAACCCCCTCAAAAAAATGCAGGACCACTAAGGATTTAGACCTTTCAGGAATGAAGGTTTGCGTTGCCTAATTTGATAAATAACACCAGCCAGCTGAGGGCAAAGGAGACTTGGAATGAGTAATGGAGGAAGGAAAGTAAACATATCAGCTATGGCCTTGTGACCAGATACAGAAATGCAAACTGTATTAGATATGCATACTTTCTTCTTTGCTTTTTTCCTTCTTCCTTTCTTTGCTTCCTTCCTTCCTTTACTTTTATCTTTTCATATATTTGTCTATCCATATCTTTTAATCCTGCCTGTTCTTTCCCTTTATTATTTTATATAAGGATTGTGGGTGGTGGTCCTGATGTTCATAAATTAAAATTTTTTAATTGAAGTATGGTTGATTTACAATGTTGAGTTAGCTTCAGGTGTATGGCAAAATGATGTGTATATATATATATATACACATCATTATATATATATAGGATATATATATATATATAGAATATTTATATATTCTTCTTCACATTCTTTTCCATGATAGTTTATTACAAGATATTGAATATACTTCCCTGTGCTATACAGTAGGACCTTGTTGGTTATCTATTTTATATATAGTAGTGTGTATATGTTAAATTAGAATTTATCCCTTCCCCCACCTTTCCCCTTTGGTAACCATAAGTTTGTTTTCTACGTCTGTGGGTCTATTTCTGTTTTGTATATAAGTTCATTTGTATCATTTTTTTTTAGATTCCACATATAAGCCATATTATATGATATTTGTCTTTCTCTGTTTGGCTTATTTTACTTAGTATGATAATCTCTAGGTCACCCCATGTTGCTGCAAATGGCATTATTTCATTCCTTTTTATGGCTGAGTAGTATTCCATCGTATACATGTACCACATCTTCTTTATTCATTCATCTGTTGGTGGACATTTAGGTCTATTCCATGTCTTGGCTATTGTAAATAGTGCCGCAGTGAACATAGGGGTGCATGTCTCTTTTTGAATTATGGTTTTCTCTGGGTATATGCCCAGGAGTGGGATTGTTGGGCCATATGGTAGTTCTGTTTTTAGTTTTTGTTCTCCATAGTGGCTGCACCATTTTACATTCCCACCAACAGTGTAGGAGGGTTCCTTCATAAATTAAAATTTTATCAGTAGCATCCATTCTACTTTTTCACTGCCTTTTCCCTCTTACCAAAACCAGATATTTCTCATGCACTGCAGTTAGCAGACAGCAATAAGTAGGTGTTGAATGAGTCTTTTTAAATGACTAAATATTCAAACAGATGATCACAGATCAAGATGACAGAGAGAGGGAATTCATTAAATCCCGCCCACAACCACTGTGAAGTAGGACCTTGTCATTATTGTAGGTTTTATTTTCATCTCTGCCTGACAAGTGAGGAAACATAGTCTCAGTGAGATTAAGTAACTTGCCCAAGGTCACCCACAGGCAAAATGCTGAAGCTGGAATTCAAACCCATGCAGCCTGGCTCCAGGCTCTGGAGGGAGAGCCTAGGACCAGGAAACCCACAACCAGGAAATGGGGTTGTGGGGAGCCTGGGCCTGGTTGGTGCTCAGCAAGCAGGATCTATGATCAGGTTTGTTCTGCATGCGGGGTGGGATGTGGCTGTTTCTCCCCACCCTGGGATGCTGGGGACCTTGCCCAATTTCTCCCAGGCCTGCTGACCAGGTAAGGGCTGGGCGTCAGTAGGGAAGTGGGAGGGAGGGGAGGGGGGGAGAGAGAGAGAGAGAGAGAGAGAGAGAGAGAGAGAGAGAGAGAGAGAGAGAGACAGGAGTGCAGCTCTCATTTTCCACATTCCAGGAACTGAAGCAGTGAGAAGGGGGCGCGTGTGCCCTGCCCCCAGCAGCCTGCTCAGGAAGGGGCTGGAGGGGCTATGAGGAGAGCCCGAGGGGTCCTCCCAGAGTGCTAGCCAGCAGGGGAGCCATGAGGAGAAGGACTATGATGGGGGGGCGCCCCAGGAGGGACGGTGCCCGAGGCGCTGGTGAAGGCTGATGGAGTCCTTGTTGCAGAGGTGCCCCTCACAGCAGGAGCCCTGGAGGTCGATGTTTGTCCCCGGGCTGGTGGTGCCCTGGATGGTGCAGGAGGGCCGGTGGCAGGTTCTGATGTACACAGGGACTAATTGCCTGGGACGGGGGTAGTGAGGAGGGTCAGAACCGAGGGAGGCAGCTGCACCTGAACCTCCACCTCAGAGACCACAGCCATGACTGGGTCCTCAGACTTACTTCCAGTCCCCTCCTTAGACCAGAGCCATGCCTCCTCCCTCAGTCCAGGACCATGCCTCCTTCTTTAGACCAGGGCCGTGTCTGTCTCCCTGTCAGCCCTGCCCTGCCTCCACACCCCTTGCCCAGGCCCTCTCACCCTCCCAGCCTCTCACCAAAGGTCATGCTGCCATTGCCCTGGAAGCAGATGCTTTGGTCCTGGTGACACTGGACCTGCTGGGACTTCTCCGGGGTGCCGTCCTCCGGGTGGATCCCCACGCAGGAGTAGCACTTGGCGCCGCTGAGCGTCGGCGGGTTGGGCGCTGGCAAGAGAGCGTGGACGCACACTCAGGTAACGGTCCTCGGTATGGTCGTGCGGGATGTGCATTGGGCCAGGGCTCCCGTCTGGCCTGACCTGGGCGCTGGAATCCCAGCACGCCGGGAGGAGGAGCCCAGCGCAAACCACACCCCTCCCCGGGCGCGCGCGCGGGCCGGGGCCCCTCCCAGCCCCGTACAGTCCCGCCCCACACCCAGCCCCGCCCCCTCGCATACCTCGGCTCAGATTGGCGAGGGAGTCGTGGGTCTGGAAGTTCGCGTTGCAAAGGTCGGTCCCGCAGCCGCGCACCACAGAGTAGTCAGGCGGCAGCGCCTTGTCATTCCACGGCATCTGGCTCTCAGCCGGGCCTGTCCAGCAGCCCTTCTGTACCATGGTCACTGAGGCGCGGTACCCTGGGAGCGAGGGGATGGGGTCTGGCGCTCTGCCTCCCCCGCAACCCTCCTCATCCTCTCCCACGCCCCCTCCTCTCCACCTCTCTTCCTCTAGTCTCAAGCCTCTTGCTCCTCTGTCTTCTCGCTTCTCACTCAACCTGGCTTCTCCCTCCAGCCCTGCCCTTCGCTTTCGTCCCTCGCTGCCTGTCAAACTCTGCTTCCCTCTACACCGCCTCCCCCTCTCCTCTCGTCACCAACCCTTTCCTCCTCCTCCTTTTCTCTCCTTCCCTTCTTCCTCTTTTCTGCCCCCTCCCACCTCCTCTTCCTGGCCCCCCACTGTCTCCTCCTCCCACCTCCTGCCCCCGCATCCCCTCCTTTCTCTCCCTTCTCCTCTAACCTCCACCTCCGCATCTCTATCCTGACCTTCCCTCCCCTCTTCTACCCAGTTCCTTCCCAACCCCTTGTCTCCTCCTCCACCTCCACCCCCCCGCACCCCATCTAATCTTTCATCCTTGTCCTTGTCTCCCGCTCCCGCCCCTTTTTGTGTGTGTGTGTGTGTTTCCTGCCCCTCACCAGTGTTCAGGGATAAGACAGCCTCAGAGCATCCGAGGAGACAGGAGACACTGAGGAATTTCATGCCACTGAGGTCAAAGGGCCCGAAGTAGATGTGTTGAAAGCTGTAGCATTGCAGGGCTTGGGACCCTGGGGAGAGGAGCAGGGGTGGGGTGAGAGGAACAGGCCAAGGATGAGCCTGTGCAAGGAATCAGGCTCCACCCTGCAGATGACAGCCACATGGGCCAGGCTCTTCTGCTCTGAGGGGAGACAGGCCTTGTTGCCTTGAAAGAAGCAGGGGCTGCTGCTGTGGCTGCTCATGACTGTGTCTACCTCTTGGCACAGCAATGACATCTGCACCTGCCAGTCCAGTTTTTTTTCCCCCCAGGCTCTTCCAAGAAGCCCTCCAAGATTTTGATAAAGGAGGAAGTGATTCACTTCTGTTCTGCCTATCCCTTTCCCAACTATACTCATGATATCCAGTAGCACTAAAAGGTCACTGATGGAAAACAAACACTCCAGTACAGGCACTGGGATGTACAATCTCATGCTACAAATGCACACACAGCCAGCCCCCAGCAATACAGATACACACACGCACAGAACACTTAAACACTGACGTAAACACAAAATAACAAAATTGACACAGGCTCATGCAAATCTCACAAATATACACAGAGTATCCTGAATGCATTCACATTGAGTTCTACATTTACAAGCAAAATGAGTAGCACCCAGACCCGCCAATAGAAACCCCCCAAAGCAAGGCACAGGATCTCACACATGCAAAATCACACTCACAGACAGAAAACTGTGTGGATACGGAAATAATCACAACACACAGACCCAGGAACACAGGAAGTCATACCCAGAGAGAGACAAATACAGACCCAAGGATCACAGACATACAAATAAAATGGGACCCTGAAATTAGGCAAAGTTAGAGATACACAAAAAAGAGGCCTACAAAAACAAACAATTTAAAATCATATTCAGATGCAAGATACATAGAGACACACAACAGATACACAGAGAGACAGATACACATCAAAATACCCAAATACACATACACAGAGAGAAATACAGGCCCACCAGTCATAGAGATGCACAAACACAAAGAGAAACAGAGGTGCAAAATTATACACACCTCTTTTAAAAAGAAAGTGAGGCTCAGAGATAAACAGACCCATAAAAGCATTTGTTCAAACATCCAGACATCAAAACCTGGTACAGATAAACACACACAAGCACAGAGACCCACAGGACACCCTGACACATGGACACACAGAGAAATCGAACTCTCTTCCGTGGATGAATGTGTGCACGTGCACACGCACACACACACACACATAAAGTTGTTATATGCAGGCATAACCTCCTTCCCACCTCTCAAATTCCCTGCCTTTGTAGCCACTTCAGTCCTGATATGACTATGTCCCTCTCCTTACCCAAACTAGGGGAAGGGATTGCCTGAGGATGAGGCCAAGGTTTCCTGCCAGCTCTGGAAAGAGCCCCCATGGCTCCCCAGAGGTACCTTTGAATGAGGACATGGGCAAAGAGGATGAGAAAGTCTGGAGTAGTGGCACAGAGACACTGGAGGAAATGAGTGATATGGGAAGAACAGAGCAGGGGAAGAGAACTGGAGAGGACACAGGCCTCTCCCAACCAAGACCCAGGAGTCTGGGCCCCCAGCCCCTCCTCCCTCAGACCCAGGAA
This sequence comes from Mesoplodon mirus, assembly GCF_964341445.2. Classification (NCBI taxonomy): domain Eukaryota; kingdom Metazoa; phylum Chordata; class Mammalia; order Artiodactyla; family Ziphiidae; genus Mesoplodon; species Mesoplodon mirus. The sequence continues at coordinate 54,535,249 of NC_138995.1, forward strand.
TCAGGGCCCCTAGTTTGCTCCTCCCTGAGTCCCTGGAATCCGGCCCCCACTCTCTGCTCCCTCAGGCCCAGGAGAGTCCAGCTATCTCCCACCCAACTGCCCTCTTACCACTGGACTCAAAAGTCTGAATACCTGTGAGGCAGAGGACAGCCCCAAAGAGGCACAGCAGGACGGCTCTGGGGCCTCCCATTGCCAGGTTGTGGACCTGAGTGGAGACACCGAGGACAGCTCCTGCTCTGATTTCTGACTGGCTGGTTCTCCCAGCAAAGACCCAGGCATCCTGGCTATACCCAGCCCGGCAGGGATTCCTCTACCCCTTGCCCTCCCTTGCTTGGGCTGGTTTCCTCCTAGATAATCATGATGGGGCCTGGACTCCTGGATCTGAGGGAGGAGGGAGCTAGGGGCCTGTGACCCTTAACTTTGGGGGAATTTGTGCTTTGCAGGCTCTCTTTCTACCCTGTTCCCCAACACTGTGTTCTAGTCTGAGGTTGGCACACATGGCCTCTTGATTTCTCTTCTCTTCCTCTATCCCAACACATACCACCTATATGGGCCCACGTCTCCAGACCCAGAGACAAACATCACCTCCTCTTTGAAGACTTCTCTAACCTGCCACGCCCCCCTACAATCATCCACCCACCTTCAGCCTCAAATACCTCCGTCTCCCAGCCTTGGTCACCCTGGGTTGGGCTAGTGTGTGTCACCGCATCAGGCTGTGAACTCCTCAGAGGCCTCAGGGGATGTTTGTGATGTTGTAGGAATGAGTGAATCAAGGAACTTATAAACAAACTGACAGGGAGATAGAGACTCCCAGAGAGGCAGTTACACATGGGATGCAAAAAGACAGACACATCCGGTGTGGACAGATGCAAATGTAGACACACGGACAAACGCAGACTTGATGAACAGGACATGCCCACAGAAGGTGTTTAATACATTTTTTAAATTAGACTTTTAAATGAATGAATTTTAAAACATCAGAGGAGCTAGAGACACAGGTAGACAACTGGAGGGATACACTATCCCCTGAGGATTCAGACAAACCCATGTGGACACTCAGACACCAGGCAGATGGGGACTTCCAGATGGATGCTCCCAAGGGTGGTGGGAGCTGATGCCAAGTTGGCATCTCCTGATCTGCCTTGCTTCTTGCGCTTGGAGGCACTGCCTGCTGGGATCACACCTATTCACCGTGCCATGCAGGGTGGGTACCAGGCATGTGCAGAGACCTAGGGTCACGAACCCACAGATGAATGGGAAGAGGGGACACAATAGCGGTGACCAGGACAGGCTTAATGGTCTCCTGAGCTTGACTAAACTTGACACGGACTTCCTCCTGACTTCAGGCCCCCAATCTCCCTTTCCTTAGAGCATTTACTTTAGAAAACTTGTCATTGCCGATTCTTTCTCTGTCCCTTTGAAATGTAGGTAAATTTTCTCCCAGCCTCTTGCTAGTTTTACAGCCCAGGAATGTCTTTCTCAGGGGACCTGGGAGCCACCCCTCCAAAATGTCATCATCAAGGAAGATAGCACCCCTGACCCTCAGGCTCTGTGGGAGGGTAGGAGCCGAACTTGAATAAGTGGCAGTTAGCAAACACAGATGCCTAGTTACAGAGAAAAACACTTGTAAACTCAGGAGTAAGTCAGGGTGCTGGACCATCCCATGCACCAACCTCCCCTCTGTCTCTGGCATTTTCCCACTAGCTCATCCAGGTGAAAACCCCTCCCACCTTTTGTTTCAGTGGAGTTGAGTTCAGTCTGTCTCTCTTATTGCCATAGTCTTGAATAAAGTCTCCTGTGCCTCTTTAACTTTGTTCGGTGCAATTTTTCTTTGACAGCAAACACCCAGGAACTGTGGACACTCACTAGGGTTCTGGACTCACCCTCGTTTTGCCAAAACCCTGCTCCTCCCAACAGGCCTCACTTCCCTGAACCTGTTTTTATCCAAATTATTCTTCCTGTTTCTCCTGTTTCTGCCTCTCTGTCAGGGGCTGGCCCTTCAGGGAGAGGGTGGAGCTAAGAGTAGAGACTGGCCAGGAAAGGAGGCTGGGTTTTCTGAGGCCCCTGTGGAAGGTGGGGGCATTGGAGGTATCCACAGTGGTTCAGTTTCAGAGACTGAGGCTTGAAGAGTTGGCTGACCAGCCCATTTAGTGTGTGAGCATGTGTGTGTGTGTGTGTGTGTGTGTGTGAGTGTAAGTGACTGTGTGAGCGTGCGGCTGTGCCCGTGTGACTTTAACTCTGGTAGCCTTCAGGTACCTTTGGAGGCTGTGAGGTATCAGGTGGGAAGCTCCCACTGCAGGAGGCTGTCGATGAAAAAAAAATCAATGGTCGATCTAAGAAAGAAATGGAAAATTTTATTCGAGCCAACCTGAGGATTATAATCTGGGAGACAGTCTTTCAGAAAGCTCTGAGGACTGTTCCGCCATTAGAGGTCAAAGCACAGTTATATAAGCTTTTGAGGCAAAGAGTTATCCAACAAATGATGTATTGACAGTTTACACAATCCAGATCTGTATGTACAAAGCAAGTAGTGGGTTATTGTGATCCCTTACAAGATTAAGAAGAAACATTATCTCCTAAGGAAGTCTGGTCAGTGCAGATGTACAATACACACTAAAGGGAAAGGCAGAGGCCCAAACTGGTAGAAAATAATTTTATGTTTAAATTTTTCTTGTCTTGCCATAAAATATAAATTTTATTTCATCCAGGTAATCCAATGGAGACCCAGTGATCTAGGTCTAGAGATTCTGGCAGGGCTCTTGCATCCACAGAGCATGAGCTCCAAGCTCCCTATGAACCCAGAAATTCTTTTTTTTTTTTGTAATCACGTTTTAGTAATTAAGTGATTAATTATTTGAGAGATTGGAGAAAATGGAGGATGCTCTGTGGTAACCATTAAAGAGCTATTTTTAAAACTTTTTACTGTAGAAATTTTCAAACACACACAAGTGTACAGAGAATAGCATACCCACCACCCAGACTCAACAATTTTTAGCATATCTACTAATCCTATGTTATTCTTACCGGCTTTGGTGCTCTTAAGGGCATTGAATTGGATGCCTTCATTATTTTCTCAAAATATTAATTTTCCTTAAAACACCATTTAAAAGTGGGTGATTTTCAAAGTGTAACTTTGGCTTATGTTCTAAGATGAAATCTTTAGGAATGTAACGTACAATTTCTAAAAGGGTGTTTGCCCACTACCTTGAGTTGAATTCTTAGTCCTATGATGTCACCAAATCAACTTTCTCTTTGCATATTGAATAGTTTCAAATTTATTTGCGATACATGTATTTTCAATATATTCCAACATTTATTAGAAGCTGAAGAGTAGCTGTAGAGTGCTTGAATGATATTTTAAAATTCAGTGGTATAGAAATTTTTGCCGCATTATTCACTATCCAGTTTAAAGGATGGGCAGCACAAGGATTTGCTCCTGCAAGAAGAGAGAAAGGAGGCAGATCGGGGGTGTTACCTAGAGTCTCTGCCCAGCCCCATCCACCTACAGGAGCATCCATGTGGATGTCCTCAACTGCCCAGTGTTTGAGCATCTACATGGGTCAGTCCAATTGTTACCAAGTCCAAGCTCGTAACGCTTGCCGCAGGACAGACCAATAAATGGAGAGACAAGTTGCTGGGGCCAGGAATAGCGACTTTTTTCAGAAAGCCAGCAGACTGAGTAGGTGGTGGACTAGTGTCCTAAAGAACCATCTTGCCCAGGTTTGGATGCTAGTTTCTTTTATAGAACAAAGAGCGGGAGGTGAGGAGGTAAAGTAAAAAAGATAAGGTGTTGCAAACAGTTCCTGGTTCTTCTTTCCTGCAGCCATTCACAGGTCAGGGCCTGGTCAGGATGTTTCCTGTGAGCTTAAACAAAGGTATTTTAGCTTAACACTCAGACGTGGGAGGCAGGGTTCCAGGAGATGGGCCATTATGTATACTTTAAGCTACAGGCTACATCCCTTCAGTGATTACTTTGAAGCAAAAGCAATAGAATACAAAGGTTAAAGGAAAAGAAACACATCCAATATGGAGTCAGATTTGTTCTTCCCTATTACAGAATGTCTTGGAAGTTTTTCAAGGATCTTTTGTTGTATTCTGTAAGCTCCCATGCACTTTTCCATTTCCATGCACATTTACAAATACCTGGCCTCTTAAATAATTTTTCCCCCAGATTTGGTTTGTTTAAGCAGTTTACTAAATGTGTGCATCACCTATCTTAGTATATATCATCTACTGGACAAAATTCTCCAAAGTGCTCACATGTAAGAATCAGTGCCGTCTGGGACTCTGTCCACCCAGCAATAATTGTTTTCTTTTTAATTAATTAATTAAATTTTATTTATTTTTGGTTGCGTTGGGTCTTCGTTGCTGCATGTGGGCTTTCTCTAGTTGTGGTGAATGGGGCTATTCATCATGGTGCGTGGGCTTCTCACCACGGTGGCTTCTCTTGTTGCGGAGCGCAGGCTCTAGGCATGCAAGCTTCAGTAGTTGTGGCTTGTGGGCTCTAGAGTGCAGGCTCAGTAGTTGTGGTACACAGGCTTAGTTGCTTTGCGGCATGTGGGATCCTCCCGGACCAGGGATAGAACCTGTGTCCCCTGCATTGGCAGGTGGATTTTAAACCACTGCGCCACCAGGGAAGTCCCTGTGTAGTTTCTAAAATATGTTCATAACAAACTATTAAATATTCTCTTTTTTGAGGAACAAAGCTCTAAGGCAAGAGGTAAATATTTTGAATCAACTTAATATAAGCGATGCTTAGTTGATTAGCTTTGAAATAAAAGATGATACGAAATGGTAGAAAATCATAATATCATGAAAATAAAGAGTATTTTCTTAAATTTTATTGTGAGAAATTTCAGGTGCAAAAGTGTTGAAAATTAGTTCAAAGATGATGCATATACCTATCATCTAGATCAAAAGTACAGTTGACCCTTGAACAACATGGATTTGAACTGTGCAGGTCCACTTATACTTGGATTTTTTTCAAAATTTATTGGAAAAAATTTTGGAGATTTGCAACAGTTTGAAAAAACTCACAGATGAACCATGTAGCCTAGAAATATTGAAAAAAAATTTAAAGTTAGGTATGTCATGGATGCACAAATATATGTAGATACTAGTCTATCCTTACATAGGCATAAGGTGAGTGATATTATAAAATCAATAATGTGTTAGTTTTCTCACTGTTTTATAACTTTGCTTTCAAAGAATTATAGTATTGTACAGTATGCCTGTCTCTCTTATAACTGGGGAAATTGTGTATCAGCCTATCATCATAGGTAAGTGTTTTTTTTTAAAGTAACAATGTTCTCAATACTGTGTTATGAATATGACTGTAATACTGTATGCCATAAAAATTTTATAATGATTCATTCATTAGTATATAGGCTAGGCTACCATAAAGCAATTGTATCAATTACTCTAGGCTACCATAAAGCAATAATATTGCTGCTTCTTTGTGATACATGATGTTATACCTGTAAATAAATATGAATTGCTTTTTCACATTACCTTTTAATTTTTGATGTCTAGTGTTAGTAATATATATAACATCTACAGTGCTTTGTATCATATAAGACAATATTGATGTAGGTACTGACAGACCATTCATCTTGTAAACTGACAAGTAAACTTATGGTACCAATAAATATAGTACAATACTGTAATGTATTTTCTCTTCCTTATGATTTTCTTAATAACATTTTCTTTTCTCCAGCGTACTTTATTGCAAGAATACAGTATAATACATATAACATACAAAATACCTGTTAATTGAATGTTTGTTATTGGTAAGGCATCTGGTCAACAGTAGGTTATTAGTAGTTAAGTTTGGGGGGGAGTCAAAAGTTATACATGGATTTTCGACTGTGTGTGGGGTTGGCATCCCAACCCCTGCATCGTTCAAGGGTCAACTATATTAACATTTGCTTACTCTATCTATGTTTCTGCATCAGTTAGCTTCTGCTGTGTAACAAACAACAAACAAAAAGGGTTAACAACAAGCCCTTTATTTATCTCCTGATTCTCTGTGTCTCCTGGGTTGTTCTTCTGGTATGGGCTGACTTGACCAATCTGTTGGGCTCTCTTATGTTTCTATGGTCAGCTGATGGGCTGGATGATCTAGGATGGTCTCACTCACAAGACTGGTAGTCGGCTGGCTATCAGTCAGGCCTTAGTTCTCCTCCATATGGCCTCTCATCTTCCAGCAGGCTAGACTGGACATTTTTCACATGGAAATGACATGTTTCCAAAGGGCAGAGAGAAAAGGCAACCTCCAATAAGGAAGTGCTTTTCATGCCTCTGCTCAAGTTATGTTTGCTAATGTCACTGGCCAGCAAGTCACAAGGCTTTCCCAGAATCAGTGTGGAAGGGCATTAACTGTGTGGATAGAAGGAGGGGAATAATTTGTGGTTACTTTTGTTCTATTTAACTATCACTGCTGAGCCAATAAAAGCAAGTGGAAGATATCATTTTGATTCACTTATAAATCATGTAGTAAGCAAAGGATCTTTCCCTAATGTGACTCTCCTCTTCCCTCTCGGCAGGCTATTTTAAAAAAAATTGAAGTAGAGTTGATTTACAATGTTGTGTTAGTTTCAGGTATACATTAAAGTGACTCAAATATATATATTCTTTTACGGATTCTTTTCCATTATAGGTTATTACAAGATACTGAATATAGTTCCCCATGCTATACAGTAAGTCCTTGCTGTCTATCTATGTTATGCATAGTAGTGTATATCTGTTAATCCCAATCTCCTAATTTACCCCTCCCTCCCCCTGCCTTTTCCCCTTGGTAACCATAAGTTTGTGTTCTATGTGAGTCTATTTCTGTTTTGTAAATAAGTTCATTTGCATCATTTTTTTTAGATTCCACATATAAGTAATGTCATATGATATTTGTCTTCCTCTGACTTATTTCATTTAGTATGATAATCTCTAGGTCCATCCACATTTGCTACAAATGGCATTATTTCATTCTTTTTTTATGACTAATATTCCCTTGTATATATACCACATCTTCTTTATCCATCTTCATCTGTTGATGGACACTTAGGTTCTGCAGGCTATTTTTAAAGGGCGAAATTATTTGAAACTTGGTCATTCATCTCCCATTCACACAATAACTGCAACAATAATGAAGAACATGGGAAGACCCACAGGGCCAACTAAGAGAAATATTTACAAACATGAACTTTTACCCACAAAGAAGTTACAGGTTTGAGCCACAACATCTATTAAAACCCTTTGGAGAATCTATTTTATTTGTGTGATCAAGACAAAAGCACAACCAGATGGGCCTAGGTGGCTTGAGGCAAGAGGTGCCCAGTGCCGGCATGAGGTCAGGCATGAGGTCAGGCACTGGGTTGTGCCCATGTGGAATTGGCCAGAGTTCATGCAGGGATGGTTGCCGCACCAGTGAATCAAGAGAAACAATTTTCCCAAGGCCCCAGGCACAGGTGAGGCTGTGAGGATATGAATGAGATAGCACATAAGATGTGTCTGAACCCTTCCCTAATTAAATTCTTCTACACAATTATCTGAGCCTAGTTATGATTAGAGTTTAGAGCCTAAACTACTGAAACTATATCATTAATGGTTAATTGCCTATTAAAAGTTTCTATTTCTTCTTCTTTTTTAAAATATTTATTTATTTGGCTGCACCAGGTCTTAGTTGCAGCATGCATGCGGGATCTAGTTCCTTGATCAGGGATCGAACCTGGCCCCCTGCATTGGGAGCGCAGAGTCTTAGCCACTGGACCACCAGGGAAATCCCTCTATCTCTTCTTGTCAATTCTTTAAGTTGTATCTTTCTAGGAAACTGGTTATGTCATCTATTTTGTTGTTGTTGTTGTTGGCCATGCTGTGCAGCTTGAGGGATCTTAGTTCCCAATCAGGGATGGAACCCTGACTCCTAGCAGTGAGAGTGCTGAGTCCTAACCACTGGACCACCAGGGAATTCCCATCTGTTTTCAAATTTATTCTAATTAAAAAGTCTTCTATTTTTGTGTAGTCATTTCCCTTCTTAATATTATTTATTTGTGCCTTTTCTCTGTTTTATTAATTAATCATCTCAGAAGTGCATCACTTCAAATACTCACTTTAAATAAACAGTGATTGGTGTTTAGCCTCTCTGTTGCATCAGTGTTTTCTACTTCATTAATTTATGCTTATAATTTGCTTTGACCCATTTTCTATTATTCATGCTGTTGTTCTTTGTTTTCTAACTTCCCAAGACAGACAAAGCCTATAATTTTCATCCTTTTTAGTTTCCTCTTCCTTTGAACTTATGTCGTAAGTACCCAATAGAGTTCATACCTTTATCTGTACCCAATAAATTTCATACCTTAATTTCTTGGTGTTCTATTTATGTTGTTTGTTGTTTTTGCTACTGTAATACATGGTGGCTTGTTTCCTTATGTTAACTTTGGGTTTATCTGTAAAAACTCTTCAAGGCATGAATGGAAATTATGATCCTCCAGAGAATTTCCTTGATGATTTCTCCAAGCACCCTGGTACTCCAAGCCCAGGATCAATTTTATACTCATTTCTCAGCCTGAGTTTCCCAGAACATGCTGGCAGTATAAATCAAGGTACTAACAAAATATTAAAAGAGGTAGACAGCAACTTACAAAAAAGATCTTATGTCATGCCCTAGTTGGTTTCTTCCAAAAATGTAAGGTTGGTTTAACATTTTTAAAAATATATGTATTCTACCATGTACCAAAAAGATGTATTCTACCATGTTATCAAAATAAAGAGGAAAAAATTTACGGTCATATTTGTAGATACAGAAAAGACATTTTATAAACAATCAACAGAAATTCATAATAATAATGAAAACTCATAGCAAACTAATAATTGAACTTATTTCTTTGGATTAAGAGTGTGTGTTTTTTTTAAAAAGAAAGAGCAAACGTGTTACTAAAGAACCCACTCAAAAAACAACCCACCCTTTTTTTTAAAAAGAAAGAGCAAACGTGTTACTAAAGAACCCACTCAAAAAACAACCCACCCAACAAACATACACAATGCCTGTCACACATAGTGACAGAAATATATGCTGACGTGTCACACGCTTAGATGGTCATACCTACGCACGTATCACACAATCACTGATACACCCCAGACCTGTCACAACCACACAACACATTCACACCCTCGCCCTGTCATGATACACACAAAAACACACTTCCACCACAGTCACAGATTCATCCTGATCCTGTCATACACAAACTGCAATCTCGCTTCTCTCTGGTGCACACACACGTATAGTCTGTCACACGGCCGCGAAGAAACACTCCAGCTCCGTCATGGTCACCAGATAAACGCATACAACGTATTTTACATGCAGTCACAGAGACATACACTGGCCATTTCGTGTGCACAGATGCCCCCCCCCCCCCCACACACACACCATTCCATCTGTCAGGATATCTCAGCCCCGTCATGTGCAGTCATGCAAATGCAATATCACCTTTTACACAGCATGACGAATGGGAAATGTAGTCCAGAGCCGGAAAAGCAGGAGACATCGGAAACCCAAGGGCCTGGGGGCGTCTCCGCCTCGGAGGTTTCTGGGAGTTGTAGTCGGTACTCGCAGTGCGCAGGCGCCGGTTCGCGCCTGCCGTGTGTGAGTGATATCTTGGGTGTAGGATTCTAGGATGAGTCCCCAGCGGTAGCACGTGCCTGACCACGTTTGTACCTGACCATCTTTGCGCTCCGGAAGGCCCAGTATAGGTTGATGGTCCCTGAGGTGCGCCAGCTCCTGGAGCCGCACTGGGGACACAGCAGGTGCGGTCTGTGTGAGTGTGTGTGTGACTCTGTGTTACTGTGACAGTCATGGGACAGACTGAATGGCTGTAGATGGATGTAGCAGTGTTCCGGAGCCGGTCCCTACGGTTAGATTCTCAGAAAAATTGAGACGTGTTGACACAACCATTACAGTAGTCCCCCAGTATCTGCTGGTGTTTGCTTCCAGGACTCACTGTGGATAGTGCTGAGGATGCCGGAGTCCCTTTTATAAAATGCCATAGTATTTATTTGCATGTGACCTGTGCATATCCTTCTCTATATATTAAGTCATCTGTAGATTACTTGTATTAGGTATTACGTACCTAATACTATGTAAATAGTTGCTGTCATGCAGCAAATTCAAGTTTTGCTTTTTGGAACTTTTTGGGATTTTTTAAAAAATATTTTTGATTAATGGTTGAATCCATGGATGCTGAACCCATGATATGGAGGGTTGATTGTATTTAAAAGTTATGTAGACTTATGATAAATGAATTTAGAAAACTAAGGTAATAAATACCCAAGACATCACTTCCTAACTATTATCTATGCTATTGAGATTATGTCAATTGTGTGTGTAGGGCAGAAATAATTATATCATGGTGTATCACTGTACATCTCTTCCCAACTCCACCTTCAGTGATACCACATTGGCAGCTAGAAACTGGCGGTGACAGGATTGTTTATACCATGGGAATTGGCAGTTACTACAAATGAGGGCCTGATTTATTGTTTTGTTGATCTGGGGATGGGGAAGCTTCCCAAAGTCCTACCTCCTCCTCCTGCAATGTCCCTCCAGCACCATCTTTTTTTTTTTTTTTTTTTTTAAATTTTTTGCCTTATAACAAATTTAATGAGTTATACATATACATATGTTTCCATATCCCCTCCCTTTTGCGTCTCCCTCCCACCCTCCCTATCCCACCCCTCCAGGCGGTCACAAGGCACCGAGCTGATCTCCCTGTGCTATGCGGCTGCTTCCCACTAGCTATCTACCTTACGTTTGGTAGCAGCACCATCTTTTGGTTAAGCTTATCATTGTGAGCTGAGGCAATTAATTGATAATGGAAGCTTCCCAAAATCCTGCCTCCTCCTCCTGCAATGTCCCTCCAGCACCATCTTTTGGTTAAGCTTATCATTGTGAGCTGAGGCAATTAATTGATAATGGAAACTTATGACTTACCATGTTTTCACTTAACAAATATCAAGAACAAATGTTGATAGTATACAGTATTGTTGAGAATGTGGGGAGATGAGAACACTCATAGGTAGCTGTTGGTAATGACTACAGTCTTTTTACAGTTGAGTTGGGTAGTATCTATCACAATGTCTGAAAGCAAACCCTTAATCAACCAACATTTTTACGTATTAAGATGCTACCTTACAAAAATGCTGACTTGAAAGAAAAAGATGTGGATACAGTAATGCTTACTGAAGCCATGTCTATAATACTGAAGAACTGAAATTAACCTCAATGTTTATCCTTTGAGGAATTGTTAGTCTATGCTGAACAACATGGTAGCTATTTGTGGCTATTTAAAATCATTACAATTAAATAAAATTTTAATATGTAGTTCCTTAGTCAAACTAGTCACATTTCAAATGCTTGTTAGCCAGTGTGACTAGTGAACAGTTAGATAATAATTCAACATTAAAAAGAAGGAGTTAAATCTCTATAGCTGACATAAAATGAAGTAGAGGAATTGTGTTCAAGTGAAAAGGGGAAATAGCAGAACAATATGTATAGCATGATCCCATTTCTTTACAAAATAGATGATCTTGGGGCTTCCCTGGTGTCACAGTGGTTAAGAATCCGCCTGCCAATACAGGGGACACGGGTTCAAGCCCTGGTCTGGGAAGATCCCACATGCCGTGGAGCAACTAAGCACGTGCGCCACAACTACTGAGCCTGCACTCTAGAGCCCACGAGCCACAACTACTGAGCCCGTGTACCACAACTACTGAAGTCTGTGCGCCTAGAGCCTGTGCTCCACAACAAGAGAATCCACCACAATGAGAAGCCCGCGCACTGCAATGAAGAGCAGCCCCCGCTCGCCGCAACTAGAGAAAGCCTGTGCGCAGCAATGAAGACCCAACACAGCCAAGAATAAATAAATAAATTTATTTATTTATTTATTTATTTTGCGGTACGCAGGCCCCTCACTGTTGTGGCCTCTCCTGTTGTGGAGCACAGGCTCCGGACGCGCAGGCTCAGCGGCCATGGCTCATGGGCCTAGCCGCTCTGCGGCATGTGGGATCTTCCCGGACTGGGGCACGAACCCGTGTCCCCTGCATCAGCAGGCAGACTCTCAACCACTGCGCCACCAGGGAAGCTCAATAAATTTATTAAAAACAAAACAAAACAACAACAAAAAACACAAAACACAAAAAACAATACTGAGTGAAGCAGGCACATTGTGTTAAAATTATCATCTGTTTGTCAATCATATACATTAAACTTTCTGTCCCAATTCAATTTTTAAAAATGTAACTATTGCCATTCAGGATTTTTTTTTGGATATTTACAAATAATTATCAAGTCAAACCTCTCAGTATTTTAGTGTTTTTATCTTTGGTGTTATGCTTAGAAAAATCCATGCCTATATCAGAATTTGAGTATATATTTACCTGATTTTCACTGAGTCATTTAATTATTCCATGTGTTGTAAATGTGTGTGTACGTGTGTGTGTATATATATATATATATATATATATATATATATGATAAAATTGGTATATAATTACTCCCACACACATACTGTTAGTCCATTTACTTAACTCTGTTTATTGAATAAACCATCTTTCTCCTACTATATTAAATAATGTACTTCCCAGATATTAGTTTTCCATTATATTTGGGCCTTTCACTTAATGATTTATTTTGATCCTTTGATAGATCTATTAATTTGTTAAACTCTTCAGCTCTATTTTGGTTGCCTTTTGTATGGTATACCTTTTTCTGTCCTCTTAATTTCAACCTATTAGTGTCTTCTTTGCAGCAGTGTTGAATGATAAAGAAGTAGACTGGCCTTTGTGCCTGGTTCCTGGGAGGGAGACTCCAAATCCTTGGAATTTCCTGAGTAATAAGAATGTCTTTGTTATTCATAAGCCCCTTAGATCACACTGGAGTTTATGCTAATAAGGTGATTCACAGGGAACCCCTCAATAGCTTCGGAATAGGGGCTGGTCATGCTGGAAAGACCAACTGTGTGATTACAGGGTTGGGGATTTGAACCATGCGATATCGGTTCTACCTTGGCGGGGGTGGGGAGGCTACAGATCAAGTTCAATCACATGGCCAATAATTAAAGCTAATACAACTCAACAACAACAAAAGAACCCTAAACAATCCAATTTAAAAATGGGCAGAGGAGCTGAATAGACATTTTTCCAAAGAAGACATACAGATGGCCAATAGGCACATGAAAAGATGTTCAACATCACTAATTATTAGGGAAATGCAAATGAAAACCACAATGAGACATCATCTCATACCTGTTAGAAAGGCTATTATCAAAAAGACAAGAAATAACAAGTGTTGGAGAAAAGGGAACCCTCCTACACTGTTGGTGGGAATGTAAATTGGTGCAGCCACTTTGGAAAAAAGGCTGGGAGATTCCTCAAAAAATTAAGAATAGAGCTACCAGCTCTATGATCTAGCTATTCCACTTCTGGGTATTTATCCAAAGAACATAAAAACACTAATTGAAGATGATATATGCACCCCTATGTTCATCTTAGTATTATTATTAATAGCCAGGATATGGAAACAACCTAAGTGCCCATCAACAGATGAATGGATAAAGAACATGTGGGAGATACACACACAAACACACAGGAATATTATTCAGCCATAAAAGGTGAAATCCTGCCATTTGCAACAACATGGATGGAACTTGAGGGTATTATGCTAAATGAAATAAATCAGAGAAAAACAAATAATATATGGTTTCGCTCATATGTGGGATATAGAAAAAGAAACAAAAAACAAAATAAATGAACAAACCAAATCAAACCAAATGTGTAGATATAGAGAATAGAGTGGTGGTTGCCAGAGGGGAAGGAATAGGGGGTGGGTGCGGGAAGGTGAAATGGTTAAAGGGAGTGTGTGGCTTCACCACACTGACTCCATTTTATCAACTCCATCTCAGGCCCACAGTCCTACCTTCTCCCTTTTCTGAGTGACTGAACTTTAGCCTACTCACAAGCAATGCACCCAAGCCAGATAAGTTCCCTATCAATTTTTATCCTTGCCTTCATCTGATACGAAAACTGGAAGAATGCCTTTGCTGGTGCAGATGGTCAATGGTCATGAGACCCCCAGAGAGAGGAAAAATCCCCAGTTCTTGTCAGTGTGGGTATGTTTCTTACTTGGTAGTCAGATTCTATTTTTAGCTTTGGCCCCTTTAAACTCCCCTGTACCCTTTTCGATGACATGGAGTGCAGCTGCGAATGCTTCTGGATCATCCATCCAGCAGATCCTTCCCGCCTGTATGTAAGTTACCCATAATAAACTTCATAATTGCACTTTATGGAGTGGCCTGCTTCATATTTCAGTCTCAAAGTTCCTTCTCAGTTCAGAGAATATTACTTGATATCTTGGCTTCCCAACAGGGGGTCAACTGTAGAGTCATGGATGGAAGCTAAATTTTTGGTGGTAGGCATGCCTTAGTGTATACAGAAGTAGAAATATAATGTTGTACACATGAAACATATCATGTTATAAACCAATGTTACCTCGATTTATAAAAGAAAGAAAGAAAGAAAGGAAATAATGGCCCCAAACATCCCAAATCTGGGAAAATGTATGACATCCAGATTCAAGAAGCCATATAGGGGCTTCCCTGGTGGGGCAGTCGTTAAGAATCCCTGCCAATGCAGGGGACACGGGTTTGAGCCCTGGTCCGGGAGGATCCCACATGCTGCAGAGCAACTAAGCCCCTGCGCCACAACTACTGAAGCCCGCATGCCTAGAGCCCTGCTCCACAACAAGAGAAACCACTGCAATGAGAAGTCTGCACACTGCAATGAAGACCCAACACAGTCAAAAATAAATAAATAAATTTATATTAAAAAAGGAAGCCGTATAGATCAAAATGGGATGAATCCAAAGTAATCCACAGTGAGACACACTGTAATCAAATTGTCAAAAGTCAAAGACAGAGAATTTTGAAAGCAACAAGAGAAAAGCAATTCGTCATGTACAAGGGGACCCCTATAAGACTCTCAGCAGATTTCTCAGCAGATGTCTTGCAGGCCAGAGGGAGTGAGATAATATGCTGAGGGAGTTCATCACCACTAGACCTGCCTTACAAGAAATGCTAAAGGAAGTTCTTCAAGTGGAAATGATGCTAAACAGCAACATGAAAGAATATGAATGGAAAAAGCTCACTGGAAAAGGTAAATGTATAGACAAATACAGAATTCTGTGATATTATAATGGTGGTGCATAAATCATGTTTAATTCTGGAATACAGATTAAAATACAGAAGTAAAATAATTATAACTACAAAAATATGTTAGTAGATACACAATATGAAGACATAATTTGTGACATCAATAACATAAAATATGTGAGGGGAGAAATAAAAGTGTTGAGTAATTGTATATGATTGAAGTTGTTATCAGTTAATATAGCTTGTTTTAAGATGTTTTGTTTAAGTCCCATGTTAACCACAAAGAAAATGCCTATAGAAGGTACACAAAAGAAAATGGAAAGGAATCAAAGCACATCTCCACACACACACACAGAAAAAAAAAATCAATGAAACAGAAAGGAAGACAGCAAGAAGGGAAAAGAGTGACAAAAAAGCTATAAGACAAACAGAAAACAATTAACAAATGAAAATAGTAAGTCCTTCCCTGTTCATTATTACTTTAGATGTAAATGGATTAAACTTCTCCATCAAAAGACAGAATGGCTGAATGAATGAAAAAAAAAACAAGATCCAGCTATATTTTGTCTACAAGAGACTCACTTCAGATTTAAAGACACACAGAGGCTGAAAGTGAAAGTGTGGAAAAAGACATACCATGCAAACTGTAAATGAAAACAAGGGTGGCCATACTTATATTATACAAAATAGACTTTGTCAAAAGTTCAAGCAAGGCATAAAAATACCAAGTGAAAACACCTGAAAGTTTACTACCTTGTTATAATGATTCTTAGTATTTCTTAGTATCTTCTAACACATATACATGTAAATAACAGAGATGTATGTATGTATTTTACACTTTTAACAGGCATTTTTTTTCACATCACTGACCTGTTTCTCCTCTGCACATACCTTCACAAGCTCCCACACTCCCCTTGTGTAGAGCATTGTTTAAAATATGGCATACATATCCCATAACTTTCTTCATGTTCATAGTCATACATACACAAATACACACAGTTGCCTTCAATTTCTATATAAAAAACTTTAAAATTTCATCACAGATAAATTCTTTATAATAAATATATTTTAAAAGTATACAATTGTGTAAATGCAATCCAGCTTAAGAAACAATACACAAAATAACCTTGAATCCTTTTGCCAACTTATCTCTTCATCTTCCTGCCTTCCTGTAGCTACCACATTCCTGAATTTTATCATATCCTTTAAAAAAAATAATTAATTAATTTTTGGCTGCATTGGGTCTTCGTTGCTGCACATGGGCTTTCTCTAGTTGCGGCGAGCGGGGGCTACTCTTTGTTGTAGTGCGCAGGCAGTGGTGGCTTCTCTTGTTGCAGAGCATGGGCTCTAGGCACACAGGCTTCAGTAGTTGTGGCTCGTGGGCTCTAGAGTGCAGGCTCAGTAGTTGTGGTGCACAGGCTTAGTTGCTCCGCAGCATGTAGGATCTTCCTGGACCAGGGCTCGAACCTGTGTCCCCTGCATTGGCAGGCGGATTCTCAACCACTGAGCCACCAGGGAAGTCCCCTTGTTTTTTATTATGTACCACTTACACACAAAATATCATTTGTTTTGCCTCTTTTTAAAGTTTTATGAATGGAATTATACTGTATGTATATATCTATAACTCTTTGTTTATCATATTTGTTAAATTCAGTCATTTTCACTGCTGTGCACTATCCCACTGTACAGGTACTCCACACCTAATTAAACATCCTACTTCTGATGGGCATGTTTCATTTCCAGATTTGTTACTGCAGTGATATTAGTGAAAGCAATGCTATTGATTTTCCTCATGTGTCAGTACTTCTAATGTTGTGCATGTCAAATTATAGTAAAAAGACAACTCTAAACAAGATGCAACCCATCTATTTCCATGAACAGCACACTGTATTACAGTAAACTGAGTTTATATTCAACCATCAAATGTGGTTCTCCCATTAATTCATTTTGTGATGGGTCATTAAGAATACCTTCAGGGGCTTCCCTGGTGGCACAGTGGTTGAGAGTCCACCTGCTGATGCAGGGGACACGGGTTCATGCCCCGGTCCAGGAAGATCCCACATGCCGCGGAGCAGCTAGGCCCGTGAGCCATGGCCGCTGAGCCTGCGCGTCCGGAGCCTGTGCTCCGCAACAGGAGAGGCCACAACAGTGAGAGGCCCGCGTACCACACACACAAAAAAAGAATACCTTCAAATCCAGTAGTTTCATCATTAACCCTCAAAATATCCAATGAAAGGTTTGAGCTTGGAAGAAATGGAAGATGCTGAACCTGCTGCACTGCATTGAATTCCATTTGTAGTTTTAGTGGAGCAAATAGACCCTGGATGTTTCTCAGTGTGGAAAAGTTCATTTTATCTTGGTCGAGCTGGAATTTTTTGCCTGATAATTCAAGAGGATGACTGGGCAAAAGTTCATTTTTCACACAAGAAAAACCTTTTTGAAGACGATCGTGACTTTCAAAAGGTCCACTTGCTGAAAGTTCAGTAAATGGGATACTGTCCTTTACCTGAGATCCAAGTCCTCTGACATTCATCTTCAACTAGCTCTGCAAACAGCCTCTCAGCATGTTACCCAATGCTATTGATTTTGACGACAGAGAAATTGTTTTAAGGATTTTTAGCTGTGATGAAGCCAATTAGGGTGAAGCAAAAGAGAGACTTGGAAAAAAGGTTAGAAAAGAAAATCCTTTTTTGGCACATATATACAGTGGAATATTACTCAGCCATAAAAAGAAACGAGATTGAGTTATTTGTAGTTAGGTGGATGGACCTAGAGTCTGTCATACAGAGTGAAGTAAGTCAAAAAGAGAAAAACAAATACCGTATGCTAATGCACATATATGGAATCTAAAAAAGCAGTACTGATGAACCTAGTGGCAGGGCAGGGATAAAGACACAGACGTAGAGAATAGACTTGAGGACACAGTAGGGGGAAGGGGAAGCTGGGATGAAATGAGAGTAGCACTGACATCTATACACTATCAAATGTCAAATGGGTGGCTAGTGGGAAGCTGCTGCATAGCACAGGGAGATCAGCTCCGTGCTTTGTGATGACCTAGAGGGGTGGGACAGGGAGGGTGGGAGGGAGGCTCAAGAGGGAGGCGATATGGGGATATATGTATCCTTATAGCTGATTCACTTTGTTGTACAACAGAAACTAACACAACATTGTAAAGTAATTATACTCCAATAAAGATATTTAAAAAATGCTCTTTTTTCAGGAACACTTGGGACTTTATTCTGAACTTGTAATAGGAAAGGAATTTTATCTTCTTCCCTAATACTATATCCATTAACTGTTCATCTATTTTTACCTACCATTTCAGATCAGTAAAAAAGTCTGTCAGAAGAAACTACAGATATTTTGGTTCAAAACTGCCAACTGCAACAGGCCCTGCCTAGAAAATGGAAACCTGGTTTTGTATATTTAGAATATTTTAAAACACAATTATCACTCTTAAAAATAAAACAAGTAGTTTTCTGATTGACTATAATTATGTAGTCTCAAACAGGTTCCTTGCCTTGTCTGACCTAAGCTAGGATGTCTGATTACCTAATTCTGGGCTCTGCTCTAATCTATCTGCCTCTACCCGTGGGAAGTTATTTCTTTAATCCAGGGTTTTCAAAGTTATTTACTCAAGTTCTCTTAACGTCATGAAGATTGGAAGCCTACCTCAGCCACTCCAAGACTGGCTGTTACTTTGATTTCTTCTTTCTTTTTCAAAGTTATGCTATTTGTAGTCTTTCCCAGAAAACATCTTTGATTCATCATGAAACATCCAAATCTTTTGGCAGATAAATTGCAAGTCTTTTTCTGCATATTAAATTGGATTCTCCACGAAGATGTAATAACACTATTCTATATCATAGGTAACGAAACTGGTTTATTGTCACTCACTATCAAAACACACAGTCACAATTTCCAGGCACATATAGAGGTTGGTAGTCAGATAATCAAACTAACATGCAAAGCTAGATAACACTGTACTGTTTTTCAATCCCAGCTGGACAGTGTTCCACTTTCACAATTACCGTGGTATGCACACAAAAGAAAAGCCTATCAGAAAAAACATCTTACAAATATTGTCACCTTCGGTTTCTGACATTAACAGAAATACACAAAGACACAGACCTCCTCAAGTCTCTCAGTCCTACAAAGACCTTCTCACAAGTCTCCAGGGTCACAATATCCATTCACGACCACTTATTGTTGCTTTCCAACAGTAGCATATAACCTCTGATACAAACCGCCTTACACCTAAGGAAACAGATTCACATTTGCAGAAACTATCCCATGAAAATAAAAAAGTCTACATAGGGTTCCAGACACCGAATCGGACCCACAAGCGCACCCAAAGCAAGACACATTCATCTTTTAGACTGCCAGACCCTGCTCCAGTCTCTCGTGCCCAGGTAAGCTCGTGACCCCGCTCAGGATCATTCTCACGGACTTTACCCAGGATGCCCTCGCTCACAGAGGGCAGTGCCCTGGTCACGCGCCCCCTCCCTCTCCCCCAACCCTGGACTCCAGAATGCGTTCCTCAGCCTTCGCTGAGATCCTCTTAATTCGCCCACAGCCATGCTAAAGACTACTGGGCCACTAGGCTCGACCAAGACTCGAACTACTCCTTCCAGCTAAGACCGGAGATTCGGGTGGGCTTTGGAAAAGGCGCCTCTGATAGGCGGAGCCGAGTTGCATGCTGGAAGCATTCTGAAGGTCCAGGTTCCCAGCTTCTGGGGATTCGTCTGCCGCGGACTACATTTCCCAGAAGTCTCAGGGCACAGGACCTCTCGGGGCAGGGCGAGATTGCCTGCGGAGAGCGCCTGGAAGCGCCGGGCTCCGAGCTTCAGAGGATGTTCCGGCTCTTACTTCCCAGGAGCCACTGGGCCCAAACTAACCTCCGTTTCTGGGTCCCTCTCCGGTGTCTTCGAGATTTTTGGACTTTGCGCGGTGAGTTGGTCGCGTCCGAGGAAGTGATCAGCGCCGGGTGAGGGTGGGAGGGCTCAGCGGACTTCGCCAGAGCCTTGTCGGAACCAGCAGTGCGTGTGGGGGTGACACTGGGAGGCGCTCGAGGTGAGAAGGCCCGGGCAGCGGACAGGGCGAGTCATGTCCGGAGCCTCAAGCCTGTGTGTGAACGAGAGGCTGAGAAGGATGGTGTGTGACAGACGGCGTGACAGGGCCGGGGTGTGTCTCCCTGACGGTGTGTGCGATTGGGAATGTGACGGGGTCGTGAAGTGCGTGACCTTGTTTGTAGGTGTAGTTTGCTTGGGAGGGATGCTCTAGGTTCCTTCTAGACTCTCTTAGGGCTGCCAGAGTTAAGTGACCGCAAGAAAAGAATTCCAGGACCAAGCCCTAGAATGTACGTTTCCAGTAAGAAGGTACAGATCTAGTCTTGGGATGAAAATTTGACACCTGGACGTGTCCTCGTGACAGGCTCCTGGAAAGACATGATTGGGGAGGTCCCACAGGTAGGATTCCTAGAAAAGTCACCTCCTTGGGGGACCAGCTACCTGTTTCAGCTCCACTACAAACAGACCTCTGTCCCCAAGAATTGCTGTCAACTCAACTCCAGTTTCCCTTTAAATTCCGTTTGTGTATGTGTGGATGAAGGCAGATGTGGCCCTGGAGGGTGTTTTGTTTTGTTTTGTTTTTAGTTAGGTTTGTCTGTGTTCCACGAAATACTGGTGTCTCGTGATATCTCCCCACCCCCTCCTGCTGCCCCTAACGCCCACCCCCCCCAACCCTAGTTGCTACTGGGTTTCTAAGAAGGACCCTGAGAAGGACAGAAGTGTTGCATATTTAGAAATCAAGGTTCAGGTGAATTTGTGTTCCTTTTTTAATCATAGTTACTTTTGTTTTTAGATCATGATGCTATTTGCTTTCCTTGACCAGAAATATCTTGACTGTTTGTCAAGACTCTTGACTCGTGGTGTCTCTCTTGGGTCTTCCTTCTGGTGAATGACCCATCATGCTGGTACCTCCGTCTTCCCAGAGGCCCCCTATTGTCCTTTTCCTCAGTCAGTAGCCATCCGTTCATATGGCAAATTGTTCAAATCCTCCAGTACATTTTCCCTTTCTAAGCAATTTTTTTTTTTTTTTTTTTTTGGCTCTACCGCGCGGCACGCAGGATCCTAGTTTGCCGTCTAGGGATGGAACCCGCCCCTCCCCCGTGCAGTGGAAGGGCGGAGTCTTAACTCTGGACCTCCAGGGAAGTCCCTAAGCATTCTGATGGTATAGAAGCACACCTCCTCCAGGAGGTGGGCTGGAGGTTGGGATGTTAGGGCTTTATTTTAGACTATGATTACTTGAGGAGATTAGCATTTAGGTGGTATCGAATACAAATTAGTTTTTATCTGCTCCACAGTCATGGTTTTCAAAGCAAGGCAAGGTAGGAGGGGATTGGTTATTTCAGGTAGTAAATTACAATGTTGTGAGGCTTTCAGGGGTGGGAATGTGATTGAGCTTTGAGCATGGTGTTGCCGAGTCCAAGCTCAAACTACTTGCCCCAGGACAGGCCGATAAATCGAGAGATGAGTTGTTGGGGCAAGGAATAGCGACTTTATGCAGAAAGCCAGCAGACCGAGAAGACGGTGGGTTCATGTCCCAGAGAAGCATCTGGCCTGAATTAGAATTCAGGCTTCTTTTATACTGAAAGGTGAGGGAGTGAAGTCAAACATTTCCTGGTTCCTGTCAGCCTATGGAGGGGATGTGTTAATTTTTTCCTCCCTGTAGGTATTCATAGGTGGATCTGGTCAGGATGTTTCCTGTGAGCTAAACAAAGGTATTTTAGCTTAATGCTCATTACCTGGGGGGTTTTGGCAGTGTTCCCAGAGATGAGCCATTATGTATAATTAAACTTATAGGCAACATCTCTTTAGTGATTAACTTGTAATAGAACATAAAGGTTCTTCCCTATTACAGTAGTGGTTTGCAGTTTGTACCCACAAGGGCAGAGACTTTCAGATAGTTTTTAGGTAGAAATCTGTAGCATTGCTAAACATGAGTTATTTCAGGTCCAATTCTGTGTGGATTGTGAGAGGTAGTACTGTGCTGTGGTTAAGAGTAAGGCTCTGGATCTAGAGCATCTGGATCCAGCTCTACCTGTTACTTGCTGTGTGAGTGTAGATAAACGACTCAGGCTCTCTGTGCCATGTCTACAAAATTGGAACAAAGTAATACCTACCTAATGGAGTTATAATGATGTAAGTTGAGTTCATATGTGTAAAGCTCCATAGAACAGTGCCTGCCCCATGATACAGGCTTAGTAAATATTAAGATTTGCTGTTATGTGGTGATTCTGGATCATGCCACATCAACTTTTTATAGATCAAAATATGAAGAGAAATAAAATGATTGTGGTGGGTGCTTGCAAGTTTGAAAAAGTTACCAGGGGCTCAAATGGTCTAGAACAGGAAATCTTAACCTGAGGTCTTCTTATTCCATTTATAAGCATCCAGGTGATCACAGATCCCTTGAAATAGAGACAGAATTTTTGTACATATTTGTAAATTAATTTTCTAAGTGGGCAGAGTGTCTCTAATTTCATGAGATTACCGAGTACGCGTGACCCCAAAAAGATCTAGCTCCATTTGTCTGGAATAAAATTATAATAGCTTGGCAGGAGCTTTTACAAATTTAGCATCCAATGACATGGAAACAGTTAAGTAAATGCAGTATACCATTTGATGAAATAGTATGCACCTAATAAACATTATGTTTATAAAGAATCAAAAGAAGGGAAAATGTAAATGATAAAATATCAAGCAATAGTTATAGTTATGAACAAAAGTACTTAAGAATATTATGAGTTATATATGGATCCCATCCAATGAGAGAGAGTTTTGAAAGACATTTTTCAAGGATTGTATCCAAATGTTTTAAATTGACCATTCAGTGAAGAATTAGAGAGGTGTAGCCACACCTGTTAGGTATCTACTCTGTACCAAATACTGTTCTGTTTATATGCATATATTTCCTTGCTGTGACTTTGAAGGGGACTTACGTAATTTGTGTTCATTCACAGGAGAATCTTGACAGTGAAAGTGTCTCACTGTAGTGACGAGCTACAGGTACAAGATGTTGAAGAGCTGGTAGGTGTCATTTGTTTCAGACCCACCGATTTTCAGTGTTGGGCCTATTTATTCAGTTTTCCTAATGACTGAATTCCCTGTCACTCAGTTTTTTACATTTGGAAATATCTTTATTTTTCTGATTATGGAGTTAATGCAGGTTTGTTGCAATAAATTTAGCAATCCAGGGAATGTATAGAGAAGGAAGTTAAAATTATATCCTGTAGAGTTAATCATCTCTAATATTTTGATGTATTTTTACTCAGTTGCTTAAGGCAGGACAGGATCACTTAAGCACACCTGATCTAAAGCTTCTTTTTCCTTCTGCAGCTCTGGCTTTTCTGGACTCTGTGCTTCACCAGTAGAGGAACCCTATGGAGCATTAATTAGTTCCTGCAATTCTAGAACCATGACTGACGTAAGTTAGTATTTCTCTCTCCTTGAAGTGTTGTAATTTTTAGGTCATGTGAATCTTTTCCTGAATTAACCCTAAAGCTTTCTACTTAACAGAACCCCATCCCTGAACCTGCTTCTCGGTTCCTTCTGTTCCAGTAAAGGATGATGCCAAATAGCCCAGCATCCTCCCTCTGTGCCTTTTCCAATCAATGCCATCATATTCATTGAGCACATTACTCAACATCTCCTGCGGTTCAGTCTTCCATCAAGAGCAGTGAAGGAATGGAGTCCTTGAAGGGAAATATTTGAGTGTCTGTCAGAGAATAATGTAAAGAAATATAGAGAACAATCAGCTCGCTTTTATTTGTATACAAGGAAAACCAACAGTAGATTGAGTTCATCTTTCAAAGGCACAAAGAGGATTCATAGAAGAAGGAAAGAGGAGAGAATGAAAGACTGCAGACATTTGGAAAGCAACAGTTTCCCTTTTTCAAGCTAAGATGCTGATTAGTTCGTGTCCTATCTAGAAAAAAATGGCTGAAGTTCCCCCAATTGTTTTTCTTTTTCAGGCTAAGATACAGCTAGCAAAGAAGTCAGTCAGGATACTCTGCCCTTAGCCAGCTGGATGGCCACCCACGAGAACAGTTTCAGTAGTCTGTGTATTATCTGGAAGAGCTTTGGTGTTTAACTAGGACATATCCATAGCAGGCTGTCTTGGGTCTTGCCTTTTGTTATCACTTCCATCTTTGTTTGGCCAGGGCTGCCCCATTTCCCTTATCAGAATTTCTCTTCCCAAGACAGGTCTGCGGTGTGATGAGTTAGTGATGAGGGTCCCTTTGGATCACACAGGAAAACATGGAACTTCTTCACAGACTTGAGTTTTCCAGAAAGACAAGATGGAATTAGGGATAGCCTCAGTTTGTATGAGATCACATGCTTTGCAATCTTTTAGGATTAGAGCAGGGAGTGAGTGGTTCTTTCCAGGGACTCCTTTATCAGTAAACACCAGTGTCAAAGTTTGTTTAGTTATTGACCAGGATGTGACATCTGTGTTGTGTCTAATATCCTCTATCAATATCCTCCTACTCAGGAACAAGGAATGTGTTAAGCAACAGGTGGTTGATGTTACTATCTAAAAAGATAATCCAGATTCTTAAGATAATCCAGATTCTTAAGTACTGGCTGATAATAGACTCCTGGAATTAAGAAAATCTTGGAAGTTTTGTTCAGCCTAAATGTATAATAGTTATTAATCTCATATATCCATATGATGAACTGAATTGCAGCTAATAGAAACATTTTACATATTCGATTCATCATAATAAGAAAAAATGCTGATGATCTAATCTCACAGCATGGTTCACTTGAGGCTTAATGATAATCCTTAATTGAAATCATTTTTCTAAAATGAGATTTTGTAGGACATTTGGAAAAAAGTTTTCATGTTTTTTTGGTATTTCTTAAAGGGAAAAGATGGTGTAGCAGTTCACATTTATAAAGAATTTATGAGACTTCCCTGGTGACGCACTGGTTAAGAACCTGCCTGCCAATGCAGGGAACATGGGTTCGAGCCCTGGTCCAGGAAGATCCCACCTGCCGCGAAGCAACTAAGACTGTGCGCCACAACTACTGAGCCTGCACTCTAGAGCCTGCGAGCCACAACTGCTGAAGCCCTCACGCCTAGAGCCCATGCTCCACAACAGGAGAAGTCACTGCAATGAGAAGCCCGTGCACCACAATGAAGAGTAGCCCCCGCTCGCCGCAACTAGAGAAAGCCCACACAGCAACAAAGATGCAGCCATAAATAAATAAATAAATAGATAAAATAAATAAATAAGAATTTGTGAAGCAGGCACTTAGCAGGTTGTTTATATGTATACACACCCGTAAACGCCCCCATCCCCTTCCCCCAACACTATTTTTATTTAATAGAAGAGAAACATTATTTTATGCATTATCAGACAGGTCTAGATAGCTAAGTTACCTCACAGTATCCAGGAAGTTCTTTCTGCTGTAATAGGTTTCTTCTAGAACATGTAGACACTCTGCTTTAGTCATACTAATTTCTTTACTTTTCCCTACCCATACGTCTCACAGGCTTCCAGCCGACTTGATTGTTATATTTTCCTCTTCTTATAGTTTATGCTTCATACTCCTCTTTTTTCCTCTTGGAAATAGTTTCTAAATTTCTTTAATTTCACAAGTAATGTGTGGGTTTTTGGTTTTAGGGCTTGGTGACATTCAGGGATGTGGCCATCGACTTCTCTCAGGAGGAGTGGGAATTCCTGGACCCTGCTCAGAGGGACTTGTACGTGGATGTGATGTTGGAGAACTATAGCAACTTGGTCTCACTGGGTAAGTTCATCTGCCTGACATAGTTTAGAATCTCCTCTCTGGAACATCAGCTTTCTGCACTAGGCATTACAGGGCTATCTTTGAAGAAACCAGGTGAATTTCTCCTCCGTGTTCTCAAATGAATGTTTTGGTATTTGTTGGCTTAGAAATGGGTTAATTGAGCACCTCGATCATCCCATCCCTCAGTGAGCTTCAATCTGGCCCTTCCTGTAATGGCCTCTCTTCTTTAATGTCCATGGAGCTGGATTTGCATTATGGGGTGTTTATTTCATAACCACTGTCAAAGAAACCAGATTTCATACTGTGTTTAGCTTCAACATTTCTATAGATGATCTGTGTCTTTGCTACTCAAAGTGTGGTTCTTTTTTTTTTTATAAATTTATTTATTTTCTGTTTACTTATTTTTTGGCTGCTTTGGGTCTTCATTGCTGCACGTGGGCTTCCTCTAGCTGCGGCCAGAGAGGGTTACTCTTCATTGTGGTGCAGGGGCTTCTCACTGTGGTGGCTTCTCTTGTTGTGGAGCAGGGGCTCTAGGCACGTGGGCTTCAGTAGTTGTGGCACGTGGGCTCAGTAGTTGTGGCTCGCAGGCTCTAGAGCACAGGCTCAGTAGTTGTGGCGCATGGGCTTAGTCGCTCTGCAGCATGTGGGATCTTCCTGGACCACGGATCGAACCCATGTCCCCTGCGTTGGCAGGCAGATTCTTAGCCACTGCGCTACCAGGGAAGTCCCGGAAGTGTGGTTCTTTTGTATTAGGAACCATAGCAAGGCCAGAGCAGAGTTAGTGAAGGAGAGGGTACCAAGAAGTGAGTCAGGGATACAGGCAGGGCCCAGGTGACAGGCAGCATTGTTGGTTTTGGGGAAGAATGTGGATTGCTCTCTTAGTGGTTAGAAGCCATGATTTGCTTTATGTGGGGTTATAATTTTTTTATTGTTAAGTATTACACAAATACTTATCATCAGCTTCTTCCGGGGCTTGTTAGAGGAACTTTTTTTTTTTATTAATTAATTAATTAATTTATTTTTGGCTGCATTGGGTCTTCGTTGCTGTGCATGGGCTTTCTCTAGTTGCGTCAAGAGGGGGCTACTCTTTGTTGCGGTGTGTGGGCTTCTCCTTGCAGTGGCTTCTCTTGTTGTGGAGCACGGGCTCTAGGCGTGTGGGTTTCAGTAGTTGTGGCATGCGGACTCGGTAGTTGTGGCTTGCGGGCTCTAGAGCACAGGCTCAGTAGTTGTGGCGCATAAGCTTAGTTGCTCTGCAGCATGTGGGATCTTCCTGGACCAGAGATCGAACCCATGCCCCTGCACTGGCAGGCGGATTCTTTTTTTTTTTTCATATCTTTATTGGAGTATGATTGCCTTACAATGTTGCATTAGTTTCTGTTGTACAACAAAGTGAATCAGCTCTAAGTATACATATCCCCTCCCTCTCGAGCCTCCCTCCCATCCTCCCTGTCCCACCCCTCTAGATCGTCACAAAGCATGGAGCTGATCTCCCTGTGCTGTGCAGCCGCTTCCCAGTAGCCGTCCATTTCACATTTGGTCGTGTGTTTATGTCAGTGCTACTCTCTCACTTCGTCGCAGCCCCCAGCCCCCTATTCCCACCCTGGACCCGTGTCCTCAAGTCTGTTCTCTAAGTCTGCGTCTTTATTCGGCAGGTGGATTCTTAACCACCGCACCAGCAGGGAAGTCCCCAGGGCTTGTTAGAAATTCAGCTCGTCGAGTCCTACCCCAGAGCTGCAGAACAGAATCTACATTTACACAAGATCCCCAGGTGATTTTTATGCATACTAAAGAATTGCTGCCCTTTGTTATATTCTGACCCATGTATGGGGAGTACAGCTAGAAACAGGATCCTGACATACTCTGGCTTTCAAAAGAGCCTCTCCACTTTATGTAGCAGTGGATTGAATGAACAGAAATTCATACTAAGTGAATATGTTCCTTTACTTCCAACATATTTGAAGTTGAAAGTTACAATCTGTGAACTTTGCACTTTACAAAGTTAAATCCTACACTAAGTTAAATCCTAGAAATGTCTCACAAAACTTGTTTCCACTTAAGCAAAATAACAACAGTAATAATAATAATGCTAATAGTTAACATTGTGCTTACTATAAACCAGGCCCTGTTCTAAGCAGAGCAAATACATGAACTTATTTAACTTTTACAGCATCCCCATGAGGTAGGTACTATTTTTTTTGTTTGTTTTTTTTTTTTTTTTTTTTTTTTTTTTGCGGTATGCGGGCCTCTCACTGTTGTGGCCTCTCCTGTTGCGGAGCACAGGCTCCGGACGCGCAGGCTCAGTGGCCATGGTGCACGGGCCCAGCCGCTCCGTGGCATGTGGGATCTTCCCGGACCGGGGCATGAACCCATGTCCCCTGCATCGGCAGGCGGACTCTCAACCACTGCACCACCAGGGAAGCCCGGTAGGTACTATTTTTAACCCTTTTTATAGATGAGATTACTGAGGCACATACAGTTTAAGTGCCTTCCCAAGGTCACAGAGCTGGTGGGGATGCAGTGGCAACAACTGAACCTAGGAAGTCTGGCTCCAGAATCTGTGTTCTTAACCACTGTGTTCTGTTTGCTCTAAAGAGATAGAACCTGAATGAGTCTAAAACAAGATCATTTTCCTACTTATATGATCTCATGTTCTTCATTCCCACCATCCTTCTCTTCTCTGAAGTCTTCATCAATACTATTTTTACCTTTACTTTATTGCAAATTTAACCAAATGTTTTGCCCTTATAATTAAAAACAACAACAACAACGAAACCCTTACACCATTTGGCATTACTTTTCTTGCAAGCAGACACTCCATTTCTAAGCCAGATATGAGGACATTATTGGAGCAAGGAGAAGAGCCCTGGGTAGTTGAGGGGTGGATGGGGTACAAGAAGTCGGATCCCAGGAAGGCAAAGGCAGGAGGGAACCATCAGTGCAGGAACAACCTCACAGGTCGTGGAGGAGGAGAAGGGGGAACAGCTGGGATGGTGTTTGGAAACTCCTTATGAAGGACCAAGGCCTGGGAGGAGATAAGAGATCTCAGTTTGAGCTACAAAAGGAACTTCATCTTCATCTCATTTCCCAGGCTCCTTGTTTTTCTTCTTATTATTCCCTCCCATTTCAGTGAGGAAAATGTTCTTTTTTGTTCCCAATGGAACCATTTTACTTACATGTTGTATGCAGCTGCTTTCCAGCTCTTTTGCATTTGTGTGTGTATGTGAATGAATGTACATATTCATTCATAAATTAGTCAAACATTTGGAGTGCCTGCTCCTAGCCAGGCATTGTACTGGGCACTATTAATACAATCAGGAACAAGATTGATAACTTGCTCATTCTCATGCACTTTATGTAGTTGAGGAGAAACATAAAATAAGTAAACAAGTAGATAAATAGTATCATGTAATGAAACATGTTGTTCAGAAGAGGCAAACAGCATAAGAGAATAGAAAATGATGAGAATTGATAGGGCCAATTCAGATAAGATGGTCAGGGAAAGCTTTCTTGAACAGAGACATGAAGCCTGGGATCAAGTTATATGAATACCTGGGGGAAGAATATATCAATCACAGTGAACGGCAAAGGCCCTAAGGTTGGTAAGGAACTTTATTGGAGGAACTCTAAGAAGGCCAGGGTAGAGTTAGTAAAGGAGCATGTGCTAAGAATTTGGGTCACGGAGATAGGCAAGGGCTAGACAGTATACAGTTTTGGGGTTTTTGTCTTAAGAATATATATATTTTTAGATTATATTCCATTATAGGTTATTATAAGATATTGAATATTGTTCCTTATGCTGTACAGTAAATCCTTGTTGTTTATTCTATGTATAGTAGTTTGTATCTGTTAATCCTATATTCCTAATTTATCCCCCCACCCCAACTTTCCCCTTTGGTAACCATAAGTTTGTTTTCTATGTCTGTGAGTCTGCTTCTGTTTTGCATATAGATGCATTTGTACTATTTCTTAGATTCCACATATAAGTGATATCATATAATATTTGTCTTCCTCTGACTTACTTGACTTAGTATGATATTCTCTAGGTCCATCCGTGTTGCTGCAAATGGCAATATTTCTTTCTTTTTTATGGCTGAGTAATATTCCATTGTGTATATATACCATATCTTTTAAAACGAATTGTCTATTGATGGGCACTTGGGTTGTTTCCATGCCTTGGCTATTGTAAATAGTGCCACTATAAACATTGGGGTGCATGTATCTTTCCGAATTGGAGTTTTCATCTTTTTGGAATATATGCCCAGGAATGGGATTGCTGGATCATATGGTAGCTCTATTCTTAGTTTTTTAAGAAACCTCAATACTGTTTTCCATAGTGAGTGCACCAATTTATATTCCTACCAACACTGTATGAGGGTTCCCCTTTCTCCACACCGTCTCCAGCATTTATTATTTCTAGACTTTTTGATGGTGGCCATTTTGACCGGTGTGAGGTGATACCTCATTGCAGTTTTGATTTGCATTTCTCTAGTACTTACTGATGTTGACCATCCTTTCAAGTGCCTGTTGGCCATCTGTATGTCTTCTTTGGGAAAATGTCTGTTTAGGTATTCTGCCTATTTTTTGATTGGGTTGTTTGTTTTTTTTGATACTGATCTGTATGAGCTGTTTGTTAATTTTGGAAATTAACCCCTGTTGGTCGCATCATTTGCAAATATTTTCTCCCACTCTGTATGTTGTCTTTTCATTTTGTTGATGATTTCTTTTGTTATGCAAAAGCTTTTAAGTTTGATTAGGTCCCATTTGTTTATTTTTGCTTTTATTTCTCTTGCCTTGGGAGACTGGTCTAAGAAAATATTTCTACGATTTATGTCCAAGAATGTTTTGCCTGTTTCTCTTCTAGGAGTTTTATGGTGTCATGTCTTAATATTTACGTCTTTAAACCATTTTGTATATGGTGTGAGGGAGTGTTCTGATTTCATTGATTTACATGTAGCTGTTCAGCTTTCCCAACACCACTTGTTGAAGAGACTGTCTTTTTTTCTTTTTTTTTTTTTTTTTTTTTTTTTTCGCGGTATGCGGGCCTCTCACTGTTGTGGCCTCTCCCGTTGCGGAGCACAGGCTCCGGACGCGCAGGCCCAGCGGCCATGGCTCACGGGCCCAGCCGCTCCGCGGCATATGGGATCCTCCCAGACCGGGGCACGAACCCGTATCCCCTGCATTGGCAGGCGGACTCTCAACCACTGCGCCACCAGGGAGGCCCGAGACTGTCTTTTTTTCATTGTATGTCTTGTCTCCTTTGTCGTAGATCAATTGACCGTAGATGTATGGGTTTATTTCTGGGCTCTCTATTCTGTTGCATTGATCAATATGTCTGTTTTTGTGCTAATACCATGCTGTTTTGATTATTGTAGCTTTGTAATATTGTCTGAAGTCTGGAAGAGTTATGCCTCCAGCTTTTTTTCCTCTCAGGCTTACTTTTTCAATTCTGGGTCTTTTGTGGTTCTGTATAAATTTTAGGATTATTTGTTCTAGTTCTGTGAAAAATGAGACAAACAACAATGAAAACACAACTTACAAATGAATGGGATGCACCAAAGCAGTTCTAAGAAGTTCACAGTGATACAGGCCTTCCTCAAGATATCAGAAAAATTTCAAATAAACAACCTAACTCACCACCTAAAAGAATTACAAAAAGAAGAACAAACAAAACCCAAAGTCAGCAGGAGAAAGGACACAATAAAGATCAGAGAGGAAATAAATAAAAAAGAGATCAAAACAACAATAGAAAAGGTCAATAAAACCAGGAGCTGGCTTTTTGAAAAGATAAACAAAATCGACAAACCTCTAGCCAGGCTCACCAAGAAGAAAAGAGATACAACCCAAATAAACGAAATAAGAAATGAAAGAGGAGAAATAACAACCAATACCATGAAAATACAAAAAATAATAAGGGAATACTATGAACAGTTATATGCTGACAAATTGGACAACCTAGAAGAAATGGACAAATTTCTAGAAACACACAGCCTGCCAAAACTGAATCAAGAAGAAACAGATATAAAGCAATTATACTCCAATAAAGATGTAAAAAAAAAAAAAAAAAAAAGAAGAAACAGATAATTTGAAGAGACTGATCACTAGAAATGAAATAGGATCTGTAATTTTAAAAAACTCCATGCAGGGCTTCCCTGGTGGCTCAGTGGTTGAGAGTCTGCCTGCCGATGCAGGGGACACGGGTTCGTGCCCCGGTCCGGGAAGATCCCACATGCCGCGGAGCGGCTGGGCCCGTGAGCCATGGCCGCTGAGCCTGCGCGTCCAGAGCCTGTGCTCCACAATGGGAGAGGCCACAACAGTGAGAGGCCCGCATACCACACACACACAAAAAAAAACTCCATGCAAACAAAAATTCCAGGACTGGATGGCTTCTCTGGGAGATTATACCAAACATACAAAGAAGAACTTCTACCTATCCTTCTCAAACTACTCCAAAAGACTGAAGAGGGAATGCTTCCAAATTCATTCTGTAAAGCCATCAGCACCCTGATACCAAAACCAGACAAAGACACTACAAAAAAAGAAGATTACAGGCCAATATCATTGATGAATATAGATGCAAAAATTCTCAACAAAATATTAGCAAACCGAATCCAACAATACATAAAAAGGATCATACTCCATGGTCAGTTGGATTCGTTCCAGGGTCACAAGCCTGGTTCAACATATGCAAATCAATCACTGTGATACATACACCACATTAACAAAAGAAAAGAGAAAACTCCATGATCATCTCAATAGACACAGAAAAAGCATTTCATAAAATTCAACATCCATTCGTGATAAAAACTCTCACTAAAGTGGGTATAGAGGGAACATATCTTAACATAATAAAAGCCATTTACAACAGACCCACAGCCAACGTATCAATAGTATTCAGTGGTGAAAAGCTGAAAGCCTTCTCACTAACTTCAGGAACAAGACAAGGATGCCCACTCCCACCACTTCTATTCAACAAAGTATTGGAGGTCCTAGCCACAGAATTCAGACAAGAAAAAGAAATAAAAGGTATCCAAATTGGCAGGGAAGAGGTAAAATAGTCACTATTTGCAAATGATATGATACTCCATATAAAGAACCATAAAGACTTCACACAAAAACTATCAGAACTAAAAAATAAATTCAGCAAGGTAGCAGGATGCAAGATTAGTGTACAGAAATCTGTTGCATTTCTTTATACTAACAGTGAAATACCAGAAAGTAAAAAAAAAAAAAAAAAAAAAATTCCATTTAAAATCATGTCCAAAAAAAAGTACGTAGGAATAACTTAACCAAGGAGGTGAAAGACCTATATGCTGAAAACTATAAAACATTGATAAAGGAAATTAAAAATGATTCAAAGAAATGGAAAGATATCCCATGCTCTTGGATTATAAGAATTAATATTGTTAACATGACCATACTACCCAAAGCAATCTACAGATTTAATGCATTCCCTATCAAAATACCCATTTCTTGTTACTTCTGAAGATTCCAGGCCTATTATTTTTATTTATTTATTTATTTATTTATTTGCAGTACGTGGGCCTCGCACTGCTGTGGCCTCTCCTGTTGCGGAGCACAGGCTCCGGACACGCAGGCTCAGCAGCTATGGCTCACAGGCCCAGCTGCTCTGCAGCATGTGGGATCTTCCCGGACTGGGGCACAAACCCATGTCCCCTGCATCGGCAGGCGGACTCTCAACCACTGCGCCACCAGGGAAGCCCCCAGCCCTGTTATTTTGTACAGTGTTCTTCAGTTTGGGTTTGTCTGCTCTTTCCTCATGATTAGATTTGGATTATGCATCTTTGGCAGAAGTATCACAGAACTGATGGTGTGTTCTCCTTGCATTCTGTCAGGTGGAGCAAATGATTTGTCATTACTGATGATGTTTACTTTGAGCAGGTGATTATGGTAGTGTCCACCGGCCTCCTCCCTGTAAAGTTAATCTTTTTTCCTTTAATGAGCCTTTTGTGAGGAGGAACTTTGAAACTATTAAGTATTGTATTACTCTTCAAACTTTCAACTTATTCATATGTTGGATTTCTAGTCAGTGGGTTGTAATCTGTTCTTCCCATTATTTATTTTGAAGCTGGTCCTGGATTTGACCAGTGGGAATTCTCTCAACAGTGGTTTCTGTGTCCTTTGGCCTGTCTCCATCACACTTAGAGCACCTCCTTATTTTCTTCCCAACATCATGTTCCAGGCTCATCTTGCACTTTCCCTGCTCCAGCCCTAAAGTCAGCCATTTCTTCAAGGTGCCCTGGTTCCTTTTAGTTGAGAATGCTATTTAGAAGCCAGAATCTGGGTACTAGATTTGCTCATTGCTGCTGGGGGATGGCTGTCCCTAGGCCCTCTCAGTGGACAGAGTAGGGAATATGTTTATATGCATACATATGTATACATGCACACATGTTTACATCTATAGATTGAAACCATGAGTTCATACAGATATCTCCATTTCAACACTACAGGTTTCATTTCAGCTTATTCACTTTCCATATTTCTAACTCCCTTTTCTGACAGTGAAAAACCTGGGTTCCATTATCCTTAATGTATTTATTGTCAAGCCTTGAACAACATGGGTTTGAACTATGCAGGTCCACTTATATGCAGATTATTTTTCAATAAATATACAGTTGACCCTTCATTTCCATGTGTTCTGCATCTGTGGAAAAGGAGGGTCGATTATGGGACTTAGCATCCTCAGGTATGGGTTCTGAGGTGGGTTCTGGAACCAATCCCCCAAGGATCCCAAGGGACAACTATACTTATTTGATCAAACTCTCTATGTGTAACCAGTCTTCTATTATCACCACCACCACCACCACCTTGATTATGTGATTGCCTGTCTCATCCCACTTGGGCTGTGACAACCCATGCCAGGTCACTCACACACAGACACTTGTCCTTACCCTGCTTGCATTCTGACTCCTGACGTAGGACAACCCTTTTATACTGAAACCCTCCTCATGCTGGTTGACCTTTAGTACCCCGCTCTGGGGCTTCATTTTGTTAAATCTTGACCCGTGAGGATGCATTTTTAGAATATTCTGTGGGATGAAATGGGAAGTCTCCATTAAGCTCTTTTGCTGTATACTAAGGTGCAGTGGTTGCCTTGAGGGAAACCACCTGTGCCGATGTTTGAATTGTGAGTTAAACTAGCTGCTTTTTTCATGGAACACAGTTTTGTTTTTGTTTTTTGTTTTTTTTTTCCCTTGGAAGAATGAGGCAAACTATGGTTCTTTAGGCTTGGGTATTTGGAAAACATTTTCTTGTAAATGAGCCTGTCACTTTAAGAACAACTAAAAGTATTTGTTGCCAATGATAAAATTCAAACTTTTAAGTAAAAATTAGAATTGTGTGAAGCTTATATCTATTATTTTGAGCTTTACAGCTTCCCAATAAATAAAAAAAATTCTGGTGAGGTGATATTATTAATGTGATTTTTTGATATCATGTAATGAAATATGTCAACATTTCAAAGATCTGCATAACTCAGTGAACCACTGTTTTTCAGATAACCAGTACATAGTACAAAATTATGCATGGATAAAAAGTCATCCAAAGTGCAATGGATTTTAATGTAACATAGTATGAAAAGTTCACCAGTATGGTTGCATATTCCACATTGGAACTAATCTTTAAGAAACCACCGCGTCTCAATTTTTACTGTAGTATCAAAGAATAACACCCACAATTACCTGAACAGGTTCATAGACTATTCTGCCATTTTACAATTACACATCTGTGGGAGGCTGAATTTTCTTCATATCCTTCAACCAAAATAGCATTGCTACAGATTGAATGCAAAAGCAGATGTGAGAATCCAGTTGTCTTCTGTTAAACCAGATATTTTCAGAAGATTAAAACTATAATTCATTAATTTTTTTGTTTGGGAAAATTTAATTATTTAATGTTATTTGTTAACATTTAATGATTTATTGTCACTTTAAAATGAATTAATCTTTAAATTTCTATTTTAATTTCTAATATGGTAAATATCAAAAGATATAACCCACATAAACAAAACCTCTTTTGGGTCCTCAGTGCTTTTTTTTTAAAACATCTAAAAAGAAGTTAAACCTGTATTCATTTACTAATACTGTTAAGCATTACACAGAAACATTCAAGTCCAAGTAACTATAATACAAGCCCAATTCAAATTTATTGAACTGTTTGTTGATGCTAAGTTGTATAAAACTGTACTCCTTTTAGTTGACATTTGGTCATCTCAAAGTAGTTGTACTATTAGGTTAGTCAATTTAAATACTGTGGCTTCCTTTTGGATATACACACAGTCTTTACACCCAAATGTAAATGTATACAAAGCAATAAGACATTGTTAATTAAAATAGCAATAATGCAGTTTAATTCATGATTAAAATTACTTCCCACAATCACATCCACAGTACTCATCCACCATTAAATAGCTCAACCAAAATATTATACAATCACCAATAGGCAAAAATACTAGATTTGTATATTTTGTATTTCAAATATACTTATGCACGTGCAAGCAAGGGATTTACCAATATTGAAGAGTATAAGAAATACTGAGACCAAAAAATTTGACCAAACCATACCCTGCTGCTCCAGGGTATGGTTCTTACTTTCAGTATATGGTCTTTGAGAGGCTTCAAATAAATGCTTGGGGATGTTCACTGAGGTCTTCCCATTCAGGTTGGGTTGGCACTCCAGTGTACAACCTCTAGAATCTCTGAGAGTACCCCAGTCACATCGTGGGGAGGCACCTTGTGGATGCATAATGACATTCAGTTACAGATCCAAGGGAGAATCCCTGTATAGATTCCCGGAACTTCTTTGCATGACTTCTTTCTCTGATAAATCTTGAACCACAAATTCCAGTCACCTTAGCAGCCCTGAACTCAGATCCTAATATCCTTTGCCCAGTGACTTGACTAGTGGAAGGGCACATTTTGGTTTAAGAGATCATTTACACAGGAAGATGAGGGACTTGTTAAAGTGATCTTTGTGGAATCCTCCAGTAAACTGTCATATCAGAACATTAATATCACAAGAACTGAAAAATCAAAGCTGAGTTTGTTGTTGGACAGGGGAGAGGCTTGTGCTTAGGAATTCAGTAAGTCTCCTGATTGAGTTCACTTATGGGTATTCTTTTCAATTTGTCTTTATTTCTACTATGAAGGGCTTTTTTTCTGGTAAAGGCAATAAAATGTGTGGTTTTCTTGTTTTCTTTCAGATTTGGAGTCAACATATGAGACCAAAAATACATTTGCAAAAAAGGACATTTTTGAAATAAATTTTCCCCAACAGGAGATAAAGGAAAGAAGTAAAACCCTTGGCTTTGAGGCATTCCTTTTCAAAAATAATTGGAAGTGTAAGAGAAGATTTGAGGGCCTTCAGGGACATCAAGAGGGATACTTCAGTCAAATGATAATCAGCTATGAAAAAGTGCCCACTTACAGAAAACGTAAATCTCTTACTGCACATCAAAAAATTCATAATCAAGAGAAACCCTACGTTTGTAAGGAATGTGGGAAGGCTTGTAGTCATGGCTCAAAACTTGTTCAACATGAGAGAATTCATATGGCTGAAAAACATTTTGAATGTAAAGAATGTGGGAAAGACTTTTTAAGTGCCTATCAACTCACTGTGCATCAGAGATTTCATACTGGTGAGAAACCTTATGAATGTAAGGAATGTGGGAAGACCTTTAGTTGGGGATCAAGCCTTGTTAAACATGAGAGAATTCATACTGGCGAGAAGCCCTATGAATGTAAAGAATGTGGGAAGGCCTTCAGTCGTGGCTATCACCTTACTCAACATCAGAAAATTCATATTGGTGTGAAATCTTATGAATGTAAAGAATGTGGAAAGGCCTTTTTTTGGGGCTCAAGCCTTGCTAAACATGAGATAATTCATACAGGTGAGAAACCTTATAAATGTAAAGAATGTGGGAAGGCCTTCAGTCGTGGCTATCAACTTACTCAGCATCATAAAATCCACACTGGGAAGAAACCTTATGTATGTAAAATATGTGGAAAGGCTTTTTGTTGGGGCTATCAACTTACTCGACATCAGTTATTTCATACTGGCAAGAAACCCTATGAATGTAAAGAATGTGGGAAGACTTTTAACTGTGGCTCAAGTCTGGTTCAACATGAGAGAATCCATACTGGTGAGAAACCCTATGAATGTAAAGAATGTGGAAAGGCCTTTAGTCGTGGCTATCACCTTACTCAACATCAGAAAATCCATACTGGTGAGAAACCCTTTGAATGTAAAGAATGTGGGAAGGCCTTTAGTTGGGGTTCAAGCCTTGTTAAACATGAGAGAATCCATACTGGTGAGAAATCCTATGAATGTAAAGAATGTGGAAAAGCCTTTGGTAGTGGCTATCAACTTACTCGACATCAGATATTTCATACTGGCAAGAAACCCTATGAATGTAAGGAATGTGGGAAGACTTTTAATTGTGGCTCAAGTCTGGTTCAACATGAGAGAATCCATACTGGTGAGAAACCCTATGAATGTAAAGAATGTGGAAAGGCCTTTAGTCGTGGCTATCACCTTACTCAACATCAGAAAATCCATACTGGTGAGAAACCTTTTAAATGTAAGGAATGTGGGAAGGCCTTTAGTTGGGGTTCAAGCCTTGTTAAACATGAGAGGGTTCATACTGGTGAGAAATCCTATGAATGTAAAGACTGTGGGAAGGCCTTTGGTAGTGGCTGTCAACTTCGTGTTCATCAGAGATTTCATACTGGCAAGAAACCTTATCAGTGTAAGGAATTTGGAAAGACATTTACTTGTGGCTCAAGCCATGTTCAACATGAAAGAACTAATAATAATGATAAACCCTACAAATATAAAGAATGTGGGGAAGCCTTTATATGGACAGCTTACTCAAATAAGACAGTTGATGCTTGTGAAACTTTATGATTGAAGAGATGTGAAAGAACATGTTTGTGTGTGTGTACAGACAACTTACTTAACAGGAGGAGAAGTCTTACTCTTGAGAAACGTTATGAATGTAGGGAATGTGCAAAACCTCACCTGTGTATGGACAATTCACTTGATACCAGAAAATTCATACTAGTGAGAAATATTTTGAAAATGAGGAATATGAAAAGGCCTTTTGACTTCTGTATGATCTTATTGAACATCTGTACTGATGTGAAGCCATTTAAATGTAGGGAATGTGTAAAGATCTATATTTAATTCATGGTACAAAGTCTCATAAACATTGGAAAAATTATGCTCATTACTCTTTAAGGGAAGGATCTAAATTTAATTTGGTTCTTGCCCTGCATATCAGAGAATTCATACTGCTGTGAAATCCTGTGAATTTAAGGAATGTGGGAAGACTTGTAGACATGGTAAACATCTTAGAATACATCAGGGAATTAATCCAAATGAGAAATCCTTTGAATTAGAATTGTAGGAAGGATTTTAGACAAGTGCTACTCAAACTATTGGCCAGAAACTTTTTGTCAGTCCATAGATTTGTTACCTGTCAAACATGAGATAAATGCAGAAAGTGAGAGTAAGTGTCTGGAAACTTTTATAGCAATTTGATATTGCCATAACATTATATTTTACAAAAGTATCAGTCGATGAATGATTGGAAATTAAAAACAAAAAGTTTGTCCTTTCATAGATAATTTGAGAGACAGCATTCACACTTTTTAAAACATGATACAGGCCACAATGTGAATTAGAACAAGAAATCTGTCCCTTGTTACCTCCCTGATTAAAGTAGCAGAATATTCATTCCATAGGAAGGTTTGGCCAATGGGGGAATCACAATTTCCTTCTGCCCATAAGAGCATAGAGAATTTATACCAGATATGTTAATTTAGTGAATGTATAGAAGCTTTCCAACACTATTCAATCTTTGTTAAACTTCAGCAAACTCTTCCTAGAGAATAACCCTGTTAATATCACAAATGTAGGAAACACCTTATCCATGGCAGAAACCATACTTATTTTTTTAATTTTTTCGGTACACAGGCCTCTCACTGTCGTGGCCCCCCGTCGCGGAGCACAGGCTCCGGATGCGCAGGCTTAGCGGCCGTGGCTCACGGGCCTAGCCGCTCCGCGGCATGTGGGATCTTCCTGGACTGGGGCACGAACCCGGGTCCCCTGCATCGGCAGGCGGACTCAACCACTGTGCCACCAGGGAAGCCCAACCATACTTATTTTTATCACCATTCTACCTCCTTATTACTCATGGGATGTTGGGCAAACGGCTTATCCCCTCTGGGTATCATGTTTAAAATGCTGGTGATGGTAGCTCTGTAATAGTGCTGTTGTAGAGATTGGATGGATATAGTATGGGTCAAATCATTGGAAGAGTATCTAGTATGTAGCCTGTGCTCAATACATACTATTCTTATTATCATCATCATAAATATTACTACTGGTGAGGTCTTAGGAGAGGAATGCCCGTTTCGTATAATGAATTTAGAAAAGTACCCATAACCACTCATCCATTTGAATTTCAGATAGTGCATTCTGGATAAAAGATCTAGTAAAATGTAAAGAATTTGAGAGGATTTTTATTCATAATTTATCCCTTAAGCTGCATCAAAAATTAAGACTAAAAAGAAACATTTTGGATTTAGTGTTAAGATGTTGGGATTATACCTGGAGAAGAATCAGAGAGAAATGTGAAGCAATTTGCTGTAATGAATCCCAAGAGACAAGTGGTAAGTAAAATTCTCCACTCACTTTTCGAGGTATATTAGAAATTAAAGAGAACAAAAAGAAAACTGTCCATTTTGGAATTCTTTACCAAAAGTTTATTATGATCATTTTTTAGACATTCAGAAAAATTTAAAGGACAATATAATGAACATCCATCTACTCTCTATACGGAATCAAGAATTCTAAACATCTGGCCATTTTTGCTTTTTGAATATATATTCACACATGGCATTTGGTTGTCATGTCTCTAGATTTTAGTCTTGAACAGACTTTTTGAAGATTTCAGGAAAGCTGTTTTATAGAATGCCATACATTCTAGATTTTGTTCTCTCATAGTGAAATTTAATTTGTACCTCTATCCTTCATATCTCTCATAAAATCAAGTTAGAGGATTAAACATTTTCCACCAGAAAAATTCATAGGAGGTGACATGTACCTTTTATTGAAAGACATCATAAGCAATTAATATCCATTTTCCCCACTATCACCAATGCTATGTTTGATCATTAAGATGGTGATCGCTGGACTTCCCTAGTGGCGCAGTGGTTAAGAATCTGCCTGCCAATGCAGGGGACATGGGTTCGATCCCTGGTCCTGGAAGATCCCACATGCCACAAAGCAACTAAGCCCATGCGCCACAACTACTGAGCCTGCGCTCTAGAGCCCGTGCTTCGCAACAAGAGAAGCCACCGCAATGAGAAGCCTGCACACTGCAATGAAGAGTAGCCCTTGTTCACTGCAACTAAAGAAAGCCCGCGCAAAGCAACAAAGACCCAACGCAGCCAAAAATAAAATAAATAATAATTTTTAAAAAAGATGGTGACTGCTAGAGTTCTCCATTATAAAGATCCATTATACATCTAGTAGGATTAGTGAACCTTGGTCAGCTACTTTTGGGAATGTATAATCATATGTATGTATAAGTTCTGAATCAAAGAGCAAATTGAAACAATTAGAGATTTTGCAGAAAACGATGATAATGAAATGATTGTATATTGGAGCTTGTAGGATGTCCCTGAAGCTCTACTCAGTGGAAAAGTAATACCACTGTTAATATGTCTTGGAGGAACCAAGATGCATCTGGCCCAGATGGAGGGCCAGAACTATACCTTGTTTCCCCCAGTATCTACATGATTCCTGTCACACTGAACTAAGAAGCCAGAAAAAAAACAAATCCTAAACCAAAATACAGAAGCAATCAATATAGCTAAAATTTGAGATTAATGATTAGGAATTAAAGCAGTAGTCTTCGATCATTATTCCTCTGTGAAAAGTCCACTAACCTCAACTAGACTTTGATAAATCTGAACAAGGAAAAATCAAGAAAATTGGCAAC
Source organism: Mesoplodon mirus (assembly GCF_964341445.2). Classification (NCBI taxonomy): domain Eukaryota; kingdom Metazoa; phylum Chordata; class Mammalia; order Artiodactyla; family Ziphiidae; genus Mesoplodon; species Mesoplodon mirus. The sequence goes on from NC_138995.1 coordinate 54,577,284, forward strand.
ATTGTAGAATCATGAATAAGAAAGGAGATATAATTATAGATATGGAGGTTTTTTTTTAAGGCAATACAATGTATTTAAACCTATTTGGACCAATAAACAAAGGAAAAGGCTGAAAAAATTGGTCCAGGATCTCCCTTTTAGAAACAACACTTGGAAATTGTCATCTCCTTAGGTAAAAATTTCAAGACGAAAATAACTAAAAATTTTACTAACTCATCTTACCTGGATAACATAAATCTAGTAACAAAACTAAATGGAGATACCCTCTAAAAAGCAAAAGCTAGATTAACTGAATTTAGGTAAATGTAAAAATTCTAATTAAAATATCAGCAAGCAGAATCCAAATGTAAGATGTAAGATTGTGCAATAGAAAATATATGGGATATCCAGACCCAAAATTTTCTGGTTTAAATGGAAATATAAGCTAACTGACAAAAAATTGAATCAGCACAAGTGTAATTCATTCTGATAGTTTATCTTAGACCTGTATGACTTTTAGAGTAGGAAATCACACACAGCGACTTAATTCTAAGATGAATTTTAATATTTGGAAATCAGAATGCATCTCAAAGTTGGTGGCTTCTCACATTCACTTTCATCTGGGTGGCTGTCATGATTTAGTGCTAGCATCAAAGCATATTAGTTATGATGAAATAGAAGTGTGTTTATATACTCACAGAATTCAACCCTTTAAAAATTACTTATTTCCAAATATCAGTTACATCAAAACTGCATTGGCAAATGTCTGTGGTTCATCTTGGTCATTGTTTTAATCTGCACCCTACCTCTATGTCCATTTTGTGCAGGTAGGCCATCCGTGATATCACTGTACAGTTGTTTACCGGCTAGTGGTTGACAGCATTATTCCACATAATTGCAATTTTAATCATCCAATGTAACACAAAGCAGAATACTTTTGAGTGTTTATAATAGAGTAAAGCATTACCAGTCAGTATTTTACTCCTCCTGGGTGCCATAGTTGCATGTTAACTAGGAGATGTGGAGATCGTGCCTTGTCCCACCAAGCATTTCTGAAATTGTCTCAAAGATCACCAGTACTGGGTTTCCCTGGTGGCGCAGTGGTTGAGAGTCCGCCTGCCGATGCAGGGGACACGGGTTCGTGCCCCGATCCGGGAAGATCCCACATGCCGTGGAGCGGCTGGGCCCGTGAGCCATGGCCGCTGAGCCTGCGCGTCCGGAGCCTGTGCTCCGCAACGGGAGAGGCCACAACAGTGAGAGGCCCGCGTACCGCAAAAAAAAAAAAAAAAAAAAAAAAAAGATCACCAGTACTTAAAAATACTTGAAAAACAAAGGGAATTCTCTGGTGAAAGAAGCTTATGAAGCAGCATCTTCTAAATCCCCCTTAGGGAATGACCAAAAGCACCTTATCAGCTTATCAAAAGACAAAAGAGTAGTGAAGAAAATTGTTCAACTTTGTTTAAATTGGTATATCTCAAACTGTACTATGGAAATACCATTTCTCATGACTTATTAACATCTTAGGGATGTGAAGCTGCATTGGGAAATGCTGCCATAACTAAAAGAGAGTCTGTAAAGTTGGAAATTTCAGTCACCAAGTCTGATTGTTAGCTGACAGGATGACAGCATCATGCTCTCAAACAGTTGCCTTCTAACGTTTTCTCTCATTTGTGAGTAAAAATATTTTTGTATCTAAGTAGGCATGGCTCCTGAGTTTTATCAAATGCCATTTCAGTATCCCTTTCTGCAGTGGTGTAGTATTTAATTTGTTAATGTTATAATTTATACTGGCAGACCCTTTGACTTCTTCCCATCCCTGGATATACCCAGGTTAGCCACTGATGTGTGTGTGTGTGCGCGCGCACGTGTCTGTTTTATATGCACTGCTTGATTTCACTTGCTACTATTTTATTTAGAATTTTTACATCTCATGAGTGAGACTGATAATTGGATTTTAAAATGTATTTTTGTATGTTTTGTATTGTGATTACCTGTTCCTTAAAATTGCAGGACTGTATTGGATTGTTTTGTTTTGAGCGACCCTTAATCGCTCTTCTATTTCATCTGTTTATTTGCTTGTTTTCAAATTTCTACTTAGGACACAACAATTTCTCTGAGTGCCCAGCACAGTTCCTCTAAGGAACCTTCATAGCCGAGATCCACATAAAAGCATTCCAACACTGCCTCTCATTGAAAATCCTTCATTATATGTTCTTGGGTATGCTGTGTTGGGAAGTCAGAGCTCCTTATAGGACTGTTATGACCAAACTTGTCCATGTCTTTCAGAGCATACATGTACACATTTCTTTCTCTATATACTGGAAGTGAAATTGATTGGGTTTGGTTATGAGTATGCCTGTGTTCAGCTTTAGTAAGTTTAGTTCTCCTAAATAGATTTCCAAACAGATATACCAACTGGCACTCCCACCAGCAGTGTGTTTGTATCCTTGACAATACTTGGCATCGTCAGTTTAAGATATATATTTTTTTTCTGCTACTCTGGTAGGTATATAGTGGCATCTGATTGTGATGATTGTGGTTCACATTTCCAATTTTCTGATTGTTTATTGGCTATTTGAATATTTTTGCAATCTCTTCCTCCTTGCTCATACATCATTGGATGCAATAGGTTTGTCTAGTTTCACAAAGTATCTGTACAATTTGTAGGACAGCATTTAACACCTAGGCCATTCTGTGTGTGTGTTCATCCCCCACCAGACAGTGAGCTGGTTGATGGCTGTGATGGAATCAGCTTTGTCTCTGCATCTCCAGCTCCCAGTATGAACCATGTCCTTTACTTGTTTTTTACAGTTAGGATATACTCATCAGAAATTAAAATACCAACCTGGCTGAAGCAATGAGGAAGTATGTTGAGTCATATAACAGGCTTTAAAAGGGAGAACCAGCTCCAGAGATTTTTGATTCATTAGCAAAATGAAATATTCAGAGACTCAGATTCTTTTTCCTTTTCCACTCTGTATTCCCCAGTGTTGGCTGCTACCATGATGGCTGACAGGTTTTTGGACATTCTACACAGCCATGAAAACATCCAGAGGTAAAAATAGGAGAGATCATTTTCCATTCTCTCTCTTAGGAGCAAGGAAACATTTCCCATTAGCCAACAATGTACGTCTGCTCTTAATTGCTAAAATGGGTCATGGGTAGTTTCTGACATAATCACTAATGTTACTTTAAATTGGTCACAGATTCTTGAATGTTTTATTTAAATAAGAAATCTAGCAGACCCATACATTTCATTAACTTTTCATGCATGTATATATAATGAAAGAAAAACCAGAATAAGCCAGATCCTTTATTTTAGCAAAAATTTTACATATATGTGTACATTTCATAAAACATGACAATTTAAATTAAATGTATTTGATTAAGACTACCAAACATAATTACAGACTCTTGAGAGGTTAATGTTTATTTCAGAAAGACAGCAAAAAATCTGAAGTATAAAAGTCTATTTTATTAGTGAGAACATTTACTAGGAACTTTTTATTATCTGATTTTTTGTATCTGTTGGGACAGGGGAAGTATTATTGGTCCACCTTTGTAAGGTATTTTTTCTCCCAGAGTCAGAGGAGGCTACTCTTTTAAATTTAACTCCTGGAATTCTGTTAGCTTCAAGACTAAAGAAGGCCAAATTTTATAATGTGGAAATAAAACAAAGGTGAAACTGGAATTTGGGGGATATATTTACCCAGTTCATTTTTATAACACACAGACACAGTGCTAAATTCAAAAGAAACAAAAGTCTTATTCTTTCCCCTTTCCCCAAGCTACACAATGATGTTCTTTAGAGACAACCTCATTTTTCAGCTTCTGTATTCTTGGGGAGATATTCTATATAAATAGCAGACTATATTGCCTCAGAGTAGACATTCAAGATTTGAAAATGTTTCTTTAATACCTCATAATTCAGTGTCAGTCATATACCATTATTACAGATTTCACCAGTCAGAGTTTTAATTCAATTTACTTCCGGTATACCTGAGTGTTTCCTGTGGAGGAAAGGGTCTGCCTCATCTTTGGCCACAATTTTAAAATATGATCCACTCTGGGCTGGTTGCCTTCTGTGCCTGGTGCACAAGAGATACTGTAGTCTCCTCCACCACCATCACTATAGAGATTCTTTTCCCTTCTCTCCTATATTGAATTTCTAGTTTTCTACTCTTTCACCTGGTGGAAATCTTCCAGTTGCTTTCTTAGAAGGGGTGATTTTTGAAATAACTCACGCGGTTAAAAAGGTTATTCTCGGGCTTCCCTGGTGGCGCAGTGGTTGAGAGTCCACCCCGATGCAGGGGACACGGGTTCATGCCCCGGTCTGGGAAGATCCCACATGCCACGGAGTGGCTGGGCCCATGAGCCATGGCCGCTGAGCCTGCGTGTCCGGAGCCTGTGCTCTGCAACAGGGGAGGCCACAACAGTGAGAGACCCGTGTACCGCAAAAAAAAAAAAAAAAAAAAAAAAATTACCCATCACAGGTTTCATATAATAGGAGCTAGAGCAGAACATTCTGTTGGTGTCCCACCCAACAATCCCTGCCTGTTTTACTCCAGTGAAAACATGCCTATCCCAAGGAGGGTGACTGAAAAAATTATGTTTATGCTTTTCATGTGTCAGGCGCAGAACTAAAAGATTCGTATAATTATCTAATTTAAATCTAGAAACAAAACCCTATGTGTGTGGTAGTAAGTAATATTGCCATTATACCAATAAAGAAAAATAAAGCTTATGCAAGTTAAACAACTTGTCCAAGATTCCTCAACTTCTAAATGGGATGACATGGATTTGATCTGAGAAGGTTTTTTCCAGTGCCTTCAGGGCTTAATTACTCTGTATTATATAAATATTGAAGAAGAAATTATTATCTTCTTAAGAGCAAAGATGCCTGAATTTCAAAAGTTTTATAAACCAGTCAGAATTAGTGTCTAATATCAAATGTACCTTTACAAATACTGTGTTTATATTAGATATTGGTATTTTAGGGCATATCTATAATTTTTACAAAATTGCAGAGACATTGCATTTTTGTATGTAATCTATTTTCTCAAAATCTTGTGAGTATCAGGAGAAAAGACAGTCTCTTCAATATTGGTGCTGGGAAAACTGGACAGCTACATGTAAAAGAATGAAATTAGAACACTCCCTAACACCATACACAAAAATAAACTCAAAATGGATTAGAGACCTAAATGTAAGATCGGACACTATAAAACTCTGAGAGGAAAACATAGTAAGAACACTCTTATATAAATCACAGCAAGATCTTTTTTGATCCACCTCCTAGAGTAATGGAAATAAAAACAAAAATAAACAAATGGGATCTAGTGAAACTTAAAAGCTTTTGCAAAGCAAAGGAAACTACAATCAAGAAGAAAAAACAACCCTCAGAATGGGAGAAAATATCTGTAAACGAATCAACGGACAAAGGATTAATCTCCAAAATATATAAACAGCTCATGCAGCTCAATATTAAAAAAACAACCCAATGAAAAAATGGGCAGAAGACCTAAATAGACATTTCTCCAAAGAAGACATACAGATGGCCAAGAAGCACGTGACAAGCCGCTCAACATCACTAATTATTAGAGAAATGCAAATCAAAACTACAATAAGGTATCACCTCACACCAGTTAGAATGGGCATCATCAGAAAATGTACAAACAGCAAATACTGGAGAGGGTGTGGAGAAAATGGAACCCTCTTGCACTGTTGGTGGGAATGTAAATTGATACAGCCGCTATGGACAACAGTATGGAGGTTCCTTAAAAAACTAAAAATAGAATTACCATATGACCCAGCAATCCCACTACTGGGCATATACCCAGAGAAAACCATAATTCGAAAAGACACATGCACCCCCAATGTTCATTGCAGCACTATTTACAATAGCCAGGACATGGAAGCAACCTAAATGCCCATCGACAGACAAACGGATAAAGAAGAGGTGGTACATATATACAATGGAATATTACTTAGCCATAAAAGGGAACAAAATTGGGTCATTTGTAGAGACGTGGATGGATCTAGAGACTGTCATACAGAGTGCAGTAAGTCAGAAAGAGATAAACAAAAACGTATATTAACACATATATGTGGAGCCTAGAAAAATGGTACAGATGAACTGGTTTGCAGGGCAGAAATAGAGACACAGACGTAGAGAACAAACGTACGGACACCAAGGGGGGGAAAGTGGCAGGGGTGGTGGTGGTGGTGTGATGAATTGGGAGATTGGGATTGACATATATACACTTATATGTATAAAATAGATAACTAATAAGAATCTGCTGTATAAAAAAATAAATAAAATCCAGAAAAACCCCCAAACATGCTTATTTTAAATAAGGATATAAAGTACTATCTAGAAAAGTTGTATATGAATTATTTATCACCAAAATTAATTAGGAACTAATAGTACATCAAAATTAAGGTACAGTGAACATTATTTTTATAAAAACTTGCTAGTTTTAAGGCCAATATGGCATATCTTATAACGTTTCTATTTATTTGTCATAAGTTACATATGTTTTCATGTACATTTTTAATTCCTCTTTTATTAAATCTCCATTTCTATCCTTGGCTCACTCTTCTTCACATTGGTGTATTCATCTGTATATTGTTATATAAAAACATTATTCAGTCCAATAGTTTCTCATATTTGGAACAAAAATTTTCCACTTAATTTGCTTTAACTTTGCTCAAGGGGATATTAAAACAGGAGCTTTACTATTTTCATAGGTAAGTTTGTTTATTATTTACTTTATGTTTTCTACTTGGATGTTATGCACCCACACCCAGGATTCTGAAAACTTTCATTTGTATTTTATAACTATATTGGTAGTCTATGTTTCTTTCATTATTTTCTTATTGTGGTAAAATATGTTTCATAACGTTTACCATTTTAACCATTTTTAAGTGTACAACTCAGTAGCACTAAGCACATTCACACTATCACTATCCACCCCCAGAACTTTTGCATCATCCCAAATGGAAACTCTGTACCTATTAAACTATAACTCCCCATCACTCCAGCCTCTGTTCCCCCAAACCTCTGGTAACCACTATTCTACTTTCTGTCTCTGAATTTGACTGGTCTAGGTACCTCATGTAAATGGAATCATACAATATTTGACATTTTGTGTCTGGTTTATTTCACTTAGCATAATGCTTTCAAGGTTTCCATGTTGTAGCATGTATCAAAATGTTACTTCTTTTTTAGGGCTAAATAATATTTCATAATATGTATAAACCACAGTTTGTTTATGCACTCATCTATTGTATACATTTGGGTTTTTTCCACCTTTGGCTATTGTGATATAATGTTGCTATGAACATTGGAGTATAAATATCTGTTCAGTTGTTTTGGGTATATACCTAAAAGTGTAATTGTTGGATTACCTGGTAATTTAAAGTTTTGAGGAATCACCATATTGTTTTCCACAGCAGCTGCACAATTTTACATTCCTATCAGCAATGCACAAGCATTCTAATTTCTCCACGTCCTCACCAATGCTTGTTATTTTCTCATTTATTTTTAAATTATAGTCATCAAAATGGGTGTGAAGTGGTATCTGATTGTGATTTTGATTTGCATTTCCCCAGTGATTGATGTTGATCATCTTTTCATGTTCTCATTGGCCACTTGTGTATCTTTGTGGAAGAAATGTCTATTCATTTGATCATTTTAAAATTGGGTTGTTTTGTCGTTGTTGAAGTGTAGAAATGGTTTTTATATTTTGGATGTTAATCTCTTGCCCGATAAATAATTTGAAATTTTTCTCCCTTTTTGAGGTTGCCTTTTTTACTATACTTATAGTTACTTTGATGCGCAAAGGTATTTAATTTTGAAGTACAGTTGATCTATTTTTGTCTTTTGTTTCCTATGCTTTTGGTGTCATGTCCAAGAAATCATTGCCAAATCCAATGTCATGAAACTTTCCCCTTGTGTTTTCTTCTAAGAGTGTTACAGTATTAACTCTTACTTTTAGGTCTTTGATCCATTTTTAGTTAATTTTTGAATATGATCTGAGGTAAGGGTCCAACTTCATTCTTTTGCATATAGATATCCAGTTTCCCCAGCACTGTCAGTTGAAGAGACTCTTCTTTCCCCATTGAATGGTCTTAGCCCCTTGTCAAAATCAACTGACAATAAATGTGTGAGTTTATTTACGGGCTCTCAATTCTATTCCATTGACCTGTATGTCTGTCTTTATGTCAGTAACACAGTTTTGATTACGATACCTTTGCAGTGTAAGTTTTGAAATCAGGATGTTTCAAAACTTTGTCCATTAAAAAAAAATAACCCATGTGAGTTTCAGCTTGTATTCAGTGCATGTTAAGTGCGTGGCTTTTACAATATGCTCATTAGATCAATATGTTTAGCTTGCAATTTTTGTCTGCCTGGCCTATCACTTACTGAGAGATATGTTAAACCGTCCACTATGTGTATGAATTTGGCTCTCCTTGTGCTTCTGGCATCACTCTTCTCTCCAGGTCCATTCATTTTGTAACATCTCATCGGAGCTGACTTTTCAGTTTCCTTTTTCAATTTTCCCCAGTGCAGATTTCTTTAATATTCTTAGATACTCAGCTATCTAAGCATTTGATAGACTGTCTATCAGCATTTGAAATAATAATTTCTCTATTTTACTGAGTGAGCATTTCTAAGTATTTTGTAAGATTTTTCAGGTTACCTAGTTTGCCCCAAATAGAAGTCTCCATATTATTTCATGAAGTCCTGCTAGACTCTGTTTTGGTGCCTACCTGCCTCAGCCCCCCTTCATTAGCTCTTAGTTGCAATACGTTATGAGTATCTTTTTATTGGTCTACATTTCTAAACCAACAGGCAGATCTTTGAAGGTAGATACATTTCAGATTTGTCTGTGTGGCCCCAGAGGAGGGCTATCTGTAGGATAAAAGAAGGTCCTTGGTCCCCACATGCTGATGGGAAGTGAAATCACAGTGTCAGAGGGTGTGATTGGGACTTACGCAAATTTAGTAGATGGTAGGCTGCTGGAGGAAGGAATTGAAATATTTATTTCTGGGCTGGGTGGGAGAAGGGCCAATCACATGTCTATAGGGGTTAATTTGCATCTGGAAGTTCACAGGAGTATTTATCCCAGGCCTTAGAGCAGAAGCCTTCATCCTTACAGTGCCAGGGATATAAGTCTTATATCTGGTTTTTATGTCAGGAATTCAGCTCAAAACAGGTCAAGGATGGACATCTTAGGCTAGACCTCAATCCTCAGACTTCTCTGTCAGTCTAGTTTCAATTCTACCTTTTGTAAGAAAAGCTGTAAGCCCCCTCTGTGAACTGAATGAATCAGAATATGGCATCTAATGGGCTAGAGTTCCATCTTCATTCTTGAAAGAACCTAGAGTTCCCAAGATTGGAGGTAGGAGTTCAAGCTTAATAAGTCCAAATTTCAGAATGGAATTATTGTAAATTGGTCAGTTAGGAGATACAAAACAAGACTATTCACTCATGGATGTAACTCCCCTTTCTCTACCTGCCTTAAAGCACTGCTCTATTTCAGTTTCCCAAAGACAGGCATGGGGAAACAATCAGTTACTTGTTTTAAAAGCCAAGGATAGTGTGGTTTGATAATTCGACTTCTAATGCTTATTGTTTATGTTTCTCAAGCTTAGGAGCATTTATCTTACTAAGGCTCCTATCTTACAATGTTCTATAAATTAACCTGGTTGCTCTTCTTCCCCCAGGGATAATCTCAAATAGCGTCCCCTAATACCTTTTTTTTCTAAAGTTCATGCTACCTTTCAAAATGTCATTTAGCATTTTTCTCATCCTACCAGAAAAACATGTCCTAGAAGGAAAATATAAGTATCTCCCTCTTGCAGGTACTCTGAATTTTTGATGAGGTGGGGATGAGTACTTAGGGAACACTCATGGGAAATCTTTGCTTTTGATTGAGATGAGATAGGGGGATTTGATGACTATTTTAGTGTATAGCAACCTGGGTGCATAAGCAAAGATTATGTTTGGCTGTGAGTAAGACAGATAGACCCAGAAGGACAGTGGTTCAACCAGGAAAAATTTTCTATGTCACATAAAATTCTGGAGGTTGGAAGTTTAACCCTGGCTTTATGGCTCTGCTCCAAAGCCCTCCAGTGCATCTTATTCAAATCCAGGCAGCAGAATGGAGGCACGGAGGAAGAAAGCAAAGGGGATGAACTAGGCACATTTAAGGAAGGTTCCCCAAACTGCCACACAGTTCCAGTTATCTCCAATTGGCCATAACTGAAAATCCATGGACCAATAAAGTGGAGAAAGACAATCATGATCCTAAGTGGCTCTACATGAGCAAATAAAAAAGAGATGGTTCTTTTATTATTGGAAGAAAGGGAGATGAATATTGGGAATAATTAGCAGACTTGGCCCCTAATTAAAATACCAATGATGGAACCCAACTTCCTGGACACCAGTACTGGTACAAAATATCTAGCAGGCTGGAATTAGATAATTGAAATGTGGGCTTATAGGTATACCTTACAGTGTTTAAGATCTTTCTGGAATTTTTGGTCTCTCCCATCCTATTGATCACTATGTCCTGCTGATTCTACTTAACATATGAAAAAGATGTGACATTTTTCTACCATCACAGCTGTGGTGGGTCTTCCTTATGTCCAATCTGGATTATTGCAATAACTAATAATACTGCAGATACCTTGCATTCAGTTTTTTTCTCTCATTCCCATACTATGTCTAATATATTCTGTATTACCACCAGATTGAACTTTGTAAGACACAAGGTTAGTATGACTGAAGAACTGACTTTTAAATTTTATCTAATTTTAATTAATTTAAATCTAAATTTAAAAACTGAAGCAGTGTCAGATATTTTCCCATCACTGACAACTTTGTTTTGGTAAGACTGCATTTCACTTTAGTCATTGCACTGCATAGATATTTGTAGTATACTGTGCATGTTGTATGTATGTGTTGTGTCTAACATCACACATAAACACATCACTGATCTAGTTGGTGTCAAGAAATTGATGTGTTTATTTGAATATTTTATGAAGACAACCCGAGTTACACTGATAAGAAGGAAATAATTGGTAACTAAGTTACTTTATCATTAAATTAGCATTCTAGGTTTAAAAAAATAAGTATGTACATTTAAAAAATTTAAAATGAAAGCATACTACTGATGCAGAATCAAGTGGAGTAAGTACTATGGCCAGAATAGTTAAAAATAAGAGACTGGAAGAAGATATACTGTGAATTTCATGACGAATGACAATTGCAATTTGCTGTGACAGAGCAAATCAAAAAAGCTGTTTGATTATGGAAAAAAAGAACATTTAAGTTAATGAAGTGGAAAATATTGTGAGACATTTTCAGCAAATACTAGTAAATTTGATGAGAAATTTCCTCTTGATAAGCAAATAGGAATAGATGAAATTAGTTGCCTAAAATCTGAATTAAATGTGCAACGAAAACTTTAAATAAATTTTAAACATAATCTGAGCTTATAACTGTCTAACTATAAAATGGCTTTGGGTCTTGCCCCAAAAAAGGAATCAAATTTTAGATGGAGAATAGCAAGATAAATGATTAGTTTAATTGTGGAAATTTTATTATGATTTTATGAGCAAAGACTAAAAATTATATTTTATAAAAAGTGAAAAGAATCTTCAATTAAGCCACCCAACAACTGCCCTTAGAATACAAGGTCTTTCTAACAATATCAAAAATCAATTAACTTAAAATTTGTAAAGCTACACATATTCTTCTTTAGTTTCAGATGAGTTGTACAATATGAGATACTGCCCATTTAATACTCTGGGTACATTGTAATACAAAAGGCTTCCAAATCAAAAGGAAATTTTGTCAATTTTCAGCCTAAAAATCAGATTCATAGCACATATATTTTTGAATTTTTTATATATGTCAAAAAACAGTTTCCACTAGGTATGAAAAAAAATAATTTCTATCACAATGGATAGTGCTCCGACAATGTTACACTAAAAATGTGGATTCCTTGGAATTTTAAGGCAAGAGACTAATGTCTTCCTAATTGCTTCGCTTCACAGTATGAAAAGTATCATGGTTTAGAATATACACATAAATATTATGAATCATTATTACTTTATGGAACTGTTGAAAGAGGAAACAATGAATTTATTTATCTTATGTTTTTGGCCAATGCTCATTGATTGAATGACGACAGAGTTTTACAAAGATTTACCATACTTTGAACTTTGAAACTTAAAAAAAATACTTGCCAAGTATTTCATAATCAAAACCCCCCCAAATGACAATGTGATTTATGTTTTCTTACCATATCACGCTGCATATGAACAAACAAAACCTGAAACTCCAAGGAAAGGAAAAGCTTTTCTTGTGACCTAGCTAAAAGGGTAGGAACATTTGTTGAAACTGAAACTTTTAATAAGTTAATAAAAATAATTTTACATATTTTCTAGAAGAATCAACATAGAAAAAATTCACTGTAATCGAAAGCACTGTAAAAATATGCTGGCAATGAAGAAGTAGGAAATCTTAGTAAAGAAACAGAAACTATAAAAAAGTACTAAAGGGCTTCCCTGGTGGTGCAGTGGTTCAGAGTCCGCCTGCTAATGCAGGGGACACGGGTTCGTGCCCCGGTCTGTGAAGATCCCACATGCCGCGGAGCGGCTAGGCCCGTGAGCCACGGCCACTGAGCCTGCGCATCCGGAGCCTGTGCTCCTCAATGGGAGAGGTCACAACAGTGAGAGGCCTGCGTACCACAAAAAAAAAAAAAAAAAAGTACTAAACAAAAATTCTAGAATTGAAAAATGCAATATCTCAAAATAAACATTTGATAGATAAGCTTAACAGCAGAATTGAGAGGACAGAAAAAAGAATCAGTGAGCAATAGAAATTATCTAATCTGAAAAACTGAAAAAAAAAAGGTTGAAGATAAATAACAGAGCCAGTGACCTGTAGGACAATATCAAAAGATTTAACATATGACTACTTGGAATTTACTCCAGAAGGAGAAGTAAGGGCAGAAAACTTACTCCAGAAGGAGAAGTAAGGGCAGAAAAAATATCTGAAGATATAATAGCCAAAGTTTTCTGAAATTTAGTGAAAGGCATGAGTGTACAGATTTCAGAGGCTCAGAGAACCCCAAAAAGGATTAACACAAAGAAAACTATACCAAGGCACATCATGCTCAAACAGCTGAAAACTAAAGGTAATAAGAAAATCTTGAAAGCACAAAGAGGGAAATGACACATTACACACAGAGGAAAAATAATTCAAATGACTTCTCATAACCTATAGAGGCCAGCAGTCAGTGATATAATATCTTTTGTAAAAATATATAAAACAAAACCCAGGATTCTATAGCAAGAAAAAAAATCCTTCAGGAACAAAGCATTTCAGTAAAAGAAACAATGAAAATCCACCACCAGCAGACATATACTCCAAGAAGTGCTAAATTAAGTACTTCAAGCTGAAGGGAAATGATACCAGATAGAAATTTAGATCATTGGGAAGGAATGAAGATCATGTGAAAAGGTAAATATATGGGTAAATATGAAAGATGATGGTGTTTTTTTGGTCTTAATTTCTTTAAAAATACAAAAGACTGTTTAAATTTCCAAGTGGAATGGTGATGTGACTTTCTGTGGGCTACTTCTTAATTGCAAAAAACAAAACAAAAAACCCCCCCAAAACCAGTATTGATACAATGGAGAGAGCTGGTGGTCAATACATGAATCAAGAGATCAAACATAGCTTCACTATGTGCCACCTGTTATTTTACAATATTGAGTACACAATATTATCTATAAGTTATCATGTCAAAAATTCTTAATCTGAAACCTAATCAAGTCTCTAGACATAACATCCAGCTCAGAATAAATGCGAGGGATAGAGAAACAACTTAAGCCCACTCAGAGAAAAATTAGTACAAATACAGAATGTGCAAAATTGTATGGGTTACTTCTCCTGAGTCTTCAAAAAGTTTGTCACAAAACAGGTAGAGGATAAGTGTTTGACCAAAAGAGACTCAATAGCCATAATCATATAAAATATGTGACCTTAGTTTGGTTTTAGCCTTTTTTAAAAAAAGCCAGCACTTTCAAAAGACATTCTTTAAAAAAACTGGAGAAGTCTGTAAATGGGATGAATATTACAGAACATTATAGGTCTACTGTTGTTTTTTAGGTGACAATGGCTTAGTGGTCATGTAGAAGATAATCTTTCAATCTAGCAGTTGTATTTTTGAGTTGTATGTTGATTTTTTTTAGAGGTGAAGTGATACCTAAAACATTCATTCAGAAAGCACAGCAAAATTATATATATCATATATATATATAAAATGTATGATATATGTGAATCTGTATATATACATTTTCATGAGAGAGATACTAAATATAGGTGGAGGGTAAATAAACTTTCATTGTACCATTGTTGTACCTTTTATGTAAATTTGACATTTTTCAAATACTTGAGGAAACCTCCAAGTCAACATCTGTCTTTTGGCTACCCATTGTTAATCTCTAATTTCCATGAATTGTAGGGAAGGTGGATTGTATGTTATCTGTATTATAGAAATTATTGTAAAAAAATTTCTTCAAACCACTTTCCAATTTTTCAACAGCTATACTCTCAATATTCAGCAAAAGCATAGGGTTTCTTACCATTATTAATCTTCAGGGGGATGAGCTTTGAATAAAAAAGTTTCTTGTTTAAAACATCCTATGGGATTTTGTCCAGAATTAATTATCTGAAATGAAATATGGATGAGTGATGATAGATTTTTAAAATATGCTCATAGGGTCTTCCTTCCACATGAATTTATTTATAGTAATACTAGTAATTATCATTAAAGAATGATACAATATTAGTAAGCAAATACTCTGTGCCAGATGCCCTTCCAAACAATCATATTTTATGTTAAATAATTTAATCTTTACCATATTGTTAGGTGGTAGAATAGTGATAATGTTAAAGGATGTGTCATGGCTAAAGGCTTTCTGACTCTCATTACATTAAGACTTTCTTGCCAATGTGAAATCTTTGATGTTGAGTAAGTTGATAGCAACGAGTAAAGGCTTTCCCACATTCCTTACATTTATGTGGCTTCACACCAGTATGAATTCTCTGATGCTGAGCAAGTCGATCGCTACGATTAAAGGCCTTACCACATTCTTTACATTCATAAGGTTTTTCACCAGTATGAATTCTCTTATGTTGAGAAAGACCTGAGATAGAACGGAAGGCCTTCTTACATTCTTTACATATATATGGTTTCAAACCAGTATGGATTGTCTGATGATAAATTAGTTGAGAATTAAGTCTAAAGGTTTTTCCACATTCCTTACATTCATAAGGTTTCTCCCCGGCATGAATTGATTGATGTGTTTTAAGGTCTCCAACACGACTGAAGGCTTTCCCACATTGTTTACATTCATATGGTTTCAAATCACTGTGAATGATCTGATGTTGAATAAGGTAAGAATGGAGCTTAAAATTCTTCCCACATTCTTTGCATTCATGGGGCTTCTCGCCAGTATGAATTCTCTGATGTTGTGTAAGTTGAGAGCCTCTACAGAAGGCCTTGCCACATTCCTTACAATCATAGAGTTTCTCGCTACTATGAATTCTCTTATGTTTAAGAAGGCTTGAGCCCCTACTAAAGGCTTTTCCACATTCCTTACATTCATGAGGCTTCTCACCAGTATGACTTCTCTGATGTTCAATAAGTAGATAACTGCGAACAAAGGCCTTTCCACATTGTTTACATTTATATGGTTTCTCACCAGAATGAATTTTCTTATGCTGATAGAGACTTGAACGATGACCAAAGGCCCTTCCACATTCCTTACAAATATAGGGTTTCACACCATGATGAATTTTCTGATGGAGACACATATGTCGGTACAACCTAAAAGTTTCCCCACATTCCTTACATTTGTAGGGTTTCAAACCAATATGAATTTTCTGATGTTCAGTAAGGTGAGAATGACGTCTAAAGGCCTTCCCACATTGCTTACATTCATAGGGTTTCACACCAGTATGAATTATCTGATGTTGAATAAGCTGTGAATAAAACCTAAAGGTCTTCTCACATCCATTACATTCAAAGGGTTTCAAATCAGTGTGATTTTTTTTATGTCTAATAAAATGCTGGAGAACTATAAAGATCTTTCCACATTCCTTACATTCATAGGGTTTTACACCACTATGGTCTCTCAGATGTTCCATAAGGTGTGAGTATTTCCTAAAGCCCTTTCTACATTCCTTACATTCATATGACTTGTCTTTAATGTGAAGTCTTTGATGTAGAGGAAGGGATATATGTTTTCTGAATATCATTTGATTAAAATATCCCATTTTAAGTTTCTGTTGTCTTTCAAATTTAGTTCTGTTCTGTGAGTCATTTCTGAAAATAAACGCCGTAAAGTTGAAGGTTTTACTTCTATTCATTGTCTCCCGATGGTATGAATTTACTTCGTAACTGCTTTTTTCTGAAGATAATTTGTTGCTCTCACTTGTGAAATCAATGTCTGAAAGAAAATGAGAGAACAAACAAATGCTATTTTTCTTGTACAAGGGGAAATATAGTAATAGTAATAATAAATTGACAAGTAAATTCCATTAGAAGTAAAAGGGTCATAAAATTCTAAAATAATGTGATGAAATTTTTTAAAGGCAAGAAGGGCTCAGAAAAAATTTAAAGCTAACATGAGAATGTAAAGTTTGTGAATAGGCAAAGGGAAAAATCAGTAGTTCTCATATTTAGTTGTGGATCAGTATTACCACAGGAATCTCTTACATATACAACCCTATTTTTTTTTTTTTTTTTTGTGGTACGCGGGCCTCTCACTGTTGTGGCCTCTCCCGTTGCGGAGCACAGGCTCTGGACGCGCAGGCTCAGCGGCCATGGCTCACGGGCGCAGCCGCTCAGCGGCCCGGACCAGGGCACGAACCCGCGTCTCCTGCATCGGCAGGCAGACTCTCAACCACCGCGCCACCAGGGAAGCCCCAACCCTTTTTTTTTTGAGGGAGGTGAAGCAGAAAAGAATAGCTTTATTTGCTTTGCCAGGCAAATGGGACAACAACAGGCTAATGTCCTCAAAACTGTGTGTGCCAATCTGGAGGGGGGTAGTGAGAAGTTTTATAATAATGGTTCAAAGAGGGCATGATCAGCTCATGTATATACTACCCTTTAGATATCCACTGAGACTGAGTGAATCAGAACCTGTGAGTAGGTCCTGGTCATCTACATTTTTAATATTCTCTACCAGAAGGCTCTCTATGTAATATTTTCAATGGTCTGTCTTTATCTTAGAATGAAACCTAAGCGCATAACCATAAATAAGAAGACTCTGTCTTACTTGTACAAATTATTTCAAGCCCTTGACATCTTTTTCCCTATATCTGACCACACTGCATCTTTTCAGCTACTAGAACATACTGCAACTTTTCCCATTACCTGTGGCTTCACACGGATGCTTTACCTTGCAGGAATCCTCTTAGGTGACTTCTCTAAATGACTATCTCCAGGTGTTGCAGGTTACAAATTACTTCCTCAGAAAGGCTGGCTCTGCTAACTGTAAGTAAATTCATATCCTTTATTCTATATTCCAACATCTAATTCTTTGTCTTCATGATGCTTTTTTCTCATACATATTTATTGTTTCATTTGTTTTACTACTTATTTTCTTACTCTAAAGCTCAAGTATGGATTCAAAATTTCTTTCAACTACCACTGAAAAACAAGTTCTACCAAAAGGTAAGTATTAAATAGTGAACTGTAGAATAAAATAGTGAATTAAAAAAGGTAACTTGGATGAAAATCAAGGTAAGTAAGGATAAAAATCAAGGTCAGTGGAGAAGGCAACTGAGTAAAATGATGATCTAGTTTCTGAAAATTATGCAACAGTTACCAAAACTATCTCACTCTGACTCTAATCTCTCACACCTTATTGCCTCAGTAGTGGGGCCAAATTAGCCCTAGACTAAAAGCTGTTCTGGACCCAGCTTAACAGAGCTTAAAAGCAAACCATGAAAGGATCAACAGGTCCCATTTACTGAATCCCAGAACAAAGTCCCCCAATCCAGCATTATAACACAGTAAACGTTGCAATGTCTGGTACCTAATACAAAAATTATCAGGCATGGGCTTCCCTGGTGGCGCAGTGGTTGACAGTCTACCTGCTGATGCAGGGGACACGGGTTTGTGCCCCGGTCCAGGAAGATCCCACATGCCGCGGAGCGGCTGGGCCCGTGAGCCACGGCCACTGAGCCTGCACGTCCGGAGCCTGTGCTCCGCCACGGGAGAGGCCACAACAGTGAGAGGCCCGTGTACCGAAAAAAAAAAAATTATCAGGCATGCAAAATAGTAGGAAAATATAACCCTTCCTAGGAGAAAAATCAATAAAAAGAAACAGAGCATGGAGTGACACAGATAATAGAATTAGTAGACAAGGATATTTAGAGAGCTATTATAAATATACTCTGTATTTTCAAGTAGCTATTTTCTAGTCATCTCTTACTTTTCTGTAGCTTATCCTTTGTCAGAATCCACATATAAGAGGTCATGGGAAAAATTTCCCCCTAATTCTTACATGTTCAAAGTTTTGCACTTTAATGATAAATGACCCAGGCCTGAATCTTCCAATCTGTGGGAAGGCTCTTGATGACTGATGCAGTTTCTTTAGTGCTTGTGAGAATTTTCATATTTTCTATTTTTTTCTTGAGTGTTGGTTTTGTAGATTAAAATTTTCTAATAATTTATTTCATTCAATTTTTCAGTTTTTGGCATAATGTTTATCAAAATTAGCATCATATTTTCAAGGTTTCAGGATTTGTAATGAGGCCCCCTTTTTTCCTTACATAGATTCATGTTGAGAGAGTTGCACCAATTTTATTAATTCTTTGAAATAACCAAATTTATAGTTTTGACTTGCTCTTTTATATGTTCAGTTTTTATTTCATTAATTTATGTTCTTTCCTTTATTATTTCCTTTCTTCCACTTTCTTTAAGTCTGTTGTGCTCTTCCTAACTTACCAAATGGATGGTTAGCTTATTAATTGTCAGCATTTCTTCTGGAAATAAAAGATCCATTGGGAGAGTAAATTTAAAATCCAAACAGATAAGAGCCATTAAAGGAGTGATGAATTGGCCCTGAAGATCTACCACTGCTTTTCCCCTAGAGAAACTCACTGATTCTGAGCACAGTGATAAAAAAGAGGTAGTTGAGTATTACCAAACTGAAAACCAGCACTGACCCAGCTTAATATCTGCTATTCTATCAGACCCAGAGAGGAAAATGTTAAGTTCTCTCTGGTGGAAGATTCCACTATCTAGAACCTCTTCAGTTCTTTTGTACACAATGTCCAGCACGTGATCACTATTACTAGTAACTTGGAGAGGCATTACCATATGACAAATAACAAGAGGAAAAACCAGAAACAGTAGAAACAGATCCACAGATGATACCAAACAATGAAGGCATACAAGAATTCCAAAATAACTATTGACGGAAGTGTTTAAAAAACAGATGAGGGACTTCCCTGGTGGTCCAATGGTAAAGAATCCGCCTTCCAATGCAGAGGATGTGGGTTCGATACCTGGTTGGGGAACTAAGATCCCACATGCCATGGGGCAACTAATCCTGCACACCACAACTCACGTGCCTCAACAAGAGAGCCCACGTGCCGCAAACTACAGAGCCCATGCACCCTGGAGCCCACGTGACACAACTAGGAAGAGAAAACTTGCACACCACAACTAGAGAGAAGCCCGCATGCCACAACGAAGAGCCTGCACGCAACTAAGACCCGACGCAGTCAACAAAAGAAAAATAAAATAAATTAAAAAAAACAGGGACTTCTCTGGTGGTCCAGTGGTTAAGAATCTGCCTTCCAATGCAGGGGACGTGGGTTTGATCCCTGGTCGGGGATCTAAGATCCTACATGCCGAGGGGCAACTAAGCCCGCATGCTGCAACTACTGAGCCTGCTCACTCTGGAGCCCACACACCACAACTAGAGTGAAGGCTGCTCGCCTCAACGAAGAGCCTGCGTGCTGCAATGAAAGATCCCACATGCCAAAACTAAGACCCGACACAGGCAAAAATAAAATAAATAAATAAGAATAAATAAATTAAGACATAAAAAATAGTAATAAAAAGACAGTAAATAAAAGAATTGCAACAGGTAACTGGAAGTTATAAAAGACAATCAAAGTGAATTTCTAGAGAGATAAGTTCTCAAAAGATCTAATGTAGGTATAACTGGAATCCCAGAGGAGAGGAGAGAATGGTCAAGTATTGTCCAAAAACTGAACAAAGACAGTTCTGAGTAGAATCTATCAAGTCACTGAAAGCCAACATTTTCACTGCTATAACAGAAAATACTCAAAAAGATAATGATCTTGACTCATTCTACCACTGTAAAAATTACAAAGGCTCATCTGTAATAAAGAGAAAACCAGGACTCTATGTTACCTGTTCTCCATGTAGGTGGATTGGCAATTAAAATAGAATATTTATTGACATTATGAAAATATACATAATTTGACATTTGTTTCCTTTGCCAGTAGTTATGCAGAAAATTCCCAGAATTCAATCCTTTGGTCATTTAGAAAAAGCAACTGCAGGATGGATCAGAAGGAGGTAGGAAGGTAAATGAAGGACAGAGAAGATTTAGGTGCTGTCATGCTGCGGAGTAACTAAGCCCATGCGCCACAACTACTGAGCCTGTGCTCTAGAGCCCGTGAGCCACAACTACTGAGCCTGCGTGCCACAACTACTGAAGCCTGTGCACCTAGAGCCCATGCTCCACAAGAGAAGCCACCGCAATGAGAAGCCTGTGTACTGCAACGAAGAGTAGCCCCCGCTCGCCACAACTAGAGAAAGCCCGCGTGCAGCAATGAAGACCCAATGCAGCCATAAATAAATTAATTAATTTTTAAAAAAGATTTAGGTGCTGAATGAAGGTGCTTATTTCAATCTAACATAGCCCAAAATAGTCCTTTGAGAATATGGAGCAGAAATTTCGCTAGTTTCTTGGCACAGAGCATAAAATATACAGTAGAAAAAGTGGATATTCCAGATAGCAGATTCTACATTACTTCAGGCAGATGTCCTTACCCAGTGATATCAAGTTAGTATAATTCTCCAACATCACATCTCTGTACAAATTCCTCTGATCTGAGTTTAGGCATTCCCACTCCTCCTGAGAGAAGTCTATGGCAACATCACTGAATGTCAATGGCACCTGAAATGACAAATTCATGCATTATTTGTAAAAGTAGAAAAAAAATTTCAAGATGGAATATTGAGTTGCAGTATGGGGGTGATATATAAAAACAAGTAGGCTGAAATTAAAGATCATGACATGGATAGGTGAGAATAAATAATAAATAAATTAGCATATCTGAAGTAGATTCCCTACCCAATCTTGAAGAATCCTGTTGGAACACAAAAAATTTCTTTAATTTTAATTTTCAAAATTTTCTTTAGGGGCCTCCCTGGTGGCGCAGTGGTTGAGAGTCCGCCTGCCGATGCAGGGGATACGGGTTCGTGCCCCGGTCTGGGAGGATCCCATATGCCGCGGAGCGGCTGGGCCCGTGAGCCATGGCCGCTGGGCCTGCGCATCCGGAGCCTGTGCTCCGCAACGGGAGAGGCCACAACAGTGAGAGGCCCGCATATCGCAAAAAGAAAAAAAAAAAAAAAATTTTCTTTAACCTCTCCTCCACAGTTCAGTATTATCCACCAGATGTGGTTCTCATCTTCCCTTTCTACAATCCCTTACTGAACTTCTGGTTCTTGAGTTAGAACACACTAATGTAGGGTGATCCAGAACAACACTGAATGACTCAAGCCAAGCAATCTCTCTTCCCCTACAAAATGGGCCTCAGAACCCTATTCACTTCTTAGTGATTCCTTAGCCAGAACCCCTCCTCTCTCTAGGCAGGCACCAATCCCATTTCAACCCAAACCTAAAAGCTTTTCAAAGCTGAGATCTCATCTCACACTGAGACTGAGACCATTCGAAACTAAATTCTCCCTTATCTACCTGGAAAACTATGGAGAAAGTTCTCCCTCTTCTGGTCAAATAGGACAACCATTTCTATACAATGAAACTACAAACCTAACAAGGGAAGCTAAAATACTTCCTTCAAGGTACTTCACCCCTTTACCGCTCCAACACTGCTCTCGAGAGAAGACTGAACATATAGAAGAGGAATAAATCATTTGATGAAAAACTGAAAAATCAGGTTGAAAAAAGGGAGCAAATAGGAAGGACACCATCCTTCTCTGTAAAGGCAGCAACTGTGAAACAGGCTGAGACACAGCTTTCCTAGGAAGGAGGTTTTGGGATAAAGAATGAAAATATTATCTGAATTAAAAATTGTAATATTTGGGCCTCCCTGGTGGTGCAGTGGTTGAGAGTCCGCCTGCTGATGCAGGGGACACGGGTTCGTGCCCCGGTCTGGGAAGATCCCACATGCCGTGGAGTGGCTGGGCCCATGAGCCATGGCCGCTGAGTCTGCGTGTCCGGAGCCTGTGCTCCGCAACGGGAGAGGCCACAACAGTGAAAGGTCCGCGTACCACACACACACACAAAAATTGTAATATTTCAGGAAGGAGAGACATCCACTTACCTGGCCCATGGTTTTAGAACTGCCAATCATCCTCAGAAGCTGAGTCCAGAGAAGCCAGAGCTGAGGGAGTAAAAAGAAGGCTTGAGACCCAATGTAGCTCAGAACTCCCAAAATTAAGGTAAGAGAGCCTTTCCTTTTTCTTCTTTATTCCTGTTTCTCACCATCCTTGCCCACTCTCTGCCCTCCCAAACACATAAATACATGTCAGGGGATATGAGACAGAGTCCAGACAAACTCAAACCCTTTCCTGTGTCTGGGAAACAAGCCTCACAAGCGTGGATACAGAGCAGAGGCTCTCTTGAACCAAAGCCAGATCCAGACACGCCCCTCTGGCCTATTTCTCATTCTGATCATGCCAAATGTACCCAGCTTGGGTTGTCCAGTCACACTAAGTAGATCCTCCCCAATTCAGCCCTACCTTCCAGGGTTGAGACCAGGCCATACAACACAAACTTCAACAACCTTCATGTCCTCAAAGTGGACCTGGACTCTGCCAGACAAAAGGCAGAAAACAGGGACTTCCCTGGTGGTGCAGTGGTTAAGAATCCACCGGCCAGTGCAGGGGACATGGATTCGAGCCCTGGTTTGGGAAGATCCCACAAGCCGTGGAGTAACTAAGCCCGTGAGCCACAACTACTGAGCCTGCGCTCTAGAGCCCTCGAGCCACAACTACTGAGCCCACATGCCACAACTACTGAAGCCCATGTGCCTAGAGCCCATGCTCTGCAACAAGAGAAGCCACCACAATGAGAAGCCTGCGCACCGCAATGAAGAGTAGCCCTCACTCACTGCAACTAGAGAAAGCCTGCGCGCAGCAAAGAAGACCCAACGCAGCCAAAAATAAAAATAAATAAATAAAATAAATATTTAAAAAAGGCAGAAAAGAGTAGCGACCAACCTGGAAAACTTGACCACTGTAAAACTGTCTGCCCATGTGAAGCCTGAACTTGACTCCAAGGTCCTCTGGGCTGACCAACCTGGATTTCCCTATCAGGATCCACTTTGCTTGCTGGCATGAATCACTGCCACCCAGTACCCACAAGGGAGATGTGAATTCATACTTGGTAAAGCCATACAGTAATACATAGATATTTGTAACCTTCTATGTGATAGCTGCACTATACACATTAATGTTTAATCCTGAAATGTACTTATTAACTTAATTCAACAGATGAGGAAATAAAAGCTCAAAGAAGTAAAGGTATTTTCCCATATCACAAACTATAAGTAGAAGTGATGTTTTCAATCACATTTCTATAATTATAAAGTCAACTTTTTTTTTGAACTGTTGTCTCTGACACCCAGATTTTTTGTTTCATTATATGAAACCTGAACATAAATAATTAAGACAGCACCTGTCAAAAGATTTACTAAAGAGATGTTTTAAAGCAACAAAGATGGTACAATTTTACAGGTATTCAACTGTCAGATTTTAAAAGTTGATGATACACCACATATTAGTAAGGCTGTAGGGAAAAGAGCATTCTCATGCTGTCCTATAGACCTGTGAAAACCTAGTGCAATTGAGGCATGTACGAAAAATTATGCATAAGAAGAATTTAACAATGAAAGGCCATTTCTGAGACTTCACCTAAAGGAAATAACTGTAAA
This sequence comes from Mesoplodon mirus, assembly GCF_964341445.2. Classification (NCBI taxonomy): domain Eukaryota; kingdom Metazoa; phylum Chordata; class Mammalia; order Artiodactyla; family Ziphiidae; genus Mesoplodon; species Mesoplodon mirus. The sequence goes on from NC_138995.1 coordinate 54,601,519, forward strand.
ATGTGCCTAGAGATGTATAAAGGAATATGATGATAGACACTAGTGAAAATGAAAAAAAAAAAACCGCTGGAGAAAAATCTAAATGTACTTAGATGGGTAGTTAATTCAATAAAGTGTATTCATTCATATAATGGAAAATGAAATAGATACTGAAAATGATCGTGCAGATCACTGGTTCTCAATAGGGGGTGATCCTGCCCCCCAGGGCACAATTGGCAATGTCTGGAGACATACTTGTTTGTCAAAATGTGTGGAGGGGTGCTACTATAACTAGTGGGTGGTGATCAGGGATGGTGCTGACCATCCTACAAGGCATAGGAAAGCCCCCCACCACAGCTAAGAATTATCTAGTCAAAAATATCAGCAGTGCTAAGGTTGAGAAACCCTGACATAGACTTATTAAAGGAAGATAACGTAATCCAGAGTCTCTATAATATATTATCGACAATGCCAGTATATGATAAAACTTACGAAAAATGCAAAGAAACAGGAAAGTTACTGATAATCAAGAGAAAAATCTCAATAGAAATAAACCCAAAGATGATCCAGACAATGGAGCTAGTAGACAAGGACTTGAAGATATTATGATTAACATGCTAAAGAAAATAGAGGAAAAGATGGACAAAATGGAATGCAAAATGGAGTATATCAATAGAGATTTAGTAGAATCAAAAAAGAGACCCACATGAACATTTTATAGTTATAAAAATATAACTCTCAAGATTTTTTTAATGTATTGGATGGATTTAACAGCAGAAAATGGTATTAATTAACATAAAGTCAAATTAACAATAATCTTACGCAGGGAGAAAAAGAAAGAACAGAGCTGAACATAAGAGAAATACAAGGAACAGACAAAATGTGGAACTGAACACCTAAAAGAAAACAGAACGGAAAATTGATTTGAAGAAATAATGGACAAAATCATTCCAAATCTCATGAAATACCTTGATACATAAATCAAAAAGCTCAGCAAACCTAACCAGATAAAATAAGGAAATTCTAACCGAGGCACATCATGGCCAAATTGTTGAAAAACAAAATGGAAAAACATATCTTGAAAGTATGTAGTTTAAAAAAGACATCAGTTATAAATAAACAACAACAATGAAGAAAGTTCTTATCTCAACAGAAACATTAGTGGCCTGAAAAATGGAATTGTATCTTCAAAGTGCTGAAAGAAAAAACCCTGACAACTCTGAATCTTATGGCTGGAGAATATATCTTTCAGAAATGAAGGTAAAATAAAGATTTTTTTGAACAGAAGCTGAGAGAATTTCTGATCAACAGACCCACAATACAAGAAATACTAAAGGACAGCAGTCAGGCTAAAGGAAAATAATCCTAGATGGAAGCATGAATTTGCCAAAAAGCAATGAACAGCTGTGGACAAGTAAATATATGACTAATATGACTAAGCAAATGGACTGTTTAAAGGAACCAAAACTAGAATGCTTTATGAAGATTGTATTACTGGAAGAAGGAATGACAATAACAGCATAAATGGATTTAAACTATTGAAATGTTCTTATGTTATTTGGTATGTGGTTAAAAACCCTACATTTTTTTTTTCTTGGCTGTGCCATGCGGCATGCAGGACCTTAGCTCCCCAATCAGGGATTGAACCCATGCCCCCTGCATTTCGAGTGCAGAGTCTTAACCACTGGACCGCCAGGGAAGTCCCCTAAAAACCCTATTTTAAGGAAGACTGTATTAAAGATGCACCCTATATGGGGAAATATGTATACATATAGCTGATTCACTTTGTTATACAACAGAAACTAACACAACATTGTAAAGCGATTACATTCCAATAAAGATGTTAAAAAAAAGATGCATCCTATAATAGCTCAGGTAACTACTAAAAGAATTATACAAAGATGCACAACTAAAAAAGCTAAAAGAGATTAAATGGAATAATGAAAAATACCTGATTAATTCAAAAGAAGGCAGGAAAGGAGGAATAGAGAAATGAAGAATAAATGGGATAAACAGAAAACATATAGCAAGATGGCAGATTTAAACCAAACTGTATCAGTAATTGTAATAAAATGTGAATGGACTAAACATTGCAATTAAAAACTACGATTTTCAGATTCAGATTAAATTAAAAACAGGATAAATTACACTGCTTATAAGAAACATACTTTAAAGACACAGATATGTTAAAAGTAAGAGTAGAAAAGTATATTAGAGAGTAATTAGAAGCACACTGGTATATTAACAACAGATAAATAGACTTAAATGCAAGAAGTATTATAAGTAATAGAGATATTTCCTACAATTCAACAAGAATATAACAGTTATCCTACATTCCTTATACTCCTAATAAGATAGCTTCAAAAGCAAAAGTCAACAGAATTAAAGGACAAGTTTATAATTAAATTGAGAGATTTTTTATACCCTCCATTGGTAACTGATAACAGGAAGAGAAAAAAAAATCAACAAGGCCATAGAAGGTTGAACAGGAATAACCAAAATGACCCAACTGAACATTATACTCCCAAACTACAGACTACACATTCTTTGCCTATTTTTCAGAATACTCTGGGCCATAAAGCAAGTATCTATAAACTTCAAAGGATAAATATCAAAGAATGTATATTTTGGAACTCAAAAACAGGTACTTCTCAAATGTTTCCAAATATAAAAATTCACTTGAAATAAGTACAGGTCAAAGAATAAATCATAATGGAAACTAGAACATATTTGAGGCTAAATGATAATAAAAGTATGCCATAACAAAGCTTGTGAGATGCAGTCAAACCAATGCTTACAATGACATTTTTAGTTTTAAATATATATTTTTTGTTTTTGTTTTGTTTTTACAAATGCTGCAGATAAATGCCATTCATTATCTAATCACCACTGGTAATTACTAGGTGTACTAAAGACATATTGACATAGTAAATCAATTAGTAGTGAAATTATGAAAATCCTTTGTCAAGTTACTACAATGCCAAATAAACCCATAATTTATTTTCTCCCAGTAGATAGCATGAGCATTTATAATGATTGCCCACTTATTATTTTCCTTTCTTATTACTCTTTGATCCCCTTCACCCAGACATAAATTTATGTTTTATAAAAGTAGTATGGTTAAAAACCAATGATCTACCTTTGGAAGCTAGAAAAGGAAAAGCAAATTAAGCCTACAGAAAGTAAAATATACTAAAACAAATGGCATAAAAAACCCAGATCTATAACAGGGAAAAATCAATAAAGCCAAAAGCTATTTCATTGAAGAGATAAGATTAATAAACCTCTAGCTATACTGTTCAAGAAAAAAATTGCCAATATCAGGACTATAAAAGGAGATATCACTACATATATTATAGACATTATTAAATTGATAACAGAATTTTATGAACAACTCTATGACAATAAACTTGAAAATGTAGATGAAATTTTAAAATTTCTTGAAAACACAATTCAATGAAACTGATATAAGAAATGGAAAATCTGAATAGTTATATATATTAAAGAAATTAAATCTATATTAATTAAAGACCTTCCCATAAAATGTCAGACCCAGAGGCTTCAGTGGCAAATTCTCCAAACATTTAAGGAATTAAAAATGCCAATCAGGGCTTCCCTGGTGGCGCAGTGGTTGAGAGTCCGCCTGCCGATGCAAGGGACACGAGTTCGTGCCCTGGTCCGGGAAGATCCCACATGCCGCGGAGCAGCTGGGCCCGTCAGCCATGGCTGCTGAGCCTGCGCGTCCGGAGTCTGTGCTCCGCAATGGGAGAGGCCACAACAGTGAGAGGCCCACGTACAGCAAAAAAAAAAAAAAAAAAATGCCAATCAAACTCAATATCTTCTAGAAAACATAAAAATGGACCATGTCATGAGGCCCTCATAATTGTGATATCAAAACCTGACAATGACATTACAAGAAAGGAAAACTACAATATATCTCTCTCATGAACACAGATGCAAGTATATTAAATATTAGCAAGGAGAGGCCAGTGATATATATGACCAAGAGATTTATTCTCAAAATGTAAAGTCACTTTATTTTTAAAAAGCAATCAATGTACTCTTCAAACTTTAAAGAATAAAGGAGAAAAACCATTCAATCATTTCATTACATGCAGAAAAACCATTTGATAATATTCAACATCAGTTCATGATAAAAATTCTCAGCAAACTAGGAATAGAACTTCTTTAATTTGATAAAGGGGACCTACAGAATAAAACTGAGAGGTAAAATATGGACTACTGTCTTGAGTTCAGGAATAAGGCAAGGGTCTCCACTTTTACCACTTCCATTTAACTTTGTATTTGAAGACCTATCCAATACCATAAAAGAAAAAAGTGAAAGGTATGAAGATTGGAAGGGAAGAGGTAAATCCATATTTATTTGCAGATAACATGATTTTGTACAGAGAAAAAAATTTTCAATCCTACAGACTATTAGAATACATGAATTTATTAGAAAGTTTGTTGACTAAAAGGTCACAGTATAAAACAAACAATTATATTAAAGCAAAGCTATTGAAAAATGAGATTTAAAAAATCCCAACAGTTCATAAAAAACATGAAAAATATAAAACACTCTGGAATGAATCTAACAAAAGAGGTGCAAGACTTTCAGACTGAAAACAACAAAACATTAAGGAAAGAAGTTAAAGAAGAATTAAATAAATGGAAACATATTTCATGTTCATGAATTGGAAGAATCTATTTTAAGATGACCAATTCTCTCTAAATTGATCTACTGATTCAATGCATCTCTAAACAATATCAGCAGCTTTTTTTAAGAACATTAAGAAAATCATTCTAAAATTATATGGAAATGCTAAGAATCCAGAACAGTCAGGGCAATTTTGAAGAACAAAGTTGTCGAATGTACATTACCAGGTATCAAGACATAATATAAAGCTACTATAATTAAAACAGCGGGACTGACACAGGATTGACAAACAGACCAACAGAATAGACAGTCCAGAAAGAGCCCTGTACATATATATATATTTTTTAACAATAAAAGTCTGACTTAGAGCAGAAAGGATAGTCTTTTCAACAAATGGTGCCTGAGCAATTGGCCATCTGTGTGGAAAAAATGGTTTTGACCCTGATCCCACCACATATACAGATGTAAATTCAAGATGGATCATAGGCCTAAATGTGAAAGCTAAAGCAATAAATTTTCTGTAAGAAGAAACAGGAAAATATCTTCATGATCTTGGGGTAGGCAAAATTTTCTCTCTTTTTTTTGGTTTAATTTTTATTTCCACTTATTTTAGACTTAGAGAAAAGTTGCAAGAGTAGTACAGTTTCCTATATACTGCTCAAACTAATTTGAACATCTTACATAGGACAATGGTCAAAACCAGGACACTAACATTGGTACAGTACTACAAATGGCATATCTTATTCAAATATCACCAGTTTTTCCCGCTAATGTCATTTGTCTTTTCCAGGATCCTATACATGATCCCACACTACATTGAGCTGTTATTTCTCCTCAGTCTCTTCCAATCTCCACAGTCTTTCTTATGGTAATAGTTTTCAATTGCCGCCATAACAAATTACCACAAATTTAGCTTAAAACAACACACATTTATTATCTCACAGTTTCTGTGAACTTGGAGTCTGGACACAGTTTCGATGAATGGTCTCCTCATGCTGGTCTTATAAGCTGCAGACAAGGTATCAGCTGGGCTGATTATTCAGAGGCTGAAGTGGGGAAGAATCCACTTTCAATTTCATTCAGATTGTTGGCAGAATTCATACCCTTGTGGCTGGATGACTGAGGGCCTCAACTTTTTGCTGGCTGTCAGCTGGAGAATGACCTCAGGTCCTAGAGGCTGCCTGCAGTTTCTTGCAAGGGCTTGTCCAACACTGCCTTACTTCATCAAGCCCACGAGTAGAGTCTCTAGCTCCAGTCTGCTATGATGGAGTCTTTTTTTGTTTTGTTTTTGGTTTTTTTTGGCCGTGCCTCGCAGCACATGGGATCTTAGTTCCCTGACCAGGGATCAAACCCACGTCCCCTGCAGTTTAAGTGCAGAGTCTTAACCACTGAACCACCAGGAAAGTCCCTATGATGGAGTCTTATGTGACACAATGTAACCATAGTAGCGACATCCCATTACTTTTGCCATATAAAGTAACCTAATTACAGGACAGACATCCCCTCACCAATTTTCTATTGGTTAGAAACAAGTCACAGGTCCTGCTTGCACTCCAATGGAGGGGGATTATACAATGGCATAGACACCAGCAGGCAGGAATCATGGCGGTCACCCTAAAGTCTGTCCATCACACCTAATTCATGACCTCTTCACTTTGGAGGAGTACCAATCATTTAAGTTATCAAACGTTCCCCCCACTTGGTTTGTCTGATGTTTCACAATTGGAATGAGGCTCTGCATTTTTGGCAGTACCACAGTGATGCTCTGTCCTTCTCATTGCATGATATGAAAGGGCTCATGATGTCAATACTTTATCACTGATGATGTTAACCTTGATCACTTGGTGAAACTGCTTTCTGATGTGTTTCCCCACTAGAAAGGTACTACCTTTCCCTCTGTTGTTAATAAATATCGTGGGTGATGGGGAATCCTTTGACACTATGCAAACCCTTTTTCTCTTCAAACTTTCACCCTCTAGTTTTAGCATCTACCAGTGGATCTCGTCTAAAACAACGATTACTGTGGTGTTTGCCTAATGGCCATTTTCCATGTCCCTCTTTCCTTCTACATTTAACTGGAATTCTACCATAAGGAAGATCTGTCCCTTCTTCCCCAGGAAAAGATGTTTTAAACAGAACAAAAATGCAATAGCCATAAAAGAAAAAGATTGCTAAATGAGCTCAGTTAAAATTAAGAATATCTCTTCATTATAAGATATCATTAAGAAAGTGAATAAGAAGTTACAGGCTAACAGGAGATATTCCCTTTCTCTGTCTGTCTCTGTCTCTCTCTTTCTGCACACACACACACACACACACACACACACACACACACAAAGGACTTGTATTCAAAATATATCTAAAATTCCTACAAATCAATAGGAAAAGCAACAAAAGCCAGGCTAACAAATGGACAAAAGATTTGAATAGACAGTTCATCAGAGTCTGTCAAAATGGGCAGTATCATATGAAAAGATGCTCACATTTTTTATCAGAAAAATACAAATTAAAATCACAATGAGATACTCCTACTCATGCAACAGAATGGTTAAATTTAAAATGACTGACAATATCAAGTGTTGGCCAGTTTGAGAAGTAATTAGACCTTGCATACATTGCAGTAGGAGTGTAAATTAAGCTAACCACTTCCACCCCCAGGTATATTCCCAGGAAAAACAAGAACATGTGTCCACAAAAAGACTTGTACAAGAATTTTCATAGAAGGTTTATTCATAATAGTCAAATACTGGAAACAACTCATCATCATAAGAATGAATAAACAAATTGTGGTAAGGTCATACAATGGAATACTACACAACACTTGGGTTGGTTGATTCACAAAACAACACGTATGAATCTCAAAAGTTCAGTTTTGGACAAAAAGCAGCAGAGACAAGAGATACCATTTATATGAAGTTCAAGAACAGGCAAATCTCTTCTTGAGTGATAGAAGTCAGTATAATGTTTACTTCTTGTGGGGGAGGGTTCGTTCTAACTGGGACAGGACGCAAGCACATCTTCCAAGAGGGGACAGAAATGTTCTATTTCTTGATTTGGGTGGTGTTTTCAAATGTAAAGATTCATTAAGCTATATGCACAGCTAAGATATGTATACTTTATTATATATATTTCCATGAAAAAATGATAGACCTTTATTTGATGATAGTGGGTAAAACCATTATATTTCAAAATGTTACCCTATTATGACAAGTAAAATAACATGTACGAATATATGCATGTGCATTGAGGGATGGATAAAAAAATTTGGAGTAAAATGTTTACAGTAGTCTCTTCATTTTGAGCTTTTCTGTACTTTCTGAATTACTGTATGAGAATGTATTACTTCTATAATAAAAATTATAATAGAGCTAATCACTCTCTTTGAGATTGGAGGGTGAAATAAAAGATGAATATGGTGATATTTGGGGTATGATGATGAGGCCTTTTTTTCCTCCAAGGGCTTAAAGTCTTTGAGTTGATTGTCTCATACTGGAATATCAAGGTTCTGTGTCATCAGTCATGAACTTTGATATTCCATAGTTTTCCCTTTTCTGGATTCCCCTGACTCACCTGGACAAATCCTCTTGTCACTACACTCTCCACCTACTAGGCCTGGACTCCTTGTTCCAATTCAGGAATTACACCTGGCTTGGAAACAGAAAAACCTGCACATAAAAGAAATGGAACTTAGGCATGCTGCAGCTCTCAACAAATCCAGATACAGTCCTACGGTGAAGGGGCAGGGAAGTCCAGCATAAGAAAGGCCAAAGGAAAGCCATTCAAGGAACCAGGATGATGATGCCTCAAGGAAAATAGAGTCAAACAGTCATTTAAATCTCAAATCCCTTGGAAATTCAAACACTTCAACCTCCCTAGAGGGTCTCATTAAGGGAAGAAAAAAGCCCCAGAGATCATATTTTGAATTTAAAGATTTGATCATAAAGACTCTGCTTCTGGGCTTCCCTGGTGGCGCAGTGGTTGAGAGTCCTCCTGCCAATGGAGGGGACACGGGTTCATGCCCCGGTCCGGGAAGATCCCACATGCTGCGGAGCTGCTGGGCCCGTGAGCCATGGCCGCTGAGCCTGCGCGTCCGGAGCCTGTGCTCCGCAATGGGAGAGGCCACACTAGTGAGAGGCCCGTGTACCGCAAAAAAAAAAAAGACTCTGCTTCTATGATTTTTCAGTATCACATCCTTATACAAGTTCTTCTGAGACAGTACAGTTATCAGTAGAGGCTGTTGCCACATTCCCAAACATCACTAACCCTGAAATGACAAAGCCCTAAGTTCCCATATGACCTGAGAAATTGGAAGAAATGAAGTTGATCAAGATATATAAGTGGTACAGCATGGAGAGCAGGCGTGTTCAGCATTCTAAACTCAGCAACAGCCGATGTGTCCATGTAATGAAATATTAAACAGTCATTAAATGCTAAGTTTGAGAAACTGTTAAGGGAATGAAAATATTCAAAATATCATGTCAGTAAAAAAAATTAGGTTACAAAGACCAAAAGCTCAATTAAAAAGTGGGCAAAGAATCTGAACTGACGTTTCTCCAAAGAAGACATACAAGTGGACGGTAAGTATGTGAAAAGACCCTCAATATCATAAGCCAACAGGGAAATGCAAATCAAAACCACAAGACCCACTTCATACCCACTAGGATGGCTATAATAAAAAGGACAGATAATAACAGGTGTTGGTGAAAATGTGGAGAAATTGGAACCCTCACACGTGGCTGTTGGGAATGTAAAATGGTACAGACATTTTGGAAAACAATCTGACAGTTCCTCAAAATAGTTACCATGTGACCCAGCAATTCCACTCCTAAATGTATACCTAAGTGAAACAAAAATATATGTCTACACAAAAACCTGTACACAAATGCTCCTGTCAGCATTATTCATAATAGCTAAGAAGTAGAAACAACTCAAATGTCCATCAACTGATGAATGGATAAATAAAATATGGTATATCCATACAATGGAATATTATTCAGCCTTAAAAAAGAAGAAACTTCCGACACATGCTACAACATGGATGAATCTATGTGAATCACAGTGAAAACACTATGGTAACTCAAAGAAGCTGGTCACAGACCACATATTGTGTGATTCTAGCTCTACAAAACGTCCAGAGGGGCAAATTAATAGAGACAGAAGGTAGGAAAATGGTTGACCATGGCTGGGGAGGTTGCAGGAAATGGGGAGTGACTGCTGGTGGGAACAGGGTTTCTCTTTAGGGTGATGAAAATGTCCTAAAGTTGACTGTGGTTGATGGTTTCACAAGCCTGTGAATATATTAAATGGATAAAATTGTACACTTCAAGTAGCTGAATGGTGTGGTATGTGAATTGCACCTCAATAACACTGTTAAAAAATTAGGTTACGAATGCACAAAATCATACAAATACAAAATACGATTATATTTATAAAAATATATATACTTATCAATATATATAGAAAAAGTGACAGACATCAATAAATAGAAAAAATATATAAATGTATGTACCTATTTATTAACATTGCTTATTTGTGTGTCATAGCCCTGGTTTTCTTCCTTTTCCTAAATGTATATTTCAGAAAATTTTAAACAATAGCCATTCCTTAATTTCACACACATACACACACACACACACACAGATATGTTTATTTTTTAAAGGAGCAACCTCTTCTCCAAACAGGTGGAAAAAAATCTCACCTCTTCCTCCCCCCCTTTAATATCCCTGAACCTGAAGATAAAGCCTAGTACACTCCATAACAAAGCTTCTCAAAATTTTACCTCTGGGAACTTATCAGAAATGCAGATTCTCAGCTCCATCCCAGACCCACTGAATTAGAAATTCTGAGGCTGGGGCCCAGCAAACTGTATTTGAACAAGCCCTGCAGGTGATTCTGATGCAGCTTACATTTGAGAACCAATGCTGTTCTAAAAACAGTTCCTGTGTTTTTACTGAAAGGTTTTACTTCATTTCCATCAGTTCCCAGTACTTGAACCAACCCTAATTTGTTTGTCTATAGAAATGTATGTCTGTGTAAACTGGAGGCTATGATGTTTTGTATACATTAATGGTAGTCTCAGTGCTGCTTCCTATTATGTATTCCTGATTGATAGATTTATTTTGCTTCTGAACCTGTCCTCCTAGCTAAGATGTCCTGCAAACAGCGGGTGAGACATCTTGTCGCATTTACTGTCACTATGCATTTAACATCACTAGAATAAAAACGCTAAGGTGTAAAATCCATTTTTCTTCACAGAGTTCTAATAATTTGGTCATATTCTGGCAGTGCTGCTATAAACAAAATGATGTCTCTTCCTATCAACTCCTGAGGCAGGTCACCTGAATTTCTCTAGTCGCATTTCAGATCCTCTATCTTACTTATTCCTCTCCTGATTTCATTTCTTTTTTTTTTGAATTTTATTTATTTTTTATACAGCAGGTTCTTATTAGTTATCTGTTTTATACACATTAGTGTATATATGTCAATCCCAATCTCCCAATTCATCCCACCCCCATTTTCCCCCCCTTGACGTCCATACATTTGTTCTCTACATCTGTGTCTCTATTTCTGCCTTGCAAACCAGTTCATCTGTACCATTTTTCTTGATTCCACATATATGCATTAATATATGATACTTGTTTTTCCTCTTTCTGACTTACTTCACTCTGTATGACAGTCTCTAGGTCCACTGATTTCATTTCTTTACTGGATAACAAGTCATTTGAGGATAGCAACTATATCTTCTTGTCATTGTGTTCCAATGAGTACAAGCATAAATATCTGGTATTTGACTCAAATTTCAAAACCAGAAATTTATCCTTAGGTTATGACTATAATAGGACATAAAGATCTATGCATAATGATGTTCATTATAGACTAATTTAATTTTTAGTCAAAAATAGAAATATAATAGCTAACAGTAGGCCACAGGTTAAATACATTATGGAGAGAAGGGCTTGGGGACCCTGACTGGGTGATTCCTCTGCATGGCCCTATGATTTACGGATATGTCAGTACCAGGCAGGACATTTCAGCTGAAGGAAAAGAAGGATTACATGCCTTTAAAATTAAAGTGTGTTTTATGAGTAATGAGGAAACACCAACTCACCTGAACTTAAACTTGTAGTTGTGTAACAAAAATTCTTTCCTCTCTCAGGATCCTTTTTTATTCCGAGACAGGCAGCACTGGGAAAAGAGAAGGCAATCATGAGACATCAGGATTTTCTCAGAGAGCACATTCATTTACAAAATACCCTCCCTCCATGACCATACCCCTTTACCCAGTCCACCACAAAAAACCAAATGGGAGTAGGAAGGAGACTGGGACAGCATTGACCTTTCCCAGTATGAGAGAGGCCCCGTCACTGATGTCTAGGGTGGAATCTGTCTAATTCACAGCAGGTTCCTGGGGCCAGAGTTTTGGAAATGCTGTGGTTGTGAAACATAGCTGGCCCCTCGGAACTTTCTAAGGGGACCCTCCCAGGAGGGAATCCTACTCCTGGGACCTTATCAGATCTTCCCAGATGCCTGTCTTGGGGCCGCATCCAGCTTCAGAAAATCTCATCTCATGATTGAGTCTGTGTCTTCTTGCTGGGACCCTCCATTCTTCCATTCTAAAGCTCAGAATCTGGCTTCCCTCCTTTATCTGCGCCAGACCCCAAGTGGCTGTGAGGGGAGAGGGCTGAGGAATCAGCGAAGTCTAGAGCCAAGAGTTCCAGTGACAACCCACATGGCCACACAACTCTCGCTCATCCATAAGCCACGCAGTTAAATAAGCACAATCGCCCAGTTAAATAATGACACGCAAACATCGTCACGGAGACACGTCTACACCTACACACACACACACACACACACAAATATCTCAATAGGCATACAAATCTTCTCTGCTGCTCACGCAGACACGAGCCTGAGACTCGAGGCCCGACACGCCGCGTCCGCGCCCCGAGCGTCCTTTCCTTGAGCGCCTGTCACCCCCACCCGGGGTTCCAGTCCAGCTGCAGTGAGAGACTATGGAAGCTTCCGCCGATTTTTATCTTTGGATACGATCTACTCACCACGTAGGGACCACAGCTGCTCGGCCACCGGAAGAGGACCCAGGGACCGAGGCTGATGCGAGCCCGGTGGCTTCTGGGAAATGCAGTCCATCCGGAACCGTCCTGGCGCCGGGAGTGCGCGGTGTTCCGAGTGCGCAGGCGCAGACGTGTGTCGGCGCGCGGCGGAGGTTGACCCGACCTCGGGAGGACTGTGGCTTCAGGTCGACCTGCGTACGTGGAAAAGGCGAGTGGAATACGAGTCCAGACTGTAGCAGGCCGAGCAGGCGCTTGGGGACTTCAGAGCCTCAGACCTGCGTGCAGCAGGAGGAAGAGTAGGTGGTGGGCTCTTGGGTACGGTGGTTACCTACGTGTGAGCCGTGAAGACAGGACTTTAGTTTTTCACCCTCCGCCCAGGTAGCATCATCACCTGGAGTAGCGCCAGGAGCACAGCTGGCATTAAGTATGCATTTGTTTTAAAGAAAGAACGCCTGGGCGTGTGTAGGTGTGTTCGCGTTCTCATGCTGTACGATGTTGTGGAACCCACTGTGTGTCTGTAACCATGTATGGGATTCTTTCTGTTTGGTTTGTTTCGCAGAGTGTGGATGTGAAAATGGTTTGTGTTTCAGATTTTGAGGTATTATAAAACTTGTTAAACACACTTCCTCCCCACTCCTCCATCCCCACCCCGAAATTCCTCCTGCCCAGTAACTTGCCTTTCTGTCCATAAAAGGCCGAGTATGGCTGACTTTTGCCGAAGACACATACTAGCAGGGCCGACTCATCCATTAGACACAGAAGGCAAAATGCCTAGGGCCCACAATACTTTTAGGGGCCTACAAAAATGTCTTTTAAAATCAGAAATAAACATTAATTTTTGGTCAAAGAAAGTGTTTAATTCAAAGAAACTCAATTTATTATTATTACTATACCTAAACAATCGTAAAATACTATTATTTTTATTTTCTGTTTTTTGGAAGAAGGGGCCCACAAAGGTCATAATGCAGCCTTAGCCAAATCAAATCAGATTTCAATACAGCTCCCCAGTGGGACTTGTGAAGACAGCACTGTACCCGCTGACCTTAGATGAAACTGCGGTGAACTCTGACCTTCCCTCATGTGAGCCCTCCGTGGCCCCAGTGGAGAGTGGAACATTTCCTTTCCCAGCTCTCTGGGCAGCTTGAAAGGAAGTTTGAACGTATTTTAGCCTCCTAATAAAACTTTATTTCCCAGACTCTTCTTGAATAAACATTAAAAAGTTTGAGTGCTTTTGTGACTGTGTGTGGAATTATATAATATGCACTATTTGAGGCCTGTGAGATTATGACTTTAGTTATGAGATTGTATGTTTTTATCTGTGAGTATGACTTAAAATTTATTTGACTTTTTTGCTTTTCTTATCTGTGCATTCTGTGAATATTGTGAATGTGGATCACTGTGAACACGCTTACTGAGTGAGAAACTACATGACTCCGAGATGGATATGTGGGATTTTGATTATATGAATATAGAACCCTGTGATATTATGACTGTGTATGTTTGTGAGTGACTAGGCCGCCTTACTCTTCTCAACAATGAAAGAGAAATGTTGCACCTTTTTGCAGCAATAACTTAAGATTTGGGTAAAAGGATTTGCTATTTATTTGGCAAATCATTTGGATATTTTATGTTCAGTCAGACAGATTTTTTTTTAAGAAGAATCCAAATCAACCTATCTTTTCAAATAAGAAAGAATTCAGAGTCATATGCTGTATATGCAAACGGTTGCCACTTTTGTGTCCATGTTAGACTCCCAGAGGTAAGCTTTCATTCTTCTGTGCTGTGAAGGAATTTTTAGTGGATAAGTTTGGAAAGCCCTGGACTAAAAACCTAATTATTTACACTTGGAGAGTCAGAGAAGAAGGACCAGGGAGTCATGACCTGAATTCTACATCAAGCAACATTGTTACTTCATTTTCTGAAGAGAAAACTGTGACTCAGAGAAGACACACTTAAGACCATTCAGTTTGTCCACCAGAGAGCTACTTGCCAAACTTCAAATTATAGGTAATTAATACATTGTTTTATAAATATAAATATGAAATGCAAAATTATAGTACTATTTCCTATGTAAGACCTTATTGCTGTTAAAATATGGCAACTATGAATGGGAGAGTGGTCATTGTCAGTGATAATAGTTATATCTTTGCTGTTCCCATTCTTCACATTGATTATTTATTTATTTAAAAAATAAATTTATTTATTTAAAAAATAAATTTATTTATTTTATTTTTGGCTGTGTTGGGTCTTCGTTGCTGCGCGCAGGCTTTTCTCTGGTTGAGGCGAGTGGGGGCTACTCTTCATTGCAGTGTGCAGGCTTCTCATTGTGGTGGCTTCTCTTGTTGTGGAGCACAGGGTCTAGGTGAGCGGGCTTCAGTAGTTGTGGCACACAGGCTCAGCAGCTGTGGCGCATGGGCTTAGTTGCTCCGTGGCATGTGGGATCTTCCCGGATCAGGGTTCCAACCCGTGTCTTCTGCATTGGCAGGCTGATTCTTAACCACTGTGCCACCAGGGATGCCCCTCATTGATTTTTTAAAATTATATTTCCTTCCACTTTTAATAAAATACTAAATACTTCAGTATGCATTTCCTAAAAATAAGGGTATATGTACTTTTAAATAAATTCCTAATGGAATTCCAGGACAGAGGTTATATACATTTTTTAGAATCCTTCCACAAGAGAACTTTGCAAGAACAGTTAAGTAATATAAGCAGAGAAATGGAGACCCTAGGAAAGATTCCAGAGGAAATGCTAGACACCCATGTTCATAGCCACTTTATTCACAGTAGCCAAAAACTGGAAGCAACCCAAGTGTTCACTGATGGATGAACAGGAAAACAAAATGGGACGTATACATATGATAGATTATATTATTTAGCCTTAAAAAGAGGAAATTCTGACACATGCTATATAACATGGATGAATCTAGAGGACATTATACTAAGTGAAACAAGCCCATCACAAAAAGATGAATACTGTATGATTCCACTTATATGAGGTACCTAGAGTAGTCACATATATAAAGACACAAAATAGAGTGGCAGTTTCCAGGTCTGTGAGAAGGAGGAATGAGAAGTTATTATTTAATGGACGTATTCTCAGTTTTGCAACATAAAAAGGGTTCTGGAGATGGATGGTGGTGATGGTTGCATAACAGTGTGAATGTACATAACACTACTGAACTGTACACTTAAAAATGGTAAAATGAGGGCTTTCCTGGTGGCACAGTGGTTGAGAATCCGCCTGCCAATGCAGGGGACATGGGTTCAAGCCCTGGTCCGGGAAGGTCCCCCATGCTGTGGAGCAACTAAGCCCATGTGCCACAACTACTGAGCCTGCACTCTAGAGCCTGTGAGCCACAGCTACTGAAGCCCGCGCGCCTAGAACCCATGCTCCACAACAGGAGAAGCCACTGCAGTGAGAAGCCCGTGCACCGCAGCAAAGAGTAGGCCCCACTCACTGCAACTAGAGAAAAGCCCGCGTGCAGCAATGAAGACCCATCGCAGCCAAAAATAAATAAATTTATTTTAAAAAATAAATAGAAAATAAAAATGGTAAATTTTGTGTAATGTGTATTTTACCACAACTTAGAAAAATAATAATAAAACCAGAAATGCCTGAAATGAAAACACTGTGACAGAAATGAAGAATGCTTTTGCTGGGATCACCAGTAGACTGGACATGTCCAAGGAAAGAATCAGTGAGCTTCAAGATAAGTCAGTAGTAACTTTCTAAACTGGAATGTAAAGAAAAAGAATGAAAAAAAGATAAGTGGAACAGAATATTTAAAAAAACCTTGAGGATAAATATAAAAGGTGTAACATATGTAAATGAGAACACAGGGAGAAGAGACAGAGAAAGGAGAAAAAATATTGACTTAATAGTGGCTAGGAATTTTCCACAATTAATGATAGACACAAAACCACAGATCCAGAAAGCTTAGGATAAATACCAAAAACGACACCTAAGCATACCATGTTCAAGCTTCAGAAAACCAAAGACAAGGAGAAAATCTTGGAAAAGAAGCTAGAGGGTGGGGATAGCAACTGACCTATGGAGATACAAGGATAAAAATTAAATCAGGCCTTCCCTGGTGGCACAGTGGTTGAGAGTCCACCTGCTGGGGACACGGATTCGTGCCCCAGTCCGGGAAGGTCCCACATGCCGTGGAGCGGCTGGGCCCGTGAGCCATGGCCTCTGGGCCTGCGTGTCCGGAGCCTGTGCTCCGCAACGGGAGAGGCCACAACAGTGAGAGGCCCGCGTACCGCAAAAAAAAAAAAAAAAAAAAAAGTAGACTTCAGAAAACATGCAAGAAGAAAATGAAGTATTTAAAGTGTTGAAGGAGGGACTTCCCTGGTGGTCCAGTGGTTAAGACTCCGCACTCCCAATGCAAGGGGGCCTGGGTTCAATCTCTGGTGAGGGAACCCACATGGCACATGGTGTGGCCAAAATAAATAAATAAATAAAATAAGGTGTTGAAGGAAAAAAACTACCAACCTAGAATCCTATATCCAGTGAAATTATCCTTCAAAAGTTAAAGAGAAATAAAGACTTCCTCAGACAAGCAAAAACTGAGGGACTTTGTTGCCAGTAAATCTGCCTTCAAGAAATGTTAAAAGAAGTTTTTCATAGAGAAATGGAATGATATAGGTCAGAAATTCAGATCTACATGAAGAAAAGAAGATCACTAGTAAAGGAATAAATGAAGAGAAAATAAAATCTTTTATTTTTTCTTATTATTGATCTAATTTATATATATAAATTTATATTTATTCAAAGTAATAATAACAATAATGTAATTATGGCATACCAATAAGTGAAATGAATGACAGCATTGTTATAAGGGATGAGAAGGAGGAATTGGGAATACTCTATTATAAAGTACCTATACTGCCTGCCATTAGGTATAATATTCAGGCTTCTGGTTACAAATGTTCAGCAATATTCATAATAGCCAAAGTGGAGACAACCCAAATACGCATCAACTTATGTGTTATATCCACACAATGGAATATTATTCAATCCTAAAAGAGAAATGAAGTACTGATACATGCTAAAACATGGACAAACCTTGAAAACATTATGCTAAGTGAAAGAAGCCAATCACAGAAAAATCACATATTATGTGATTCCATTTATATGAAACCTCTAGAATGTGTAAATCTATAGAGATAGTACATAGATTACTGGTTGTTTGGGCCAGGAATTGTGGTTGGGGGGTGGGGTGGGAAGATAGCTAATGAGTTTGGGACTTTGAGGGGGATGAAAATGTTCTAAAGTTAGATTGTGGTGATGGATGCACAGTTCTGTAAATATATTAAAAACTACTGTACACTTTAAATGGGTGAATTGTATGGTATGTTAATAATATTACAATCAAGCTGTTTTAAAATGAAATTTATTAAATAGAAAAACAGAATCAATGAAACCAAAACCTGGTTCTTTGATAAGATCAATACAATTGACAAACTTATCATCAGACTAAAAAGGAAAAATAGGAGAAGACACAAATTACCAGTATCAAGAATGATAGGGACTTCCCTGGTGGTGCAGTGGTTAAGACTCTGCCTGCCAGTGCAGGGGACACAGGTTCAAGCCCTGGTCTGGGAAGATCCCACATGCCGAGGAGCAACTAAACCTGTGCGCCACAACTACTGAGCCTATGCTCTAGAGCCCGCGAGTCACAACTACTGAGCCGGTGCGCCACAACTACTGAAGCCCGCACGCGTAGAGCCTGTGCTCCACAATAAGAGAAGCCACTGCAATGAGAAGCCTGCGCACCACGATGAAGAGTAGCCCCTGCTTGCCGCAACTAGAGAAAGCCTGCGCACAGCAGCAAAGACCTAACGCAGCCAAAAATAAATAAATATATTTTTAAAATGGAGTTATTACAATAGAGAGTTCACCAAATAATATGCAAATGGCTAATAGACACATAAAAGGTGTTCATTAACCACCAGAAAAATCCAAATTAAAATTGCAATGAGATACCCTTACACACCCATCAGAATGGCTGAAGTTGTAAAGACTGATGACACCAAATGCTGTCTGGAGCACTTATAAATCTCACATTTTTTGGTGGAGTGTCAAGTGTTGCAATTATTTTGGAAAATGGTCTGGCATGTTCTTATGAAACTAACCCTGTTAACATTTACCATGCAGACATACCCTTACCAAGCAATTCAAGTCAAATATTTAAGTGAAAAGTAAACATATGTTCTCCCAAAGATGTGTACAAGATCGCTCAATCACTGCTTTATTTCTAATAGCCCAAACCTGGAAACAGCACAGCTGTCCATCCTTAAGAGAATGGATAAACAAACTGGTTTATTCATTCAATGGGCTGCTATTCATCAGTAAAAAGGAATGAACTTAGAATATATATACAACAACGTGGATGAATCTAAAATATATTGAGTGAAAGATACATTAATCAAAAGAGTATATGCACTTTGATTCAATTTCTATGATGTTCTAAAACAGGCAAAAGTAATCTGTGGTGGAAAATGAGAGCAGTAGTTCCTTCCTGTGGAGTTGGAGTGAGGATTGATTAGAAGGGCATGAGAGAACTTTGTGGGCTGGTAGTAATGTTCTATATCCTGATGGAGATTTGGCTTATACCAATGAATGCATTAGTCAGAACTTAGTAAATGTTTACTTTAGATTTGTGCATTTCATTGTATGTAAGTTTTACCTCAAGAGAAAATTATTATAAGTAAATATTGAATTCTGGTTAATAATATGAATGTGGAAGTACACGACATACTCAGAATAGTCAAATACATTGATACAGAAGTAGAACAGCAGTTACCAGAGGTTAGGGGAGGGAAAATGGAAAGTTATTGTTTAATGGGTACAGTTTCAGTATGGGATGATGAAAAAGTTGGAGATGGGTAGTCGTTGTGGTTACACAACAGTGTGAATATACTTAACACTACTGAATGGTACACTTAAAAATGGGTAAAATAAAAAATTTTATCACAATTAAAAAGGAAAAATATAACTGATGTGGTTACATTAATATCAGACAATCTTAGACTTTAGAACAAGGAAAATCACTAGGGATAAAGTGGGATATTACACAATTATAGAGGACCTATTCACTAAGAAGACATATCAGTCCTAAATGTGTGTGCACCTAGCAACAGAGCTCCAAGATACATGAAGCAAAAATTGAAAGGAGAAATAAACACACAATCAGAAATTGAAAGTAAAAAACACTTTATACTAGCACTAAAATTATGAAATATTCCTAAATAATTTATGTAGCTACTCTGCCCTCAAGGAGGTGGACCATAACTCCCCATTTCCTCAGTGTGGGCTATGCGTAGTAACTTTTTTCCAAAAAGCACGATATGGAAAGGGGGAAAAAGAGAAATTTTATGATAGAGAAACCTGACAAACCCTACCTCATCTAGATGGTCAAGGTCAACATCAACAGTGATACTTCCTGTTGATTGTACATCCTTAATATGATGTGATAAAGAGGCACTTTACCTCTGTGAAAGGCTGAGAGAAAAAAGCTGCAAACCAAGGATACTCTGACAATGTTATCTTTCAGAAATGAAGGAGAAATACTTTCCCAAACAAAAATGGAGGTAATTCACCACCACTAGACCTGCTTCACAAAATGCTGAAAGGAGTTCTTCAAGCTGAAATGAAACAATGCTAATTAGTAACATGAAAATATGAAAGTATACAACACACTGGCAAATATAAATATACAAACTCAAAATCTACTACTGTAGTATGGTAGTGTGTTAACCACTTAAGTATAGTATAAAGGACAGGAGTATTAAAAATAACTATAGGAACTTCCCTGGTGGCACAGTGGTTAAGAATCCGCCTGCCAATGCAGGGCACACAGGTTCAAGCCCTGGTCCGGAAAGATCCAACATGCTGTGGAGCAACTAAGCCCATGCGCCACAAATACTGAGCCTGAATTCTAGAGCACACGAGTCACAACTACTGAAGCCCGTGTGCCTAGAGCCTGTGCTCCGCAAAAAGAGAAGCCACCGCAATGAGAAGAGAAGCCCACGCACTGAAATGAAGAGTAGCCCCCACTCACCGCAACTAGAGAAAGCCTGCGCACAGCAACAAAGACCCGGCGCGGCCAACAAATAAATAAATAAATGAAATTTTTAAAAAATAAAAGTTTTTTTTTTTTTGAAAGAAGGACCCCTGCGTGTGTGGTCTCCTCCTCAGACATATAGACTGAGGGGAAAAATAAAGACCCAATTAAAAAAAAAACTATAGCTACTATAATTTGTTAATGAATGATTTCACTCTTAGATTTTCTAAGATTTATTTTGTGACCTATTGTATGATCTATCTTGGAGACTGTTCTGCGTGCTCTTGAGAATAATGTGTATTCTGTTACTGTTGGGTGGAATGTTCTATATATGTATGTTGGGTTCATTTGGTCTAATGTATGATTCAAGTTCAACATATCCTTGTTGATTTTCTATTTGAATGAATAGTTCAACAAGGAAATGTTGAACTTGAATCATACGAGTGAAATTATATCAAGTATCTCTTCCAACCACAATGGTATGAAACTAGACATCAATAACAGGAGGAAAGGTGGAAAATCTACAAGTATGTGGAACTTAAACAGCACACTTTCAAACAACCGCTGGATCAAAGAAGAAATTAAAAAGGAAATCAAAAAATATATTGAAATGAATGAAAATGGAAACACAATATGCCAAAACCTAAAGGGATGCTGCAAACGCAATTCTATGAGGGAAGTTATTAGTAATAAACACCTATATTAAGAAAATAAAAAGATCTCAAATAAATAACTGAACTTTACACCAGGAGAAACTAGAAAAAGAAGAACAAACTAAGCCCAAAGTTAGCAAAAGGAAGGAAAAAACAAAGAGCAGAAATAAATGAAATAGAGACTAGAAAAAACAATAGAAAAGATCAATGAAGCTAAGAGCTGTTTTAAAAAGATAAATAAAATTGATAAGTTTGCTAGATGAAGAAAAAAGAAGTACTCAAATAAAATCAGAAATGAAAGAGGAGACCTTACAACTGATACCACAGAAATACATAGAATCATAAATGACTAGTATGAATAATTACATGCAAACAAATTGGATAACCCAGAAGAAAAGGACAGATTTCTAGAAACATACAACCTACAAAGACCAAGTCAGAAAGGAATAGAAAATCTAATTAGACTGCTAACAAGTAAGGAGGTTGAATCAGTAATCAAAAACCTCCCAACACAGAAAAGCCCAGGACCAGATGGTTTCACTAGTGAATTCTACCAAACATTAATGAAGAATGAACACCAGTATTTCTCAAACTCTTCCAAAAATTAAAAATGAAGGATCACTCCCAAACTCATTTTACAAGCCTAGAAATATCCTGATACCAAAGCCAGATAAGGACACTACAAGAAAAGAAAACTACAGACCAATATCCTTGATGAACATAGATGCAAAAATTCTCAACAAAATATCAGCAAACTGAATTCAACGTCATATTAAAAGGATCATACACTATGACCAAGTGGGATTTATCCCTGGGATACAAGGATGGTTGAACTTACACAATGTGGGGACTTCCCTGGTGGTCCAGTGGGTAGGACTCTGCAATCCCAATGCAGGGGGCCCGAGTTCAATCTCTGGTCAGGGAACTAGATCCCACATGAATGCCGCAAGTAAGAAGTCTGCATACCACAACGAAGATCCCGTGTGCCACAACTAAGACCCGGAACAGCCAAAATAAATAAATATTTTTTAAAAATATGCAATGTGGGGCTTCCTTGTTCCTTCCTTGAATCCACCTTCCAATGCAGGGGACACGGGTTTGAGCCCTCGTCTGGGAAGATCCCACATGCCACGGAGCAACTAAGCCCATGCGCCACAACTACTGAGCCCACGTGCCATAACTACTGAAGCCTGCGTGCCTAGAGCCTGTGCTCCACAACAAGAGAAGCCACTGTAATGAGAAGCCTGCACACTGCAACGGAGAGCAGCCCCCGCTCATTGCAACTAGAGAAAGCCCACACCCAGCAACGAAGACCCAACACAGCCAAAAATAAATAAATAAAATAAATAAATTTATTTAAAAAATTAAGGATTTAAAAAAAATGCAATGTGTACCACATTACATCACATTAACAGTATGAAAGATAAAAATCATAGGACCATCTTAAGAGATGCAGAAAAAGCATTTGACAATACATCCTTTCATGATAAAAACTCTCAACAAATTGGTATAGATGGAACATATCTCATCATAATAGAAGCCGTATACATCATTCCCAGAGCTAACATCATACTCAGTGGTGAAAGGTTGAAAGATTTTCCTCTTAAGAACAGGAACAAAACAAGGGTGCCCTCTCTCACCACTCCTACTCAACATAGTACTGGAAGTCTCAGCAGAACAATCAGAAAATATAAAGAAATTAAAAGGCATCCAAATCAGAGAGGAAGACATAAAATTGCCTTTGTTTGCAGATGATATGCTTTTATATATATAGAAAATCCTAAAGACTACACCCCAAAACTGTTAGAACTGATCAACGAATTCTGTAAAGTTGAACAATACAAAATTAACGTGCAAAAATCAGTTGCTTTTTTATACAGTAACAACAGTGTCTAAAAAAGAAATAAAAAATTCCATTCACAATGTCATCAAAACAATAAAATGCTTAGGAATAAATTTAAATAAGGAGATGAGAGACTTGTATACTGAAAATGATAAGACTTTGATGGAAGAAATTGAAGACACAAATAAACAGAAAAATATCCTGTGTACTTGGACCAGAAGAATTAATATTGTTAGAATGTTCCTAACCCTAACCCTAATGTTCCTACTACCCAGAGCCATCTATAGATTCAAAATTCTAATGGTATATTTCACAGAAATAGAAAAAAAAATTCTAAAACTTTGTGTGGAACCACAAAAGATCCCTAATAGCCAAAGCTATC
The DNA here is from genome assembly GCF_964341445.2 of Mesoplodon mirus. Classification (NCBI taxonomy): domain Eukaryota; kingdom Metazoa; phylum Chordata; class Mammalia; order Artiodactyla; family Ziphiidae; genus Mesoplodon; species Mesoplodon mirus. The sequence continues at coordinate 54,625,177 of NC_138995.1, forward strand.
AGAAGAAAGAAGAGCAAAGCCAGAAGCATCACACTTCCTAATTTCAAATTATACTACAAAGATATAGTAACTAAAACAGTGTGGTCCTGACATAAAGTTAGACACATAGACCAATGGAGCAGAATCAAGAGCCCAGAAATAAGCCCCTGCATATATAGTCAACTAATACTTGACAAGGGAGTCAAGAACACTCAGTAGGAAAAGTATAGCCTCTTCAAAAAACGGATAACCACATGCATAAAAATGAAATTTGACCTCTATCTTAAACCACTCACAAAAGTTATCTTGAAATGTATTAAAGACTTAAATGTAATACCTGATGCCATAAAACTTCTAAAAGAAAACACAGGAAAAAAATTCTTTGACGTTGGACCAGAGAATTATTTTTCGGATATGACACAAAAAGCACAAGCAACAAAAGCAAAAATCAACAAGTGGGACTACATCAAACTGAAAAGCTTTTGTACAGGAAAAGAAATAATTTTTAAAATGATAAGGCAACTTATGGAATGGGAGAAAATATTTTCAAAGCATATATCAGATAAGGGGTTAACTTCCAAAATATGTAAAGAACTCATACAACTCAATAGCCAAAAAACCCAGACAGTCCATTTTTTAAAAAAAGAGCATAAGAATTAAATAGACATTTTTCCAGAGAAGAAATACAAATGGCTAACAGGTACATGAAAGATGCTCAACATCACTAATCAGCTTGGAAATACAAATCAAAATCTCAATAAGATATCACCTCACACCTGTTAGAATGACTATCATCAAGAAGGCAAGAGATAACAAGTGTTGGTGAAGATGTGGAGATAAGGGAACCCTTGTACACCGTTGGTGGGAATGTAAATTGGTGTATCCATTATGGAAAACAGTATAGAGTTTCCTCGAAAAATTTAAAATAGAATTACCATATGATAACAGCAGTTCTACTTCTGGGTATATATTCAAAGTAAATGAAAATAGGAATTTGAAGAGGTATATGCACTCCCATGTTTATTTCAGCATTATTCACAGTATGGATACAACCTGAGTGTTAGTCAACAGATGACTGGATAAGGAAGTTGTGGCATATATACAATGGAATTTATTCACCCATGAGAAAGAAGGAAACGCTGATATTTGCAACAACGTAGTTGCACTTTGAGGGGATTATGCTAAGTGAGATTAATTCAGACAAAGAGGGATACTGTATGATATCACTTATATGTGGAATCTTAAGGCGAACTCATAAATACAGAGAGTAGAATGATGGATATTACACGTTGGGGGTTGGGGAAATGGGATACATTTGTTTGTTTGTTTGTTTAAGGGTACAAACTAGGAGATAAATAAGTCCTGGAGAGCTAATGGACAGCATAGCGATTACAGTCAATACTACTGCATTATAAACTTCAAAGTTGCTAAGGGACTAGACCCTAATTGTTCTGACCACAAAAAAGACATGAAAATTAGGTGAGGTGATAGACGTGTTAGCTAACACTAAGATGGTAATCATATTGCAATAAATAAATATATCAAATCAACACGTTGTATACCTTAAACTTACACAATGTTATATATCAATTATATTTCCGTTAAAAAGGAATACGAATTATATGGTGTGATTTCTTAATTGGAACTCAAAGAATAACTTTTTCGAAATATTATGTATGGTGGTATTAAATACTGAAATATTTTCTCCAATTACCTAATCGTGCAAGAAACCAAAGCAAAGGAAAAGCGGAGAATTTTGCTGCTTCTCTTTCATGTCCCATTGGTTGCACTTCCTTTTTATGGGTTCTTGGTCAAAGGTGACTCCAGGTCCAGGTAGTAAAGAAGATTGTTCATTATAGCTCAGCCCGTCCCTTTTACGATCTCTGTTTTTACCTCACGCGTAGCACGCCTTTATAATTATTTTCCATTTACTTTTCCATTTATATTTCCAATTTCTCTGAGGGAACAATGAGAAAAAGAAAACGCAAGCCAAGTTCTACAAGCGCCCCAAGACTCCACCTGCTGATTCAAAAATAAAATTGCAGACAGGCGGGAAGCTCAGCCCTACAGAGGATTCTGGGACGTGTAGTCTCGACGCTTCCTGCGATTGGGACACTTCCGCTCCAGGAAAGCGCCGATGTGTTCATCGCGCCGCTGGAGAAATAGGAGAGTACAATCCAGTGCTGTGCGTGTTTGGAGGCATTTCGGATACCGGAGGGCGAGAATACGAAGCCGCTCCTTTCGTGGATTCTGGGAAATTCGATTCAGGCCGTCGATGTTGGAGTCGGCACTTTCGCCCCGGGGGACGGGGCAGCGGCTCTTGTTCCTCTCGGGGATGCTGGGAAATGTAGTCCAGGAGCTCAGCGTAGTCGGAGGTATTTCCGCTTCAGGAGGTTGCGATTGCGGCCTTCGGTTCTCTCAGGGAGGTGAGTGATCTTTGGGAGCCTGCGATTTCTTTTAACTTTTCTGATCTGGTCCTGGGATCAGCCGGCCTCGGTCCTCGGTCACAGGGCAGAAAAGCCTCGACCTGCTGCAGAGGGCGGGGTGGAGGGGCGGGGGCGGCCGCTTGCCTTCCCCTCGCCCGATTCTCTGCGTTTGCGGCGGTTCTCAAGTCCTCGGATTGTAGGCGGACTGAAATCGGCAGTTTGTCTCCCGGGCTCCTTGTCGTCCAACCCGCCTGCCCCCAGCACCTTCCTTCCACACACTCTGTTACTTCCTAGTGACATAAGGTTGGATGAGAATTTAATCTTTCTGTGCCTTGGTTTTCTTTTCTGTAAAAAGGGATATTACGAGTACCTGCCTTATACAAGATCAATGTTTGGGACAGATCAGGCGTGTGGCAAGGTGTCAGCTGTTAATGTTAATGATATGATAATCAGAAAAGCATCGCTTTTGGTGGAAGCTCCTCGAAGTGCTACTGGCTGTTCTTTCTGATCCCTGCCGGAAAGGAGGCTGTGCCTGGACGACTTCTGACCCGTTTTTAAAGAAAAAGTGGGTCACCCACAGATACCCGCTGTAGTTTTCCCAGGACCACAAAGTCGTTGTGTCTCCCAGCCTCCTTTCCTTCTCCTGCCCTGGTATCTGAAAAGGGGGGCTGTAGAAAAGAGAGGAGTGAGCCCAGGGCTTCTGGTAGCAGAGCCCCACCGTGGCAGGACTTAGCGTCTTCCTTTTCTGTTCCAGTGGTAAAAGGTATTTTATTCATTAGTAAATATTTCTGCTACAAAAGCGTTCAGTTACTGTTAAATAATTGTGAAAATATGTAGATCGTGTATAGGGCATGAGTGGTAATCAAAATAGTTAAACATTGAGGCCTAAGTCTCATCCTAAGGGCTTTATAAAAATTAGTGCATTTAACCTTCACAAGGCCCTATGAAGTGAATACTTTTATTACCTCTATTTTACAGATGAGGAAATGGAGATAGAGCATACGTTACTTAAGAGCAGTGGGATTTGAGTCTAGGGCTTGCGTTCCTTATATCCTTGGTCCCCTAGTTTAAAATCCCAAAATTGGAATTAGGAAACAAAATAGAAAAACAGTCTATCGAAATATTCAACCATAGGAAACTGGCTGCAGAGGAGGCATTTGGCATCAAGTTGTGGAGGTAGGTTGGAATTTTATTGTAGAGGATTTGAAAGCAGGGTTAGTGAGTTTGGGTGTCTTTATAAAAATTTGAGGGCTTCCCTGGTGGCGCAGTGGTTACGAATCCGCCTACCAATGCAGAGGACACGGGTTTGAGCCCTGGTCCGGGAGGATCCCACATGCTGTGGAGCAACTAAGCCCATGCACCACGACTACTGAGCCTGCGCTCTAGAGCCCGCGAGCCACAACTACTGAGCCTGTGTGCCTAGAGCCCGTGCTGTGCAACAGGAGAAGCCACCGCAATGAGAAACCCGCACACCGCAATGAAGAGTATCCCCTGCTCGCCGCAACTAGAGAAAGCCCATGCGCAGCAACGAAGACCCAACGCAGCCGAAAATAAAATAAATAATAAAAGTAAATACATTAAAAAAAATTGAAAGCATTCTCATTTAATCTTATTTTAAATAATATTTATATTTATATTCCGATTATAGAAGAAATGCACATTCATTTTAGAGAATTCAGAAAATGTAGAGATATGATGTAATGAAAAACATTAAGAATTACCAACATAGATGTATATATTATAACGTTATAGGATATGTATGACATATATAGGACATAGACATATAGGATATAGATGATTATTAACATTTCAGTGCATTTCTGTTTGTCAGTTTTTCCGTGTGTATTTACATTATGCAAAATTGTTATCAGATTATTCATATCTTAACTTTTTTTGTAAATTTATTTTATTTATTTTTGGCTGTGTTGGGTCTTCATTGCTGTGTGCAGGCTTTCTCTAGTTGCGGTTCGTGGGCTTCCCATTGCGGTGGCTTCTCTTATTGTGGAGCATGGGCTCTAGGCGCACGGGCTTCAGTAGTTGTGGCACGCGGGCTCAGTAGTTGTGGCTCGTAGGCTGTAGAGCGCAGACTCAGTAGTTGTGGCTCACGGGCTTAGTTTCTCCGTGACATGTGCGATCTTCGCGGACCAGGGCTCAAACCCGGGTCCCCTGCATTGGCAGGCAGATTCTTAACCACTGTGCCACCAGGGAAGCCCCATATCCTTAACTCTTAATTCTGGAAATTGCCAGACAACCCGAAGTATAATATCAATATAATGAATTTCTGTGTAACAGTCACCCTGCTTCAGTCCTTACTAATCTTGTTGCATCTCCCTCTCCCCACGCACACATTTTTCCCATTGAGTATTTTAAAGCAAACCCAGATGCTGAGTTAGTAAAAAATTAATTATTATAAGTCGTTTATATACGAAGACCAAGGGAGGGGAGATTGTATTAGTTTGCTAAGGCTGCTGGAACAAACTATTACAGCCTGAGTGGCTTAAACAACAGAAATTAATTTTCTTACAGTTCTGGAGCTGGGAGTCCAAGATCAAGGTATCAGCAGGTTTCGTTTCTTCTGAGGCCTCTCTCCTTGGCTTGTAGATGGCCGCCTTCTTGCTGTGTCCTCCCGGTCTTTCCTTTGTGTGTGTGTGCATGCCCCTGCTGTCCCTGTTTGTGTCCAAATTTCCTCTTAGAAGGACACCAGTCAGATTGATTTAGGGCCCACCCTAATGACCTCATTTTAACTTAGTCACCTCTTTAAATGCCCATCTCCAAATACAATCACATTCTGAGGTCCTGGAGATTAGGAGTTTAACATATGAGTTTGGGGCTGGGCGGGGGACCACAATTCAGCCCATAACAGGTATTAACAGCAACTCTAAGATTTTCACACATGGCAACTAGGAGAATGTTATTTATATGAGAAAGTTAGAAAGAGTTGCAGTTATGAAAGGAAAATGATGAATTTCCTTTGCTCCGTTGGAGTTGCACTTGCCACAGGGCATGTAACTCTCAGTTTCATCTCTCTCTCCTGTTAGGCTGCAGGGTCCTCTGATTCATGGATGCGGTTATATTCTTCTCGGAGTGCCCAGCACGGGGTCGGCAGAGAGGGGTTGTTCAGTAAGTGTGATTCATGCAGCTGCCCAAAAGGGCTACAGCCTGTGATTAGAGAACAAAAATAGAACGACAGTCTATAACCATATGCCTTGTCTGATACCTCACTTACTTTTGGGGAGATGTAGAATCCACCAACTTTTTCGGAGCGTTCAAAAGTTAATGTATGAGCATGCCTAGTATCATGCTCTAAAACAAATTTCCTTGGCAACGAATTCTTTTAAAAAATTGAAGTATAGTCGATTTACAGTGTCATGTTAGTTTCAGGTGTACAGCACAGTGATTCAGTTATACATGTGTGTATATATACATTTAAAAAGAATCCATCTTTTTTTTTTTAATTGAAGTATAGTTGATATACAATGTTGTGTTAGTTTCTGGTGTACAGCAAGGTTATTCAGTTATACATATATGTATATATTCTTTTTCATATTCTTTTCCATTTTAGGTTATTACTAGAAACTGAGTATAGTTCCCTGAGCTGTACAGTAGGTCCTTGTTGGTGATATATTTTATACATAGTAGCATGAATATATTTATCCCAAACTCCTAATTTTTCCCCCCCTTCCCCTTTGGTAACCATAAGTTTGTTTTCCAATCGATGTTAATATTCAGTTTTTTTGTTTAATATGTAGGGAACATGATAGAGATGATGAGAATAGCTGACATTTGTTGGGCACCTTTTGTGACTCAGTGAATTTCCAGTGCTGTACGTGCACTGACTCATTTTTCTTTCATCACAATGCTATCATTACTCTCATTTTTAAAAGGAAGAAGCAGGGAATTCCCTGGCAGTCTGGTGGTTAGGACTCTACACTTCCACTGCTGAGGGCATGGGTTCAATCCCTGGTCGGGGAACTAAGATCCCACAAGCTGTGAGGCATGGCCAAATAAATAAATAAATGAATAAATAAATAAAGGGAAGAAACAGTTGCAGACAATTGAATAAATGACCTGGTTGCACAGTCAGCAAGGGGCAGAGCCAGGATCAAACCTCAGCCGCTGGGTTTGAAACATGGCTCCAGCACTTTGTGACTGGATGACCTCGGGCAACTGACTTGTCTGTGCCTAAGTTTTCTTATGTCACAATATTAATACCTACCACAAAATTAATGCCTACCTCCTAAAGTTTTTGTGAAGATTAAAGGGGATATGATATGGAAAGTGCTTGAAATAGTGCCTGGCACATAGTACCTCCTCTATATATTACAGACTAGAGTTGTCCTTTATTTATTACAGGGGAGTATGCAATATGAAAAATGCAGTGAGTTATTAAAAGGGCAAAGCATATTTTAGGGTATTCTTTTCTCCCCTACCTTATTCTTTTAATACTTCAGTTCTACCATACAGTTGAACAAAAATGAATAGTTTCAGTAATAATCATTGTTGAAACTTACAACTAACATAGTTGGCTGTCTTTTGAACCTAGTGAGTCCCTGGGGGATGATTATATGGTCTCTGTTGCTTTAAAAAGGCCTAAGTCTGCACCAGCCAGTATCGTAGCCATTGGCCACATGAGACTATTGAGCTCTTGAGATGTGGCTGGTGCTGAGATGTCCTGTAAGTGTCAGACACACAAGAGATTTCAAGCACTAAAAAAGAATGTAAAAGATCTCAATAATTTTTATATTGTAGTAATATTTTGGATATGTTGGGTTAAATAAAATATATTGTTAAAATTAAGCTCACTTCTTGGGCTTCCCTGGTGCTGCAGTGGTTGAGAGTCCGCCTGCCGATGCAGGGGACACGGGTTCGTGCCCCGGTCCGGGAGGATCCCACATGCCGTGGAGCAGCTGGGCCCGTGAGCCATGGCCGCTGAGCCTGCGCGTCTGGAGCCTGTGCTCCGCAACGGGAGAGGCCACAACAGTGAGAGGCCCGCGTACCGCAAAAAAAAAAAAAGAAAAAAATTAAGCTCACTTCTTTTTACATTTTTAATGTAGCTGCTAGAAACATTTAAATTACCCATGTAGCTTGCATTATATTTCTGTTGGACAGCACTGGTTTAAATGGAAGCCTCCCTTTTCCCTCTGAGGATTTGCGTCCAGGGGGCGTTTACAAGTTACTCTTGCCTCTTAGACCTCCAAGGTCATCTTACAATGGAGGGGAGCAGGGAGCTGGTCATCAGGAAGCCTGAGTGCCAGGCCTAGCCCTACCCTGGGCTGCCCGGCTATTCTTGGGCAGCTCGGATAACTCCTTGAGAGGCAGAATAGAATAGTGCAGTGGTTCCCAGACTTTGGTCCTATTAGAATCACCTGGGGAACCTGGTTAAAAATAAAGACCCAGTCCTTTTACTACTTCAATGAGTCTAGGCTTCTGTGTTCTTTATTAGCTCTCTGGATGATTCTGATGCTGTTCCAGGCACTTCCTGTTCACCTGGTTTAGGAAGGAGAAATCCTTGTCATAAACAGTATGAGATGGCCACACTGGCCAACTGATATTGGCGGCAGTTTATTTGTCACATACTCACAGCCTGTGGGAGGAGGACGCTGCCTGCTATGCCGGGCCACCCAGGGCTGCACTCGGGACTAGAATGAAGCAGCGGGGGCTCTGGGAGGCAGGCTCGGTAGTGAAGAGAGGGTAGGGTGACCTTGCTTCCGGCAGGAGGACGTGATAGGCTTCTTTGAACAATTTCGCAGCTGGCACAGAGATGAAACCTGTTAGGCTGAGGACTCAGTGGGTGAGGCTGGTCCAGCTGATGGAGTGAATTGTGTCAGGTCTTCATTTATAAAGGTGACCGAATGACAGCGTGGAGAGGTGACTGAGAAAGAAGGTTTTTAGTACTTACAAGTCCCCCAGGAACAAGAGACACAGCATGCCACCGAGGGCCACATGAACCCTGTCACATGCAGGGGTCAGGGAGCAGGGAGAGAGGACCGTGCCTCTGTGACTGTAGTAGCGGGAAGGAACTAGGTGGAGACATCCCCTGTTGGGCACTATGTGAGAACGGGCAGGTCAGAGGGCAGTGACTGGGCGGATTATATTATGACCCTCTTGTGCCCTCGAAAACTTGCTTGTGGGGAATGTGTAAAGAACTGTGGTCGACAGTCTGGCCTTGTGATTCAACAGACTTAGGAAGAGGTTAGTAATCACAGATGTCAAACAGCTAATACAGAATCTAAAAACATGGTTAATCCATAGGGGAACTAGCTGGATGGGGCACCTCTTCCCAGGGGAAAGGGCCATATCTGGAGAGAGCACAGGAACTCACGGCTAGGCCTTCTGGGCCCTGTGAGGCTCAGAGATGTCTTGGTAGCACTTGAAATTTAGGCCTTACAACAGAGATGCACACCAGAGTTTGAGAACCACTGCATATTGGTCAAGGGCATGGGCCTTGGTGTCATCTTGCCTGGGGTTCATTGCCTGGTGCAGTGTCCTGACTGGACCATGAAATCATAGCCTGGGATGGTGGGAGGGGGGCAAAAATGCAGATATCAGCAGCCCACCTCCACAGATTCTGATTTAATTAGTTTTGGATAAGGTCTGAGCTTTTTAAAAATAAATTTATTTATTTATTTATTTATTTTTGGCTGTGTTGGGTCTTCGTTGCTGCGTGCGGGCTTTCTCTAGTTGTGGCAAGCGGGGGCTACTCTGTGGTGTGTGGGCTTCTCATTGCAGTGGTTTCTCATGTTGTGCAGCATGGGCTGTAGGCGCGCAGGCTCAGTAGTTGTGGCACGCAGGCTCAGAAGTTGTGGCTCGCGGGCTCTAGAGCGCAGGCTCAGTAGTTGTGGCACGCAGGCTTAGTAGTTGTGGCTTGCGGGCTTTAGAGCACAGGCTCAGTAGTTGTAGCGCATGGGCTTAGTTGCTCCTCGGCATGTGGGATCTTCCCGGACCATGACTCGAACCCGTGTACCCTGTATTGGCAGGAGGATTCTTAACCACTGCTCCACCAGGGAAGTCCCAAGAGGGCTGTTTTTGACTGATGCTACTCAAATTGTGATCCAGGGACCAACAGTATCATCACCTGGCATCTTAGTAGAAATGTAGATTCTTCGTCCCCATCCTTGACCTCCTGACTTAGAATTTCTGGGGGTGAGACAGAGGACCCTCTATCTTGGCAGGGTCCCCGCCCGGTTGATTCATGGAACATTAAAATTTGAGACACACTGGTAGTGAGAACTGACTCAGGACTTTTTAACAAAAATATTTTCTGTTTCCCTCTGGCTAAATTACTTGTCCTTCAGATATCAGATACCTGCATGGTTCTGTCTGCCTTAGTTCAGGTCTCTGCTCAAAGGTGAGAGAAGCCTTCCATGACAACAACTTATTCTGTACCAGCCCCTCCTTCCATCTCTTCCTATACCTTTACCCTGCCTTATTCTTCTTAAAAGCATCTCTCACTGTATCAGTGTGTTACTGCTCTGGTACCCCATTATGCAGTCAGCTCCATGAGATCAGGGTCTTTGCCTGCTTTGTTCACTGCTGTATCTTTCACATCTAGGCTCCTTGGCTGGCACAGAGCAGGCTCTCAGTAATTATATTTTGAATGAATGATTCGGGAGGTAAATCACGAGGCCCTTATCTACATGGTGCATCTTTCAGTTCTTCGTTCCAGCAGTCATTCTGTGAATCTTTGTTGAGTTCCTGGCAAGCGCCTGTGGCAGCGTCCTAGGTGTTGGGGACACAGCAAGAAACAAAACTCCCTACAGGACAGATGTGATGAATATAAATGAGCAGAATACCTAGTAGGATGTTAAAGAGTCATACGTGCTAAAGAGAAAAGAATTAAGCAGGGATGGGGGGGTCAGAAGTGTTGGGATGTCAGTAGGGATTCTCTGTAGGGAGGAACTGTCTGAGGAGGTGACATTCAGATAAAGGACGTGGTTCTTGGTGCGGCCCTGGTAACAGTCTCTCTGGCCCCAGCCCCTTCCCCCTCAGATCCCCCATTTGCTAGGAGAGTGATCTGTTTCCAACACCGAAGGAATCTTCTGACTCTCCCTTCTTTTGCTGCTTTCCTGCTGACTTGCCGATAAACTGGGGCACCCGTCATTATGGTTTGAATCCTGCCTTCCTGCCCAGCTTTTTCTGCCTCTTGTTTGTGTTCACTTACAGTCGTAACATTTGTTCTCTTGAGGTTTTTCAGAGATTCTGCTTTTCTCTGGCCAATAGAACTCAGTCATCCTCCAGGGCTCAGCTCAAGCCACGCTGACGTAGAACCTGCTCCAAACAAGTGTGGACCCCAAGGCCCATAACTTGTGCTTCTAAAGTACCCAGTTCACTACCCTGGTACTTAGCAATGTGCAGGGTGATTGCTGGTTTCCTAATCACTAGACTGTGAACTTGAGTAGTCGTATCTTTTAGTCTGATTTCCATAAATGTTCATTGAATTCATACACTCATTTTTTAATGAAGAGTTAACAAGTTATCCTGTCTAGTGCTAATCATTCAGGCAATTAAATAGTTGTCGTTCTCAGTGTTTTGATGGACACACTCTGTGGATTTTGTAACAGGAGTCTCTTTAGACATTGACTTTGAAGGGTGGGAAGCACTTTCCTAAGATAGTATTAAAAATCCAGAGGCCCTTTTCCTTCCAAAGATGACCTTGATCTTGCAAATATTGTGGAAGACCTAGAAGAAAAACTTGGAAATAAAACCCCCGCTCTCCCAATCCTCCCAAGTGGGACCAGCCTCAGAATTTTGCCTCTCAAAGAGACCTTTGACCAACTAGTCTAGTCTTTTTACGTGCCTCTGCTGGAATGAACCTGGATGGGGGGGCTCATGTGTCAGGACACTGACATTGACACTGACTGCTAAGTGATCACTGTGTTACAGGCACTGCTTTAGGTGCTTGGGATGTAAAGCTGAGTTAGTATTAATCCCAAAACAGACAGTGATTTACTGATTATCCCCTTTCCACAGAGGTAGTGGAAAGATCTCCCTGTAAAGCGCTTCTTACTGAGCAGAAGTCACTGGACAAATATAGAGTCAGAACAAGGTGAATTACAAATCCTGAAAGGATATCTCTTCTAAGATTGGAAAGTTTTACACTGCCCTTTTCCATACAGGAGTAGGACTATCTGGAGTAGGACTAGCTAATAATAATAAACTAATAAGTAATTAATGAACCAGTAATTAACTAATACTAATCTCTTAATCTGGATATCTTACTCTCAATTTGCACACTCCCCAGAATCAGAATCATACTCTGACAGCTACGAGAACTTGTATTAGGGCCACTGTGTGTGGTTGGGCGGGTCATTCATCGCACCGGAGCTCTCCGTTGAAGGCGTAAGTGGCATCTGGAATCCTGCCCATGTCTGCTCATCAAGCCGTGTGCGGTTGCAGCCACCCCAAGGAAGAGCTTCCTTGACTATTTCATGTAAAGCAGCCCTAGTGAATGTTTAAGCTGCCAGATACTGTTCCACATGTTTTATGTAGAGTCACTTAGACTGACTAACCTTCCTGTGAGGTTGGTATTATTATAATTATATTACTATATTATATATAATTATATTTTATATAAATATATTATACTATATATCTATATAATATATAATTATAATATATTGTATAATAATAATAATAATAATTATTATTATTATTATAACCATCCCTAATTTATAGATCAGACCCTGGGACTAAGTAGTAACAAGTTGGAGGTGCCAGGATTCAAATACTGGGGGTCTGATTCCAGAGCCTACACCCTTCCCAACCCTGTTCTCATCTCCTTCAAGCAGATCCTCTGGCTTCAGAGTCCTCTCCCTGTTTCTATGTCAGTCTTTTATCCCTAGCTCTCAAGCTCTCATTTCTCTTTTCATGAGACCTCAGACTTCCATCTGTTTATTTTTTTCTTTAGAAGCAGCAGAGAGACAAGATCTAGAAGACTGGCTTCTTTGTGAGAGCTGGATTCAGGTTCCACCCCTGCCCCTTGACTTCACCAAGCCTCGGCTTCCTCATCTGTTACGTGGGAACAACAGTCGTCATCGTCATCATTTATTGAGAACTTCGTAAAATACCAGGTACAATGCCAAGGGCATTTAGCTCATTCATCCACCACAGTAACCCTAGGACTGACATTCTTTTTTTTTTTCTCTCCTTGTTATAGTTGAGGAGAGGCACAGAGGTGGAGGTGATCAGACTGGAGTCACACGGCTAGTACACCCTTAGCTTCTTCACAGGTGTGTGGGAGGTACCTTAGTGGAACAATGCATGCCAAGTGCTTCTCAAGGTCCCTAACACGTACTTAGTGCTTATGTAATGTTAAACATTGCCGTTTTTGTTGTTTTCATCATTACTATGATTAGCTTGTTAAGTGGCATGTTGACGAACTTACTGTTAAATCACAGGATTCTGTTCATTTTTCTTCATCTCCATGATAAGAGTGTTTTTAAGGCCCTACTGTTTACAAAGTCGAATTTTCAAGGTCTGGGGCTTCCCTGGTGGCGCAGTGGTTGAGAGTCCGCCTGCCGATGCAGGGGACGCGGGTTCGTGCCCTGGTCCAGGAAGATCCCACATGCCGCGGGGTGGCTGGGCCCGTGAGCCATGGCTGCTGAAGCCTGCGCATCCGGAGCCTGTGCTCCGCAACAGGAGAGGCCGCAACAGTGAGAGGCCCGCGTACCACAAAGAAGAAAAAGAATTGTCAAGGTCTTACATCTTTGAAAAAGCTGTCATCCACAATATCAGATTCATAGAGAAAATAGAATAGTGGTTACCCGGGACCGAGAGGAAGGGGAATGGGGAGAGTTAGTGTTTAATAGGTACAGAGTTTCAGTTTGGGATGGTGAAAAAGTTGTGGAGATGGTTAGTGGTGATGATTCACAACAATATGAACGCACCTAATGAACTCTACACCTAAAAAATGGTTAAAATGGAAAATTTTATGTGATGTATATTTTACACAGGAAAACAAATAATCAATGTAATCTTAAATATTACTGCAAAAGCATCAACTTAAATATGACAAACCAAGAGAGAATAACAGATATTGCAGAGGTTAAAGGTGATTTTCATACAACAAAGCAACAGCCTTTTAAGGCTCCATTATAGCTATTGGTGAGGACAGGTTTTATGTTACTGAATATTACCTGCTTTCTGCTGCTACTGAGAAATAAGGTGCCCTGAAAGTGTTCTTTGAACTTTCTGCCTACTTATTTAATTCTTACAACTATCCTGTGAGATAGCCATTGTTAATCCCTCAGTGTTTACAGATGGAAGAATTGAAGCACAGAGATACGAATAATTTGTCTAAGATTTCACAGCTAATACATCACAGTTTCATGAACCTAGACGTTTGGCCCCAGAAATTACTCTCTTAACCTGGGTACTTTACTCTCAATTTCCGCCCTCCCCAGAATCAGAATCATACCCTGAGAGCCACACGACCGTGTGTGAGGGCCACTGTGTGTGGTTGGGTGGCTCGTTCACTGCCCAGGGGCTCTTGGCTGAGCGGGTGGGCAGCCTCTGGAATCCAGCCCAGGCCTTGCTCATCAGGCCACCCTGAGGAAGCAGCAGTGTTGCTGCTTCACAGTAAGCAGCCATATGGGTCAGTGACACCCTGGGCCAGACTCTTGACGGCTGTTTTCTCCTTCCCCTGTTGTGCCTGCCCAAGACTCAGCACGTCCCCAGAAGGAGGAGGACAAAATGACCAAGTTCAAGGTGAGTTGGGCTTGCCCTTCTAGGTGTTAACCTGTCACCTCATTTCTCAGTGATAAGACACATCCTATTTCTCTTTCTTGGGAAAGGTTAAAGAGAACAGTAGGCATTTGGAAAACTCTTCCCAAGAAGAGGGCCGAATGATCCCTACCTTTTATTTTTGTTCGATTTATTTTTTTTCGTTTTATCACCTTTTGTAATTTCACAAACAAGAGTAGAACAGAAAAAGTCAATAGCAACGAAAAAAATCTCTCACGTTATTACTGTTTCCCTTACAAAACAACTGTCTTCATTTTCCCATGTTCTTTTCCTCATATGCGTTCATAACTGTATATTTGTAATTGCTATAGTATAAACTTCTCAAATTATACCTTTTCTAATTGATATTATATATCCCACGTCTTTAATGGCAACATCATATTCCCTTGAATTTGTGTACATTGTGTGTGTGTGTGTGGCGGGGTGTGTGTGTCTCATAACTTTTCCCCATTCGTGGACATTTAGGTAGTTTAGAATTTTTACCGTTTTAAAGAACACTGTAGGGGCTTCCCTGGTGGCACAGTGGTAAGGAATCCACCTGCCAGTGCAGGGGACACGGGTTCGATCCCTGGTCAGGGAAGATCCCACATGCCGCGGAGCACCTAAGCCCATGCGCTGCATCTACTGAGCCTGCGCTCCAGAGCCCGTGAGCCACCACTGCTGAGCCTGCATGCCACAACTACTGAAGCCCGCACGCCTAGAGCCTGTGCTCCGCAATAAGAAGCCATCTCAGTGAGAAGCCCGTGCACCGCAACAAAGAGTAGCCCCTGCTCGCTGCAACTAGAGAAAGCCCGCATGCAGCAACGAAGACCCAACATAGCCAAAAATAAATAAATAAAAATAAATTTTAAAAACAAAACAAAGCACAGTAATAACAGTTTTCCTAATACAACCAATTTCCTCAAAAGGGAATTTAGAAGAATTTGCCATTCTTTGGTCTTAATGTTCTAGGTACTCTAAATTGGCAAAGTACATTTGCTATGCAGTACCTCGGGTATTTTGTATGTAGAATATTCCAGAATGGCAGAGTGCACCAGGATCTAACTAACACTTCACACAGAGAAAATATTGTTAGATATTTTCATGTAAGAAAGCTAGATTGTTTCTTACCCATGTCTGAATCATATCATGTACGTTTTATTTATTGATTTATATTTTTTATTCACATATTAATGAATTTTTTCAAAGTACTAATGTACTTAATTTTAAAAGTACAAAAGGACCTGTACAGAGACTTTTCATTTCTTAACTGCATTTAGTCTCAGACCAACCTTACGAGGCTGAACTTGGTCTCCTCTGCATTTTAATGACAGAGAAACAGGATTGTAGAATTTCAGAAAACTGCTCAAGTTCACATAGGAAACCAAAGGTCCAACTGATCCAAAAAAAGACTCCTAGGATTTTTACTTGGATAAAGAGAGTGAGACAAGGGAAGAGAATTCTCCATCTGGGACTTAGCCTGTTCTGTGGGGTGCCTAGTTGTCCTGGTGGGTGGAAGACTCCATAGATGATACTGTCCCTACCATAGATCACTCTCGGTGGCCCCTTCTTCTCCATGACCTCTGTTGCTCATATAGGGCAGTGGATGTGCAGGGCTCTGGCACTGAACACAGTCTTTGTAGGAAAAATTAAAACAATGCTGTATACGAGTGATTCTTAATTATGGGCGATCTTACCCCTCAGGCAACATCTGGAAACATTTTTAGTGTCACAGCTTGGGAGTACTACTGATATCTAGTGTGTAGAAGCCAGGGATGCTGCTAAACATCCTACAGTGAACTCAGCAGCCCCCTGCCCCACCCCCAACTAAGAGTCATCTGTCCTCAAATGTCAGGAGTGCCAAGGATGAGAAAGCATGCTGTACCTAAAGCTGTACAAGAACAATAGCAGAATGTGGGTGAAAAATATTTATAATACCCTAAAAAAAAAAAAACTTAAAATCTCTAATAGGAATTTTACAGAATCCTAAGATAAAACCCCGATTGGAGTAGGAGCAAAGATCATTAACAGGCAAGGTTCTGAAGAAAAAAATGAAGATGGCTGGTAAATATGTGAAAATATGAGCTTATTAATTATCAAATAAGTACAGATAATCCAGATCAGTTGTTTTTTACTGATGAAATTGCCTAGGATTTAAAAATATGGTTATATTGAATGTGTATGGTTTAGAGAATCAGGGATACTTATATACTCTTGGAGGAGGATAAAATAGGGGAAAAGTTGAAAAGAAAATCTGCTGCTGTACATAATTATTTTGAAGCTGCCTATTCTTTGACATTGCAGTTTTCACTCTTTGGAACTTATCCTAAGAACATAATTGGATGGGAAGCAAAAATCTATGTAAAAAGTTGTTCTTCTCCGCATTTATTGTGAAAAGAAGAAAATCTAAAACGTAAATGCGTTATGGGGACTGTTTATGTTACGGTAAAATTGACTCTGGTCTCTCAGAACCTGGAACCACTTCGTACACATCGTCCCCACGTTCCTCAGTGCTGCCCTTTCACCAGGGGACCTGCATTGCAAGGTTCAGGTGGAGTGTGTTTGATGTCTTAGGAGGCGGTGACCTTCAAGGATGTGGCCGTGGTCTTCACAGAGGAGGAGCTGGGACTGCTGGACTCTGCCCAGAAGAAGCTGTACCAGGAAGTGATGCTGGAGAACTTCCAGAACCTGGTCTCAGTGGGTGAGGAAGGGCACTCTGGGGCTGAACATCGCATCAGCCCCTGTGGTATTTATTTACATGTCCTTGAATGGGCGGGGCTTTGGAGCTCTTGAACTGGTTTCCGGTTTTCTAATCAGCATGAGACACAGAGATGGCGTTTTCTAGTCTTTCTCCCCAGGCCAAAGTGTGTCTGTAAATGAACTGTTAATTGACCGCATGACTGCTGTATGTTTTCTGGCTTTTCAAATTGTGGTCATCTCCAATTAATAGGTCATGACACTCTTTAGGGAATCGAAATAAAATAGGGTAGAAGATACCAGAGCCCTTGGCAATAACTGCACATTACAGTAAAAACTGTGGCCCGTTGCCAAGAATAGTGTGAGAAATGGTGAAAAGCGTGCGATGAAAATAATGTTTTCCCATAATTTATGCTTATGCCTACCTATCCTGGGTTTTTGCATAAAATGTATTTCCTCCTATGGGTCATAATTAAAAGTTTGGAAAACACTGACTTTGATGTCCTGAAGACAGTGCAGTGGGAACCACAATTTTTCTTAATTTGGGCATCTAACATATTGATTTTAAATGTTTTTCCTTGCCTTTTTTTGCAGGGCATCAGTCGTTCACACCAGATATAATATCCCAGTTAAAGAGAGAAGAAAAGCTTTGGATGATAAAGATAGCAACCCAGAGCCGTCACTCCTCGGGTGAGAGCCGTGTGACCCTGAGTCTGTCCTGCTTCTTGTTGCCTCTGCAGCTGTGACTCTGGTCCAAGTCAGCACCTAGACTGTGGATTACTGCCTCAGTCTTTGTAACGCTCTCTCTTCTGCTTTGCTCATTCACAGTTAATTCTCCACTCAGAGTGACTCTTTTAAATTCAAATCTTGTCATTTCTCTGCTCAGAACCTCTTGTAGCTTCTTACTGATTCAGAATAAAATCCCATCATTGAAAGTGGCTTATGATATCCCATATGCCCACCAGTTTTATAGTCTGGTTTCAAAAACAACTTTTTCCCTTGGCTGTGGGGTGGAGGGGAGTGGTTTAAATATTGACTCCTACTTGAAAAAGGAAAAATTTTACACATACAGAAAGAGAGTATAAAAATTTCAGAAGCAGGCAATCCATAGGCCCCATGGCCATTTTTATACCCTATGCTTTCTTTTTTTTGGCCTTCTGAGTGATTTTTGCCATGATTTTTTTTTTTTTTTTTTTTTTGCCACACCGTGTGGCTTGTGAGATCTTAGTTCCCCAATCAGGGATCGAGCCTGGGCCCTTGGCAGTGAGAGTGTGGTGTCCTAACCACTGGACCGCCAGGGAATTCCTTGATTTTGTGATTATGATTTTCTCATCAGCAACATCCACGTAGGTTGGCCCTGCATCTAGTGAAGCCTTTCAGCTTCCCAACAACATGGCTGTTTCCACTTTCTTTCCTGTTATGGGTAACTTACTTCAAAAAGCTCTTTTACTTTTGTAACATGGCTCTAACTCTCACAGAGATGTCAAACTGGGGTTTATTTATCCATTCAACATGTACTTACTGAACACTGACTGTATCAGACAGGGTTCTGGGAGTGGTGATAAACCAGTGAATAATACAAAATGCTTGTCCTCATGGGTATCGCATTCAAGTGGGAGATGACATAAACTGAAAAAGATCAAGGACGTATGTAGTATGTCAGATAGGAATATGTGCTGTGTAAAAACAAAACAGGGTAAGGCAAATGGAGATTGCCAGGCATGTAGAATGGATAGGGAGACTTTACTATATGATATTATGTGGTAAAAGAGGCCTCACAGATAAGGTGTTATTTGAAAAGACACCTGAAAAGAAGTTAATAGCAAGCTATATGGCTAATCGGTGGAATAAAGTTCCAAGGAGAACGTAACTCTTCCGGTCCAATGTTGATTTCGAGACTCTGTATTATGCCCTATTTATTTCCTCCTCGTGAGTTCTTGCTCTGTTGTAAAAGATAACCTTCTAATTTTTCACTCTTTTTTTTTTTAACCCTTGGTGGTTATAGGAACTTTACTGTTATGAGGTTTTAGATAATGTATGTTATTACAGTAACATACTAATTCCAAAACTTGGCTTTGATTTTTTTCCAGCTAATCCTTTCAGTGTTGGGAAGACCTGGCTCTGTGGTCAGGGAAAGTAAAGTTTACAGCCCATTTGTAAGGATATTTCCCAGCAGGAGGCAAAGAACCACTCTCTGCTTATACTCTGAACTTTAGGGCCTTAGGTGATAAGGTATTTCTCCCAGACATTTATCTTTCCAACTTATTCATTGCCTCAAAATCTCCTTCCATTGGAGTAAACTTCCATTAAAATAAAGCAGAGGTTTTTCAACATTGCTTGGCGACATCCTCTGATAATCTGTCTAAGGGTCTTACTAGACATTTTGAGCATTTTCGTCAGATGTGCGTGCAGTAGGCAGAATTATGTGGAAGCTGTTTATTAGCCATCTGCTACAGCAAAGAAGATAAGGCTTTGAGTAAGGTACATCTTTGTAAACATTCCCTAGGAGGTATTTTTCTTGCTCTGTAGCCATCAGATTTCTAATTTATATCTCACCTATGAAACTTACTATGATTCTAAATGGATTCCACTAATGTGTAGTGAATGACAGCCTGGTGGGCCACCTCTTGGTGTCTGGAGGCATGTAAATCAGAGAACATGATACATGATGTTAAAGAAAAACAGAAGCTTTTCGAGGTTCAGTAAAGCCTTAGGGTGTGGGCCTAAGTTTATAACCTTGACATCTCTGAGCAAAGCATTCACATGCCCCATCTCTAAATTCTCTTTATCCATTTAGGAGACAAGAATGTAAATGGCATGGAGAGTCTTCAAGAAGTTGGATTAAGGTATCTGCCACATGAAGAGCTTTTCTGCTCACAAATCTGGCAACAGGTTACAAAGGAATTAACCAGGTGTCAAGATTCCATGGGAAATATTCAAGGAACTGGCTCTCAGATGGAAAAACAAGGTGGCACACTCAATAAAGATGAGGAGTTTGGTAAAGACTTCAATCAGACTTCACATCTTCAAGTTCACCGCAGAGACCACACTGGAGAAAAACCCTACAAAGGGGTGGAGTGTGAGAAAGGTTTCATACGGGACTCTCACCTTCAAATGAACCAGACAGCCCATGTAGGAGAGAAGCCCTACAAGTGTGAAAAATGTGAAAACGCTTTCCGTCGGCTTTCAAGTCTTCAAGCCCATCAGAGGGTCCACAGTAGAACAAGATTGAACAAATATGATATGTCGTGTAAGGGTTTCAGTCAGAGGTCATATCTTCGTCATCATCAGAGGGTCCCCACTGGAGAGGATCCACACAGGTTTGAGGAGTGTGGGAGGAACGTCGGGAAAAGTTCACATTGTCAAGCTCCTCCCATAGCCCACACGTTGGAGAAACCCTATAAATGTGAGGAGTGTGGACTGGGCTTCAGTCAGCACTCCTATCTTCACATCCATCAGAGAGCCCACACGGGAAAGAAACCTTATAAATGTGAAGAGTGTGGGAAGGGCTTCAGTTGGCGTTCGCGCCTACAGGCTCATCAGCGAATCCACACTGGGGAGAAACCCTACAAATGTGAGGCATGTGGCAAGGGCTTTAGTTACAGCTCACACCTGAACATCCACTGTAGAATCCACACAGGCGAGAAACCCTTTAAGTGTGAGGAGTGTGGGAAAGGCTTCAGTGTGGGTTCCCACCTCCAAGCCCATCAGATAAGCCACACGGGAGAGAAACCATACAAATGTGAGGAGTGTGGCAAGGGCTTCTGTCGGGCCTCAAATCTTCTGGACCATCAGAGAGGCCATAGTGGTGAGAAACCATATCAGTGCGATGCATGTGGAAAGGGCTTTAGTCGTAGCTCAGATTTTAACATTCATTTTAGAGTCCATACAGGAGAAAAACCTTATAAGTGCGAGGAGTGTGGGAAAGGTTTCAGTCAAGCCTCAAATCTTCTGGCCCATCAAAGAGGCCACACTGGAGAAAAACCATACAAGTGTGGTACATGTGGGAAGGGCTTCAGCCGGAGTTCAGATCTTAATGTTCATTGTCGAATCCACACGGGAGAGAAACCCTATAAATGTGAGAAGTGCGGGAAGGCCTTCAGTCAGTTCTCAAGCCTTCAAGTGCATCAAAGAGTCCATACCGGAGAGAAACCATACCAGTGTGCAGAGTGTGGGAAAGGCTTCAGCGTGGGCTCACAGCTTCAGGCCCATCAGAGGTGTCACACTGGAGAGAAACCCTACCAGTGTGAGGAGTGTGGGAAGGGCTTCTGTCGGGCCTCAAATTTTCTGGCTCACCGTGGAGTCCACACAGGAGAGAAGCCATACCGATGCGATGTGTGCGGTAAGCGCTTCAGACAGAGATCATACCTTCAAGCCCACCAGAGGGTCCACACTGGAGAGAAACCATATAAGTGTGAGGAATGTGGGAAGGTCTTCAGTTGGAGCTCATACCTTCAAGCCCATCAGAGAGTCCACACTGGGGAAAAACCATACAAATGTGAGGAGTGTGGGAAAGGCTTCAGTTGGAGCTCAAGTCTTATAATTCATCAGCGAGTCCATGCTGGGGATGAGGGTGACAAGGACTGTCCCTCATCAGAGAATACGTACAGCAAAGAAGCTCTATAAAATTACATGGTTTAATACCTCAAACGGGTGCTGACATAGTCCTGCCGTAGAAGACAAAACATCTGTTTGATAAAAGAGTATTTCTGCCAGAGCTCGACATGTCTGTGTGGTTGGGTGACCACACCGCAGAGAAGCCTCCTAAGAGTGGAGACATAAGAACTTCATTCAGAACCTTGACATTTAGCAGATATGACAGAGAAGAGAGGCTTAAGAAGGATGAGTCTGAGCTGAAGGTAACCAAAAGTACTAAGCTGGAAATGCCCAAATCTCTTCCACCAGAATAGAAGCTCTCGGAGGGCTGGGACTTTGTTGACAGCCAAGTCCACTCTGCCTCTTCAGCGCCTAACACACTGCAGGTGTCCAGTAATGTTAAATGAGTAAAAGGGAGAACAGTCACTTCTGAAATTTTCTTTCAGTTCCTCTCTAAAACTTTCTATAAAATTGTAGAAGGAGGAATTCTCCAAGGCTTGGAGGATTAAATAAGACACTTGGGCTCATTTCCCCAACCCTGCAGGTCCTGTGAACTAGTGCTTATCAAGCTCAAGGTTCTAACCCATTAGTGGGTCCAGAAGTCAGTTTACCAGGTTGTGGCCAGCACTTTTCTATGCTAACAGTTCTTTATGGAGATGTGATTCGCATGCAGCCACATGCATAAATAAGTTTACAGCTTCATGAATTTTGACAAATGTATCTACTTGTGTAATCATCACCAAGATCAATATATACCATACTTCTATTAAACCAAAATGTTTCCTTGTGGACTATTCTTGTCATTCCCACCTCCAGGGGCAACAAGTACTATGATTTCTATACCGTGTATTAATTAGGCCTGTCCTTGAGCTTCCTGTGTGTTCGGTATGTACTCTTTATGTCTGGATTCTTTTCATCAAATATATGATCATCCTAGGTTCACAGAAGGCAATTGACAGAACTCAGTATACATGATAAAAATTCTTCAGTGGGATAAAAGGCATCTATGAAGATCCTATATGCTCATGTTCTTCCTTTATTATTAAGGAATAATTTATATACAGTAAAATCGACTGGTGGATCATTCTGTGTTTTGGCAAATGCTTACTATCAATTTACATCACCACAATCAAGACATTTAACAGTTCCACCAGCTCCGCCTTTCTACTCTTTTTTTTAATATAACTTTATTTATTTATTTTTCGCTGTATTGGGTCTTCATTGCGGTGCGCAGGCTTCTCATTGCAGTGGTGTCTCTTGTTGCGGAGCATAGACCCTAGTCATGTGGGCTTCAGTAGCTGTGGTGTGCAGGCTCACTAGTTGTGGTTCGTGGGCTCTAAGAGTTCGCATGCCACAACTAAGGAGCTGGCGAGCCACAACTAAGGAGCACTCAAGCAGCAACTAAGGAGCCCACATGCCACAACTATGAAGCCAGCGAGCTGCCACTAAGGAGCCTGCGAGCCGCAACTAAGACCTGACACAACCAAATATTTTTTAAAAACTCTGTTGGGGAAGGATAGAAGGTTTGGCAGAGAGCTTTCTTGTAGCCTATAGAATAGCCTTTTCGGGGGTCATGGGTCCTCACTTCTCAATGGGTCTCATTCTATTGCCTGCCTTAGAACTGAGTGCCAATCTGGCACACACTGTGCCAGAATCTTTTCAGTTCTCTTTATTTTAGATTAGGCGAGTGGAGAGGTGTCATTAATTGGGAAAGGGAGTTCTGTCTGGGTATTTTAGAGAGACTAGAAAGAGGAGGGGATGGGTCCCTTAATTGCATTTTGACAGGGTGTCTTGGGACCTACAGGTTGAAAGTTCAGGGTAAATAAGCAGTGTGCAAAAGAGCCATTTGGAAGCCATTATCCATTTTGTAATTTTAATAGGGCATCCTTCAGTAGATCATTGTTTATCTGTAGATGATAGGACAAATGAAAGTTGCAAGTGTTGCTTTCTTGTAAGGTCTGTGCCTGTACTGAATGAGCACTAAAGTGTGTATCCTGATCAGAGTCCATGATATCTGAGGGCCCAGAGGAAACCAAGTTTTAATGAGGGCTATAGTGGTGAGGTTAGCACCCTGGAAAGGATAAGCGAAGAGTAGACCTGTATACGTATCTGTCATTGTGAGGACAAAATCATTTGTGTCAGCACATTGGCACAATGGCCCAATAAAATTAATCTGATGGTGAGAGAGGGGTCATTCACCCTTTGGTATAGACCTTCATGGGCTGTGTCACCAGTAATCACGTTGGGAGGGTAGGGTTTGGGTTAGGGCCAGTGACATGGAGATGCCATGAATTTTGGCCCCAGATATAAGCATCTGGGGCCCAAGATGAGGGTAATACTTGAGTTTATTTGAGAAATGGGAGCAAATTGGACAGATACGACATTTAAATGAGCCACCTCTGGGAGTCATGGTAGGAGCTGAGATGGGAAATTTTCATTGTAATACAGTGAGGTCTGAGAGGTAATATATTGCCAATGTGGAAGGCCCTGTCATAGGGGATAAGCCTGAATGTGAAATCTATTTTGAGCCCATCAGCTGAATCAAACAGTCTAGGAGTCTGTAAAAATATGAAAAAAATGACATAATTTTTTGATGGTGTCCTCCAGTGTCAAAGTGACTACAATTAGCTCTGTGAATTTTGTCATCCTTTATTCGGGATGTCCCAGTCATGGGATGGAAAGTGGTAACTCTCCATTGGGCTCCAACACGAATGATGTGGTGCTGCTGTCTGAAATAAACGGACTCCCTTTCCACTGGGACTTGTTTTATCCCAGGAGGCCCCACGGATGGCCAGTGGGGCCAGGAGGGGGCAATCTCTCCTGGATTTGTGGACTCGGGCAAAGGACAGAGGGTGGGAAAAGCCACATTCGCCTGTAGTTTGGATATGCCTGAGGGTTCAAGCTGTATCCTGTAGGTACCATTTCCTTTTAATAAGGAGGCTTCACTGCCTGTTCCAAGCCTGTGGGGTGTTGTTTCCATAACCTATGGTAAAATAGGCAGTTGCACTTAAGGGTCATGGGCTCAGGGCCTATGATGGCTTTTTTCTGAAGTAGGGCCCAATCAGCACTAAGATTTGTCTTTTAAGAGAAATCTACCTCAGCCGCTGAGGGCAGTTTGTATCTGAAACACATAGGGAGTTGTTGGCTATCATGTGTGGTCCAAAGACTCCAAGGGGCACAAGACAGTTGCTAGGACTTCCACCATCCCACCAAGGGGTCACCAGGCACATGTGGCATCACTTGTTGGATGGTCTTTTTACATGGGCCTGCTGTTGGGGTGGCCCCCATTCAAATTGAAATGATTTTTTCCATGATTTTTGTCAATAGATTTTAAAAAGACTATTGTAAATGAATTGTTGCAACCAAATGTTGCAGGCCATGGCCTGATAGTGCGCTGCCAGAATGGAGCTCACGGATTTTGGGTGGCTCGGACTCACGTAGGAGACACAATAAAGAATCAATCAAATTACTCTACCTCTCTTGGGCCCATGAAGGTTGTAATACAGTTTTTCTGTTTTATTTTGTTTTTGCCACGCCACATGGCTTGCGGGATCTCTGTTCCTCGACCAGGGACTGAACCGCAGCCACAGCAGTGAAAGGCCAGAATTCTAACCACTAGCCCACCATGGAACTCCTTGTAATACAGTTTTAAATTAAAATATTTTATCAACAGTTCTGCTATGTAGATCTCCAAATGTGCAGCTTCTTGAGCCTTCATCTTGTGCATTCTTCAGAGGATCTGAAGTTCACCAATAGGGTTTGAACTGAACTTTCCAATGATATATTATCTAGGTTTGCTGTTCTAACAGAGACAAAACGAACAGCAGCTTAAACAACATACAATAGTTTTCGCTCACGGATTCAGGTTAAGGTAACACTAGCCCCAGTAGGAAACCACCTTACTGCCCAGGAACTCGGCAATATGAACTTTGTCCCCAAGGGATTTGTGTGAACTGTAGTCCAACAGCTCCGAAGTGGCTCAAGTACTTCCGGCGGAAGAGGGTGGGAACTCGGGCTGTGTTCTCCTCTGGCTTTCTGGGAAGTGTAGTCCCGTAGAGACTCGGACGCTTCCGCGCAGGCGCCGCTGGGACAGGGGAATTGTGGGAAGTGCATCCCCAGCGCAGCCTGGGGGCGGGGTTTCAGGTCCTGCCGCTCTGGGCGGTCAGGTAGTCCTCCCTCTCTTCCCTCGCGCTGGTGAGTTGCTTCCGCGTTTTGCGACCCGTGGGAATTTCCCCGGGAACCTGTCCAACCCAGCCATCAATTTGGGGGAAAGAGCTGCTTCAGAGAGCAATGGTTTGAGGGCTGGGGCGTGGGCGGTGGTTCCTCTGGGCGGAGTCCTCTGCGTTTGGTGCGGTGGATGGGATCGTTCCTGGCCTGGTTGGAGGGGCTCCAGGGCTCTCGCCTTGAGGACCCATGCCCTAGGACGTGCACCTAATACCCTGCTCTGTCATTTCCCGCAGTAGAACATTGGGTGAATTACTTAAATTTCTGTCTCTGATGGTTTCTTGTAAAATTGGGATGACATTACTACTCTTAAAAAACAAAATTCAGGGAATACTCCGAAGGTCCAGTGGTTAGGACTCCGAGCTTTCACTGCCGAGGGCCGGGGTTCAATCCCTGGTGGGCGAGGTAAGATCCCACAAGCCACATGGTGGGGCCAAAAACAAAACAAAAAAGGCAAAAATCAAAATTCAACTGTGTAAATTTGAAGATCTAATTGGCTTTATGCAATAGTTGGTGAATTGGGCAGCATCCCATCTAGTAAATAGAAGGGTTGTACAAAATGGAAAGTTTTTTTTTTTTTTTTAGGCAGAAGAGTAGGGCAAAGGAATTATTAGTAAAAGAAAAGAAAGGATTGTTTTTAGGTCAAGATCTCTTTTTGTGGGGAAGGGAATGGCAAGGGCTTTATCGTGAAGATTGCCTCTTCTCTGGGGGTTGGAAATGGGCTTTGTAATAGATTACCTCGTTAGTGCTGGCCATAAAATACCAGCCTGGTTGATTAACATTATATTTTTATGTAAGGTGGAAACTGCAGTTAAGTCTTGGTTTGCTGTCATGGGGCGGGGTGTAGCAAATGACTCCATTTGGGGCCTTTTTTTTTTTTTTAGCCGCCTCCGGGCATGCGGGATCTTAGTTTCCCCCCACGAGACAACAAACCCTTGCCCCTTGCAGTGGAAGCACGGAGTCTTAACCACTGGACCACCAGGGAAGTACCGGGCCTGTTTTTTCTTTTTTAACACTACCTTCCTAATACGGTGGTTTGAGAATTAAACGGGATGGTATGAATAAAAGTCTTGATGGAGAAAATGTTCACATATCGAGGTATGGGGCAGTCATTTTAGCTTATGCATGGTTCGGCCTGAACTTTGTGTGAGCCAAAGCAGCCTGACTCATGGCCTGTCAAACACACACAGCACATCTGCTTTAACCATTGAGGTAAAGACTATCCATCTCAAAGATAAGGATAAATAACTCCCTTCCTGTGGCATCTTCCTGCATCTCTCCTCTACCTGAGTATCTTTCCCAGAACAACATAAAACCGTGTTCATTGCAGCTTCCTATATAATGGCAAATCTAGTACTCATCAGGGACTGTGCCAAAATGCTTACTTAATTCATCCAGGAACACAGCAGTGGTTTGATAAATCGGGTTTATTCGTTGCAGTGAGAGATTACACCCACCATGGGGAACCATGAGGTGCCATGAGGGTAAGAGGGTGTCAGAAAAAAATCTTTTACAGGATTTGGGCTTCATTTAAGTGTTTTGGGAGAGGGCCTAAGGATGCAGGGTTCACTCCGGATTGGATGCTGCCAGAAAGCAGGAGCAATTTTAAGATTTAGTATCTCAATAAATGTTATATTTTGGGAGAGCAGACTAGAACAAAGATAAAGCTCCAAGTGGTAAGCAAATAGCATCACTCTTTTAGCCAAGAGGAGGAGGTTTGGCATTGTGTGGGTGGCACAGTGACCTTGTTTTTGTCTGTCTAAAAATTACGAAGGGGGCTTCTTTTGTCTCACTTTACCGTGGTCTCAGAGGAACCTCATTTGAGGATGGTAGTCTGTGATTTATGTCCCAAAGGAGAATACTGTTGGCCTGTGAGTGCCATGCCAGCTTCCAGAGGTCAGGAGTATTTTCTTTTTAGTTCTCATTACATTCAACGCACCATTATACAGCCATCTTTTGGAAGGAGTTAGATTTTCAGTGGCTGACATTAGAAAATGACTAGCTTATATTGAGTTTAGAAAAATAGATACAGAACACAAGATTTCATTTAAAAAAACAAAAGAGGGGGCTTCCCTGGTGGCGCAGTGGTTGAGAATCTGCCTGCTAATGCAGGGGACGCGGGTTCGAGCCCTGGTCTGGGAGGATCCCACATGCCGCGGCGCGGCTGGGCCCGTGAGCCACAACTGCTGAGCCTGCGCGTCTGGAGCCTGTGCTCCGCAGCAAGAGAGGCCGCGATGGTGAGAGGCCCGCGCACCGCGATGAAGAGTGGCCCCCGCTTGCCACAGCTAGGGAAAGCCCTCGCACAGAAACGAAGACCCAACACAGCAAAAATAAATAAATAAATAAATAAATAAAAAGCCAAAAAACAAAAAACAAAAAAAAAAAGGAAAAACTTAAAAAAAAAAAGATGTATGTTGATAGGCATATGTATTGACATGTTTACAGAAAGAAAAAAAATCTGGTTATCTTCAAGGGGGAGGAGTCTAGGTGCATCCCCCTCTCCCCCATTTTGCTTTATACTATTTTTAATTGGCTTCCAATAACATGTGTTTTTTAATTTATTTTATTTATCTTTGGCTGCGTTGGGTCTTTGTTGCTGTGCGCAGGCTTTCTCTAGTTGCATCGAGTGGGGGCTACTCTTCATTTTGGTGCACAGGCTCCTCATTGCGGTGGCTTGTTTTGTTGTGGAGCACGGGCTCTAGGCGCACCGGCTTCAGTAGTTGTGGTGCACGGGGCTTAGTTGCTCCGTAGCATGTGGGATCTTCCGGGACCAGGGCTCGGACCTGTGTCCCCTGCACTGGCAGGCGGATTCTTAACCACTGCGCCACCAGGGGAGTCCCAACATATGTGTTTTTAAATTGCTCACTATAATAAAGATATTTTAACCAGAAAATATAAAGGAAAAAACTCAGTATAAAACATCCTCCGTCATCAATAGAATCCTCCTCAGTGCTCTGGCATTTTGGCTTTGGGAGTCAGAATGACTCCAATGCCAAGCTCTTCAGCCTTCATTATGCTTGCTTTGAGATAGCAGACAGTTTCTTAACGTCTCTGAAATTTCGTGTTTTCACCTCCAAAGTAGGGATCATAACTTCAATGAAAAGTTTAAATGAGTGAAGAGCACTTTTCCATGAGGACAAGCTTCCACTTTGGCCCTCTCAAGTTGTTTTTCCTGCCAAACCAGTGGTACCACAGGGTCTGGTACCTTCTTCGATCCTCCTGGTCCCTCCCAAATCATTCTACCTCGCCTATTCTTTGACCTCTCAGTTTTAGCCTCATATTGTCAGATTATATTCAAATTAAACCACTTTCAATCACCTAGTGTTCCCTAAACAGTCATCCCCCCTTAACTTCTTTCTTTTTTATTAAAAAAAAAATTCTGGCTGCGCCCTGAGGCATGCGGGATCTTAGTTCCCAACCAGGGATCAAACCCTTGTCAAGGCCCTGGAGTGGGAACGTCCAGTCCTAGCCACTGGACGGCCAAGGGAGTCCCCCACCCTGTTAATTTCTTGAAGATTTCATCTCCTCACTTGTTCCCTTTCCAACAATATTCCTGCCATAATTGGAGGCATTTCGACTTCAGAAAGTCGTGTCTATGGAACGTTTTCGCTGGAGGACTCGGGGAAACGTAATGCAGACTCTCAGTGTAGGGAGCCGCCTTACCACCCCGGAAGTCGGGACTCAGCGGGATTCTTTTCTCTCTGGCATTTTGGGAACCGTAGTCAAGGAGCTTCCCGTAGTCTTCCTGGAAAGTGAGCCTCCGGACTGTTTTCCTCGGCATTCTGGGAGATGTAGTCCAGGCACTCTGTGTAGTCGCTTGCACTTCCGCTCAGGAAGGCGGATCTGACGAATTCTGGGAAGTGTAGTCCAGAAGCCCGGTGGACTCGTAGGCACTTCCGTTCCCGGAGTGGGCGGGTTCCCGGTGTGTTTTTTGTGGGCCCGTGCGTCTGTTCCGCGTCTAGCTGGCCCTTGCGAGCTTCCTGGATCTCCGCTTGGGATGCGCAACCAACTGGCAATCGATTTAGGGGAAAAGAATCCTCGGCGGAGAACGCAGGTGCGGAGGGGCGAGGGCGGCCGTGTGCGTGCCCCTCGGCGGAGCCTCTGTGCGTTTGGGGCGTTCTTGAAACCCCAAGAGGGGACTGGCGCCGCTCGCGTATCCCCTGGATTGGGAGTTTACACGGCTCTCACCTCTCCCAGTCCGCCTCCCTACACCTTCCACGCGCGCTTCCACTTCCTCGCGTGGGGAGTTAATCTCCCTGTGCCTCCCGTTGCTTTTCTTTAAAATATTAGGACCTTCCTAGTAGAATTGTTTTGGGAATTGAAAAAGGTGGTACAAATAGAAGTCTTAGTTCATGGCACGTAGTGAATGGTGATCTCTCCTTGGTGTTAATTTCTCGAGGAGCGGTCAGGTCCCCGGGTTAGGGTCAGAAATCCAGCTTCAATGACCCTTTCCCTTCTCTCTATCTCTGCGTGACGCTGGATAATCCCGGACCCCTTCTGACTTTTTTGGAGGGGAAGGTTCCGGATTGCTCGGGATTGCGTCTAGATTGCTCGGAGGGAGGGGAAGCTTTAACTTTTATGGGGACGGGGACTCAATCGTGGTACTTCATAGCATTCTTTCTTTCTCCAGCGTGATTTCTCAAAAAGGACCACACGGAGGTAGAGGGAGTGACTCCTGAGTTACTGATAGCAAAGCTCCACGTGAGTGGGACTTGACAGTTTTGTTTTACAATGATCTTCACATCAGTCAGAGAAAGTGTAGGATGTGTAATTGGACATGAGTATTGATAGTAATTAATCCTTAACTGTTAACTTAACTGATGAGGGCTTTACACAAATAAATACATTATGTCACACCATGGTTCCGTGAAGAAATATTGCTCTTTTCCGGTTCTGAAAAATGAGATTGAAACCCAGGGAGCTGGAAGTTATTTGCCCATAGTCACCCACCAAGTAAGAGGCTGAGCTGGGGCTGGAATTCAGGCAGTCTGAGTCCAGAGCTTGAGTTCATAATCTTTTGGATGTAATTCTCCTTAAGCTTTAGGAACTAGGTGGAATCAAGCAGTTTAGTCAGGACTTGACTGTGAGGGACCTTAAAATCAAATAAAATGGGCTTGGACTTTTCTATGAGTTTTTAAAAATATCGTCAACTATTTTGTTTCATTTGTTGCAAATATTTCTTACTCTCATAGAACTGTATCATTGTGGAACATTCAGAAATTAAAGAAGTTTGAGAGAAAAAAATTGTTTAGTTACTTATTAATCCAGGGTGTAAAGATAGCAGCAGTTACGCTTCTAATGCATTTCTGTTTAGTGATTCTTTTTGTGTATTTGTTTATAAACATTTTACAGATTTTATTTTATCCTACCTTTCTCAGTGATTTTTCCATATGTGTTTTAACTATAGAGATTTCCAAACACTGACAAGAAAGAATAAACTAATGAACTTCCATGTAA
This sequence comes from Mesoplodon mirus, assembly GCF_964341445.2. Lineage (NCBI taxonomy): Eukaryota > Metazoa > Chordata > Mammalia > Artiodactyla > Ziphiidae > Mesoplodon > Mesoplodon mirus. Next base: position 54,656,277 of record NC_138995.1, read on the forward strand.
TTTAATGATCAGTCTTACTATTTTCATTATTATTGTTATTCCTGTGACTGTTTCCTGATTTTTAAGGAAGTTTTATTTTTATATAATTTTAAACCTATAGCAAAGTTGCAGAAGTAGTGTAAAGAACTGTCCTATACTTGTTACCTAAATTCACCAATTGTTTACATTTTCCCTATCTACTTTGTTCCTCCATCAGGAATGTACCTATATTCAGTGGCAGCTCATCTTAGCTTTCTGCATGAAGGAAGCCCACATACCATGAGTAATCAGGAGGTGTCTTGGTAAGAGGGATTTAGGAAAGGCTGACTATAGGATTTTAGCATCAGAAACTTGGTAATAATTAGACTATTATACTAGATATATTTTTTAAATTAATTAATTAATTTATTTATTTTTGGCTGCGTTGGGTCTTTGTTGCTGCATGTGGGCTTGCTTTAGTTGCGTCAAGTGGGAGCTACTCTTTGTTGCGGTGTGCAGGCTTCTCACTGCGGTGGCTTCTCTTGTTTCAGAGCATGGGCTCCAGGCACGCGGGTTCAGTAGTTGCGACATGCGGGTTCAGTAGTTGTAGCTCGCAGGCTCTAGAGTGCAGGCTCAGTAGTTGTGGCACACGGGCTAAGTTGCTCTGCGGCATGTGGGATCTTCCCAGACCAGGGCTCAAACCCGTGTCCCCTGAATTGGCAGACGGATTCTTAAACCACTGCGTCACCAGGGAAGCCCCTATACTAGAGATTATACTAGAGAACAGTGTTTATATATTAGATGTCTATTAAGTTATTTCTAATCATAGTTAATAGGTAACAGTAGATAATGCCAGATAGCATATTAGGTAACATACTGTTATATAATCCACGTCCTGTATTTTGTTCTGTTTTTCACTGGAAGTCTTCATAACTGGTTTTCCCCTCAGTTCAAAGTCCAATTTTATACCCAGCTCACAGATACAGAGAACAGATTGGTGGTTGCCAGAGACAGGGTGTGGCGGGGGTGGGTGAAATGGATGAAAGTGGTTAAAAGGTTCAAACTTGCAAGTACAGAGTAAATAAATCATGGATATATAATGTACATCATTATGACTCTAGTTAATAATACTCTATTGCTCATTTGAAAGTTTCTAGAAGAGTAGATCCTAAAATTTCTCATCACACACAAAACATAAATTTGTAATTATGTATGGTGATGTATGTTGACTAGATTTATTGTGGTAATCATTTCACAACATATACAAAACTAGAATGATTATGTCGTACACCTGAAATTAATATTATAAGCCAATTATACCTCAATTTAAAAAGCAATAATAAAGCTCATGCACTTGATCATTAAAAAAAATTCCAATTTTATGCCTTGCCTTAAGGTGTATATTTGTTTATAAACATTTTACAAAATTTTTCTCATACTTTTCATAATGTTCTTCTTTGACATGGAATGATTCCACAGCCTTTGTCTTTTTTGTTCTTGATGCTTTTAGGGAGTATAGAGGCAAGTTATTTTGGAGGACCATTTGAGGTTCATCTGATATATTCCATGTTTAGCTGCAGATTACGCATTGTTGGCAGGGATTCCACAGAAGTGGTGAAATGTCCTCGTCACTGCAACATAGCAGGAGCCAAAGGATATCAGTTTGTCCCTATATTGGTAAACTCAACTTTGTTTACTAGGCTAAGGTAATGTCTGTCAGATTTCTCCATTGTAAAGTTACTCTTGTTTTTCGGAATTAATAAAGTTTTCTTGTGGGGAGATACATTTATTAGTGGGAGTTCTACTATAAAGAGAAGCTTCTTCTCTCCCACTTATTTATTCATTTAAATATAAATATTAGTATGGACTCAGGATCCATAAATTAGTATTCTAAATGACATGTAGATTAATAAACATTTATTTTTACCAGCTTGAGGTATATTGTACATATCATAGAATTCACCCACTTGAGATGTACAAATCAATGATTTTTAGTAACTTTGCTGAATGGTGCAACCATTGCCATAATAATTTGGAACATTTTCATCTCCCCAGTTGGATTCCTTAGTTAACCCCCATTCTCTCACCAGATACCCAGGCTACCACTAACCTACTTTCTGTCTCCATAGATTTGCCTATTCTGGACATTTCATATAAATGGAATCATACAACATGTAGACTTTTGTGTCAGTCTTTTTTTGCTTTCCCACACATTTGCAAGGGTTCATCCACGTTGTAGCATAATCAGGACTTCATTCCTTTTCATTGGTGCATAATATTCCATTGTATGGATATGCCACAATTTGTCTGTTCTTTCACGCATAGGCCAACATTTTGGTTGTTTCCAGATTTAGGTTATTATGAATAATGCTGCTGTGAACATTCACATGCTCATTCACAAGAAGCATCTGCATGGGTGAGCGGCGACCCAGGTCACTCTTTCATGTCTTTTTTCTGCCTTCCCAGACACTCTGCCAGGTGCAGTTCTGACCTCCCAGGATCTGTGTAACTCAGGACTGTGCCCATCCCCAGACACAGGAGGAAACATGACCATGTTCAAGGTGAGTAGGGCCCGCCTTTCTCACTTTTAAAGTTCCATCTCATTACTCAGACTGTTGCATGTTTGTCTTGGGATGACTCAAGCAGAACAAGAGACGTGGGAGGGCCTGTTCTCCTCCCAGCTCTTAAGTTGTCCCTTTTGAGTTTTTTTTTTTTTTTTGCGGTACGCGGGCCTCTCACTGTTGTGGCCTCTCCCGTTGCGGAGCACAGGCTCCGGACGCGCAGGCTCAGCGGCCATAGCTCACGGGCCCAGCTGCTCCACGGCATGTGGGATCTTCCTGGCCCGGGGCACGAACCCGTGTCCCCTGCATCGACAGGCGGACTCTCAACCACTGCGCCACCAGGGAAGCCCCCTTTTGAGTTTTCATTGCATTTGTTTTTATTGTTTAATTTGTGTTATTATTATTTATTTTATAGAGTAGAAAAATGACTAGAAATGAACAACTCTCTCACTTCACTGCTTCCCTCCTGACAAACAAGCTGTTTTTATTTTCTCTTACTCTTTTTCTCATGTGCATTCATAAGTCTTTTGTATTTATGGTCTACATTTAATTTTAAATTGTAACTTCTTTCCTTTAATATTAGATAACATTCATTTTTTTAATGGATACAACGTATTTGTCATTGAATTGATGTACGTTTTTATTTTATTTTTTTGTACCCTTTTATTTATAACTGCTTCCCACTTGTAGCCATTTAGATGGTTTAGGAATTTGACTGTTCTAAGCAACCCTGCAGTGACAGTTTTCCTACATGAAACCTTCCCCCCTGCAAATCAGTTCTGAAAACAGTCTCATTTTTTTCTCCTTATTGTACCGTGAGCTCAGTATAGAAAGAGTACATTTGATATGTGTCATGTTGGCTGTTTTCTAGGTAGAATATCTAAATACAAGCATGGCGCAGCCCTAACTTGCTTTGCACAAACATATTTGGAGGATTTCATACAGGAAGAGCTGGATTCTGACTTCCCCAGGCCTGAGTCATGGCTTGTGTATATCTTATTTATTGGTCCTTTTTTGTTCTTTTATGTATTAACCAGTTTGACTAAAGTAGTATGTAACCTTAGCTTAAAATGTCCAGTGATACTAGATTCGCCAGTAACTTGAGTTCTGTTTTTGCATTTACTCTTTACAGCAGCTGCATGAGGAGATTTTTTCTCATTTTCTTCTTAAACACTTGAAATATGAGACACCTGCTCACGTTGACACAGGAAACCAAGGGTCTGGAATGCTAAGTAGTCTGCTTAAGTGAAAGATAAACAGGAAGAAAGAAAGAGTTTATTTGAGACCTGTGTCTTGTAGTGTTGTTGTCTGGAGAGCCTTTTGAGTGATGATTTCCACAGTCAGTAGGTGGCGCTGCTCCTCCCTGACCCCTTTCTTGGGTTGCATCTCTTCCCCTTTTGCATCTCTCCTCTACCTGAGTACCGCCGCAGGTACTCTGAGATGCTCAGCGCTCCAGGCTCACAAAGACAGCAGTTAGCACAGTCGTTGTATAAAATCTTTAAATTTCTCTGTGGCAAAAGATACCTTACATGGTATTACCAGAAAAAATAGCAACCTGGGGCAAAAGTATTTACCAAACGGATTCCAAAAAAAGACAAAATCCAGAATAAAGAATCTTATACATAGGACAAAGGAAAAAATCTAGCGGAATATGAATGAGGACATGGACAGGTATGTTAAAGAGGACAGATACAGATGGTTAATAAACGTCTGGAAAGGTATTAGTATTAATTTATAATCAGATAAGTGGGAATACTAAAGCAAATTGTTCTTCCAAATCAGATTACAAAAACCATGGGAAAATTTATAACCTGCTCTTGGCCAATATATGGAGATTCAGGGTACTTGTACTCTCTTCAAAGATTAGGGAAGTAGGAAAAAAATTGGGAAGAAAATCTGCCATTATATAATTTTATAATTTATATTTTTAACATATAATTAAAAATATAATTTTAAATATGCCTATTTTGACATTTTAATTATCATTTGCAATTACTTATTTATTTGTTTATTTATTTTTGGCCACGTTGGGTCTTCATTGCTGCGTGCGAGCTTTCTCTAGTTGTGGTGAGTGGGGGCTACTCTTTGTTGTCGTGCGCAGGCTTCTCATTGCAGTGGCTTCTCTTGCTGCAGAGCACGGGCTCTAGGCACATGGGCTTCAGTAGTTGTGGCACACAGGCTCAGTAGTTGTGGCTGATGGGCCCTAGAGAGCAGGCTCAGTAGTTGTGGCGCACGGGCTTAGTTGCTTCGTGGCATGTGGGATCTTCCCGGACCAGGGATCGAACCTGTGTCCCCTGCATTGGCAGGTAGATTCTTAACCACTGTACCACCAGGGAAGTCCTGCAATTATTTTTTAATAATGAGGGAAATAATAACATCTACAAAAATGGTGTACTTTGCAGGATGGGTTATAAAGAGAAAAATATGTAAAATTAAATATGCTTTATTTAGAACAGGTAAACGTAGATCATCAGTTCTCTGGCATAATACGCAGCCACGAAATGGGATGAAATAGGTGTTGATAATGATAATATGAAGGAATAATAAGAGTACTAGCAAATGTTTATCAGGCACTTACTCTGTGCCACATACTCTTCCAAATGCCATAGATATTCCCTTGTTTAATCCTTGAAAGAACTCTGTCATGTAAGGACCATTATACAGAGAGGAAACTCAGGCACATAGGCAAGCTTGTCCAAAGTCACGCAGCTAGTAAGGGTAAGGGCCACGCAGACCTTTGGGAATCATGCCAAGGCATGCTGGATCCAGAGCGTGACACTGAATGCTGCAATTAAGAGATGTAGTGTGTTCAAGATGGGAACCCATGTCTCTAGGAAGATCCTGGAACCGAGACTCTTCAGACTGTGGAACTCAGAGAATAGAAATGTTGCTACCAGAGCCCTTTACCAAGCAAGAAGTCCTTCAATAGGAAAATCTGGCTTCTAGCAGCATGAGCAGCTTACATGCACTCTAATTCAAGTCTAGCCCGTCAGCTTCCAAGTTTGAAATTCCCCTGACCCCTTAAATTTTGCCCCAGACCCTGGATCGAGGAAACAGACTTGAGAGCCTTGCCTCCTGTCTCCTTGTTGGTTGATCTCGCCATAAAGCTTTTTCTCAAAAAAACCCCACAAAAGTGTACCTTGAGGTTACATAGGGTGAACTACATCGATGTCCCACACAGGTTACTAAAAGCTTGTTAGCTTGGCAGACAATAAAGAAAAGTGGTAGCGTTTCTATCACAACAGGGTTCTTGTGTGTGAGAGGAAGAAGGTCATTGCTGTCAAATATGTTTGGACTAAATTGCGAAATTCTTCTGGGGACAATTGGCAATATTCAACAAAAAGTAAAATGCATGTAGTCCAGGATATATATTTAGGGTTTGGGGAGGCTTACTTGTAAGTAGACCCAGTGAGGGCACAAAATACAAGGACAGTTGTCACTGCCACACTTTCCGTGAGGCTGAGGAAAATCAGTGTGTGACATTGGCAGGATGAAAGGAGAAGGTCTGGGAAGTATACAGATTTGACTGAAGTCCCTCAGAATCTGGGCTCACTTCACTCCCATCCTCTCCACCTTCTCAGCACTGTCCCTTTTCCTTCTTTCTTTTTTAAATATTTATTTATTTATTTGGTTGCATTGGGTCTTAGTTGTGGCAGGCGGGCTCCTTAGTTGTGGCATGCGAACTCTTAGTTATGGCATGCATGTGGGATCTAGTTCCCAGACCAGGGATCGAACCTGGGCCCCCTGCATTGGGATCGCGGAGTCTTAACCACTGTGCTACCAGGGAAGCCCCAGCTGTCCCTTTTCAAGTGACCATTGGTTGTAAGATTGAGGCTACATGTGTTTGGTGTCGTAGGAGGCGGTGACTTTCAAGGATGTGGCTGTGACCTTCACGGAGGAAGAGCTGGGGCTGCTGGACTCCACCCAGAGGAAGCTGTACCAGGAAGTGATGCTGGAGAACTTCCGGAACCTGGTCTCAGTAGGTGAGGGCAGGCACCCTCTCTAACCTAATGTCAGCTCCCTGGTTTGGCTTTGTGTCCTCAGGTGTTGAAGGCTTTGGGGGTCTTGAAACGGTCACCTGCATTTGGGGACCTCACTTTTGTACCAACAGTTTTTTAACAAAATCAAATAAGGTAGAAAAATACCAGGATTTGTTGGGAAGAATGGAATACATTGCAGCAAAAACTCTTGCCAATTGCATGAGTGATGTAAGAACTGATGGGAGGAGATTTAATGAAGATAGACGTTGGCAATAGATCGGTTTCTGTAATACTTATTACGCATATGTGTCTGGGTCTTGAAATACTGGTATTTCTTCAAGTAGGTCATTTTTTTTGTGTTTTGTTTTTTGTTTAAATACACTGGTTTTGATTCATTGATCAACATTTAATTCAGGAATCTAAATTTCCAGTAAATTGTACCTTTAGTGTGTGCCTTTTAAGTATGTGACTCTGCATGTTCACAGGGTGTCACTCCTTCAAACATGATATATTCCACTTAGAAAAGGAAAAAAGGCTTTGGGTGATGAAGACAGCAACCCAAAGAGAAAGGACATCAGCTAAGAACCAGGCAGATAAGAGTCCTTGGAGATGCTCTGCTATGTGTTTTTACTTTTCTCCAATCCTTTGCTGTCATCTGGTCCAAACTGCCAGACCCCTTCTTTCACACGCCTTTGTACTGGTTGCCCTGCTCCTACCCTTCCCCTCCTATAGTCTGTTCTCCCCGTCACAGCCAAAAGTGATGCTTAGGAAAGATTGCCATTCCTCTATTCCAGACCTTTTATGGCTTATTTTTCTTAAAGTTAAAACCTCTTCAAGTGGCTTCTGGAGTCCTCCAGGGTCCGCTCATGGGCCCCTGCTGCCTCTCCAATTCCTCTCCTCTGCTCTCCTCTCTCGCTCCATCCCTCCTACCCCTGCCAGCCTCCCCCGTGTTCTCAGACCTGCCGGGGACGCTGTGTCGCCCGTGGCTGCCCTAATAAATCACCACAAACTTCATGGCTTAACACAACACATGTTGATCATCTTACACTTCTAGAGGTCAGAGCTGTAACGTGGTTCTCATGGGGCTGAAATCAAAGTGTCGGCACCATTGCGTTTCTCCCTGGGGTCTCTAGGGGAGAACCTGCCTTTCCAGCTGCTAGTGGTCACCCAAATCTCTTAGCCTGTGGCCACCTTCCTCCATCTTCACAGCCAGCGACATCGCTTCTCTCTGCCCCTTGCTGTGTATTCACACGCCCCTCTCCCGCTCGTCTTCTGCATCCCACTTCCTCTTTGAAGGGCCCTTTTGACTGCATTGAGACCCCACGCCCACCCCATAGTAGAGGATCATCCCTCCTTCCCCCTAACCCTTGGCAGCCACTGACCTTTTTACTGTCTCCATACTTTTGCCTTTTCCAGAACATCAAATAGTTGGAACCATACAGTATGTAGGCTTTTCAGATTGGCTTCTTTCTTTCTTCTTATTTAATAATATGCATTTACATTTCCTCCATATCTTTTCCTGGCTTGATAGCACATTTCATTTTAGCACTGAATAATACTCCACAGTGTGGAGGTACCACAATTTATTTATCCATTCACCTACCGAAGGACATCTTGGTTGCTTCCAAATTTTGTTTACGGAAAAGTTATTGCTCTTCCTTAAAGTTCTAGTTGATTCAGATTTTATTATCTATATAACTTTTTTGTCTACATCATTTATTAACTATATAGTTTACTATCCAAGATTCTAGGCCGCCTTTGAAATTCAGTAGAAATGGCCATAGGTGAACAATTTGAATCTAGTTATCAATTTTTTAAGTTAAGTTTTTGATGTCTAACTTGCGCCTCACATAGGAAATTTGCACCAGTGGGTTTTGTTATGCTTAGTGGATAGGAGCCAGCTGGACCACCTCTTGGTTTCCTTTGGCATGCAAACCAGAGCCCATGACACACAATGGAAGAGGCGAATTGAACATTCTCTGGATTCATTCAAGTCTCACACTCTCTCCTAAATGTGAAATCTTGACAGCACTGAGCAGAGCCTTCAGTTGTCTACATCTCTGAACTTTATGTCTTTGCAGAAGGAAAGATCCAAAGTGAGATGGAGACTGTTTCAGAAGCAGGACCACATGAAGAGCTTTCCTCCTGGCAGATCTGGCAACACATTGCAAGTGACTTCACCAGGTGTCAAGACTCCATGATAAAAAGTTCTGAATTCCACCAACAAGATGACTCATCCGGCCAGGTTGGGGCAGGATTCTCTGAAACTCACACAGGCCAGAAACCTTATCAGTGTAATGAATGTACAAGATCTTTCAGTGATGTCTCCAACTTTGATCTTCATCAACAAATACACCCAGGAGAGAAGTCTCATACATGTGGTGAGTGTGGAAAAAGCTTCTGTTACAGCTCAGCACTTCGCATTCATCAGAGAGTTCACTCGGGAGAGAAACGCTATAAGTGTGATGAGTGTGGCAAGGAGTTCAGTCAGAGCTCACAGCTGCAAGCTCATCAGAAAGTCCACACCATAGAGAAGCCATTCAGATGTGAGCAGTGCGGGAAAGGCTTCAGTCGTAGGTCAACACTTACTGTTCATTGTAAATTACATATGGGAGAGAAACCTTATAATTGTGACCAATGTGGAAGGGCCTTTATTCATGCTTCACATCTTCAGGAACATCAGAGAATCCACACTGGGGAGAAACCATTCAAATGTGATATATGCGGTAAGAACTTCCGCCGTAGATCAGCCCTTAACAGTCATTGTATGGTCCACACTGGAGAGAAGCCATACAAATGTGAGGAATGTGGGAAGTGTTTCACTTGTAGCTCAAATCTTCATATCCATCAGAGGGTCCACACAGGAGAGAAACCTTATAAATGTGAGGAGTGCGGTAAGTGCTTCATTCAGCCTTCACAATTTCAGGCCCATCGGAGAATCCACACGGGAGAGAAGCCATATGTCTGTAAAGTGTGTGGTAAGGGCTTCATTTACAGTTCAAGTTTTCAGGCCCATCAGGGAGTCCACACAGGAGAGAAACCATACAGATGCAGTGAGTGTGGGAAGAGCTTCAGGATGAAAATCCATTATCAAGTTCATCTGGTCATCCACACAGGAGAGAAACCCTATAAATGTGAGGTATGTGGGAAGGGCTTCCGTCAGAGTTCATATCTTAAAATCCATCAGAAGGCCCACAGCGTAGAGAAACCTTACAAGTGTGAGGAGTGTGGGCAGGGCTTCAATCAGAGTTCACGACTTCAGATCCACCAGCTGATCCATACCGGTGAGAAACCATACAAATGTGAAGAGTGTGGGAAGGGATTCAGTCGTAGAGCAGATCTTAAAATTCACTGCAGAATCCACACCGGAGAGAAACCGTATAATTGTGAGGAGTGTGGGAAGGTTTTTAGTCAGGCATCTCATCTTCTGACCCATCAGAGAGTCCACAGCGGAGAAAAACCATTCAAATGTGAAGAATGTGGGAAGAGCTTCGGTCGGAGTTCACACCTTCAAGCCCATCAAAAAGTCCACACTGGAGAAAAGCCATACAAATGTGAGGAGTGTGGGAAGGGCTTCAAGTGGAGCCTGAACCTCGACATGCATCAGAGGGTCCACACAGGAGAGAAACCATATAAGTGTGGGGAGTGTGGGAAGCACTTCAGTCAGGCCTCAAGTCTTCAGCTTCATCAGAGTGTCCACACTGGAGAGAAGCCGTACAGATGTGATGTGTGTGGTAAAGTCTTTAGTCGGTCTTCACAACTTCAGTATCACAGGCGAGTTCACACAGGGGAGAAACCTTACCAGTGTGAGACGTGTGGTAAAAGCTTCAGTTGGCGCTCCAATCTTGTAAGTCATCACAAAATGCATACTGGGGATACATTTTATGAAAGCAGCGAGAGTGGTAAGAATATCAAGGAACTGTCAGAGGAAAGAAGTTCTACAAAATGATGTTTTCAAAAGACTCACGTGCAACGTGAATTCTTGCAAACGTCAGGTCTCATAGGAGAGAAAATATTTTAGGTTAGTTGGTGTTGAAGCGGTAGCTAAACAGATCCTAGTGTTCACCAGACCACACAGCAGAGACCCCTTCTGAGTGGTGCAGTAAGGGCTGCATTCAGAACTTTGACATTTATCAGATGTCACTTAGGAGATAGCACTTAGAAAGGAAAAGAGTTTGGTCTGGCCTTTAACAAAAGTGTAAGGATGAGCTAGTCAAAATTGACGTCCATGAGAATGTGCGCTCCATGAGGGCAGGGACTTGGCTGCTGAATCTACACGACCTTATCATTGACTAGTGCTTTTAGGTGTGCTCAGTACTTGTGTTTTAAATAAACCAAAAGGGGGAAATGTATAATATATGAAAGTTGTATCCAGATGGGGAAACCTGCAAAATAAAATTAATTCAGGACATGAACTTTTGTTGAAATACTGAAAACCACTGCAGAAAACCAATCTGCAACATACATTTTTAAAATTTATTTTTGGTTGCGTTGGGTCTTCATTGCTGCACACAGGCTTTCTCTAGTTGCAGTGAGCAGGGGCTACTCTTCATTACGGTGCGTGGGCTTCTCATTGCGGTGGCTTCTCTTGTTGTGGAGCACGGGCTCTAGGTGTGCAGGCTTCAGTAGTTGTGGCACGCGGCTGAGTTGCTCCGTGTCATGTGGGATCTTCCCGGACCAGGGCTCAAACCCGTTTCCCCTGCATTGGCAGGCAGATTCTTAACCATTGCGCCACCAGGGAAGCCCCCCAATCTTCAATATTAATTTACTATTAGCCTATCACAACTGGCTCCTTGCCTCCCACAGCCTCTGTTCTCAAGTTGGGTGGTTATTTGAGGCCCCGTCTAGTTTCCAAGGACTGTGTTCAGTAGAAATTGAACTGTCTTGTGATTTTTTTTTTTCTGATGGTACAGAGTGAAAAAACATGATTAACTTTGCAACAACAGTAACTGCATAGTATACAATTGAATTTTTTGTCTGTCCATGTTAAGGCGGGGTTTACTGTAACACTTTGAAAGTGTCACAAAAATTGTTTGTCCCTAGAAAACAATGTTTTAGTTGACCTTGAACTTACTGATTTCTAATTCTCTGCATTTTCATCCAGACTTTGAAATGTTTGCCTTCTAATTATTGTAGCATTTCTTCTAAACTTCTCAGGTAGGGGCTATGCCATATTCTTCCCCCACATCCATGAGGCAAATACCCAGAAAACTTGTAGGAATTTGATAAAATTATCAAATGTATTATTGAGACAAGACTGACATTTATGTGCTTTTCCCTATTGGTAGGAGTAAAGCATGGTTTCAGGAAAGTAGTATATATCAGAATATATTAGATTGTATATCTCTTTGATCTAGAAATCATATAATTGGAAGTTATTGATTATGAGATTAAAATACCAAAAAGATGAGCACCACATCAATGATGTCACTCAGTTTTTTAATGGAAATTAGTGTACAGCTGTAAGAATTTGATATATTCCTATATTAATCTGAAGCCATTAAAATGATGACAGGGACTTTCCTGGTGGTGCAGTGGCTAAGAATTCGCCTCCCAATGCAGGGGGCATGGGTTCGAGCCCTGGTCCAGGGAGATCCCACATGCCGCGGAGCAACTAAGCCTGTGCGCCACAACTACTGAGGCTGTGTGCCACAACTACTGAAGCCTACGTGCTTAGAGCCTGTGCTCCGCAACAAGAGAAGCCACTGCAATGAGAAGCCCGCGCACCGCAAAGAAGAGTAGCCCACGCTCACTGCTACTAGAGAAAGCTCGCACGCAGCAACGAAGACCCAACATAGCCAAAAATAAATAAAATAAATTTATTTAAAAAAAGAAAATTATGACAGATAACATAATGGCAGGAGATACACAATGTGGGATTTGAGAGATCACAGATTGTAGCCTTCATAGTATAATCAACCATAAATCTTTGTTAGTGTTTGTGTATGTGTGCGTGTGCACACATGTATGTGTACATGCATAAGATGATGTGTAAAGGGGTACTCTTCCAGAGTGGTTTTCCTAGGCAAGGAGCATTTTGTGGTATTTTTCCATTTTGTAACTTCATGTTATATTTTTTTCATTGAATAGTGAATATTGCCAAAGCAGGAAATTATTACAATAGAATTTGAAAAAGTACTAAATAATTATCCCTTACAGTTAAGACCTCATAATATGATTGTTCTATATTGTCATAAGGCATATAAGATCAAAATTATGGTATGAACTCTGGAAGCCAATTTCAAAAACAAAACAATTCTCATATTATTCTGCGTACACAGAAAAATTGATGAGTTTCAACAATTGAAGCTTTATTATTTATGCTGTGCTTTAACTACAGATCCATAATAGGGAGAGGGAAAATCCTGGAGCTAGAAACAAAAGTGGATATACCTACATTGTGGAGGTTTAAAAAAAATAAAAGTTTCTCTTGTTGAAAAGATGCGCATGAGGAGAGAACTGAGCATAATAGCAGAGGACCCTCTGGATGCGGAACCAGTAAGGACAAAGCAGGTTTGGATGTCATTCCATACGCAGACCAATGGTGGTATTTTTATTATAGTTGGTTAAAGGGCTTTATTTAGCAAGTTACAGTTGACCCTTGAACAATATGGGTTTGAACTGGGCAGGTCCACTTATATGCAGGGTTTTTTTAAATAGTAATTACTACAGTACTACATGATCTGTGGTTGGTTGAACCCATGGTTGCAGAATTGCAGATACAGAGGAACCACGGATATGGAAGTCTGACCATAAGTTATTTATATACATCTGTCTATCCATCCATCCATCCATCCACCCATCTGTAGAGAGAGAGAGGGAGTGAGTGCACCTGCTAGGTATTTACAGAAGTAGATATGGAAGTGTGAGGATATACAAACACACACATGTGTATGTGATGTATATAAGCATGTATATCCACGTTTCTATTTCAGGGCTGGAGCAAGGAAAGTGTAGAATGATCCTGGAGAAAATTTGCTGTGCCAGAAAGTAGGAAAGCGTGGTGGGACGTGTAAAAAGATCCAGCTTGAAGAGACTCACACTGGGTAAATCTGAGCAATTTGACCATAAAATAAATAATTATCATACAGAATATGAATAAAGAAAGAGGAAGGGAGGGAAGGAAGGGCTCTCAGAATGTCAAGCCATAAATATATAGAAGGAATGATGTAATGTAAAAATCATTATTTACAACCATCATAGTAATGATAGGTTCTGGCAAGAGTAATCAATGAATTATAGAACTACTGGTTGAAAGGTTACGAGGAGCAGGATGCTACAAAACCCAAAATATCTCTCCACAAAGTATTAATCACAACAAGAAATACAGTAGGTATAAATTTGGTGAACACTACTTTAGCCAAGAGATGAACATTATCAATAACAGAACAAACGAACGTTTTAGATCTCTGGGGTATGATATACTGAGAAGGACGCAACGTTGCTTCAGTATTATTACTGACAGAAATAAACAACCAGATCTTATCACAAGGAAGCATCCACGTTGAGAGTCTCCTGTTTCACAGTTATGACCACAGGGAGCATAACTGGCCAAAGGTCGCAGCTGCTGCTCTTAAATCCATCACCACGTTTGCCTGGAGGCCGGCCTTGCCCCTGATTGCTCCTAGTCAGCACAGCAGGGATCCTAAGGCAGGCCATTTCTTGGAGACCAGGATTCCTCTGTCCAGTGACCTTTTTTCAAGGACTCTGACAGCCTTGAAGGATTTTATGTAGATGACAAGGCAGTCTCGGATGATTTACCAAATCTTTCTTCCAAATCTTCACTCAGGGTCAGACTTGCACTATGCGCTGATAGTTCTGCCAGCCTTCCAGAGCTCCCTGCCATTTTCTCTCCGATGTTTTCCCTAATGAAATATTTGTTCATTAAAGTCTTTCTCAGCACTTTGCCATCTAGTTCTTGGAGGACCAGGACAAACCCCAAACCCTAGAAGCATCCCTTTTTGGCTCTTTCTAGTAACCTTCCTTTCCATATGGTAGCCACTAATTTGTAATGGTGTAGATTCACTTAGCCTATTTTGTACTTGATATAAATGGAGTCATGTAATAGGTGCTATTTTGTGTTGGCTTCATTTGCTCCACAGTATATCCATGACATTTATCTATATAGTTGGGAGTGGATAACTTTGATTCATTTTCATTGGTGGATATTATTGCAGTGTGTAAACATATCAAAATCTATTTATTAATCCCATTATTGGTGGGTATTGGGTACTTCCCCATTCTTGGCTATCACAGTTAGTGGTGATGTGAGCAATCTAGAACGTGCCTTGTGCACTTGTTTGAGGGATATTTCTATGGGTGGAACCAAAGGGTTATAGGGTATATGTTCAACTTTGGTAGATACAGTTGACCCTTGAAGAATGCATGGGCATGAGGGATGCATCTGAGTCTTTTATTCCATAGATGTTTTTAAAATATCTCTCACTTTTGGCCCAAGAGTGCTGCGTTTGGATTTACAGCGTTTCTTAACTTTAAAATAGTCCAATTTTTCAATTTTTTCTTTCGCAGTTGGTGATTTCTTTGGTCTTAAGAAATTCTTCCTACTCCAAGGCAAAAAGGCTGTTTTCTTACATTTCTTTCCTAAAGCGTCATTGTTTACTTTTAAATTTAAGTCTGCAGGTCTTCTGGAATTTATATTTTTATATCCTATGCAGTAATGATTAATATTTTTCCCATATGGGTATCCAGCTGACTGAGAACCAATAGTTGACCCTTGGACAACATGGGTTTAAACTACACAAGTGCACTTATACGAGGATTTTTTTTCAATAGTAAATACTGCACTACTACACGATCC